>NC_041738.1:32440533-32748667 GCF_004115215.2 Ornithorhynchus anatinus | reverse complement strand
GTGGTGTGAAGGGCCCCAAGTGAAGGAGAATAACAGTTGGAAAAGTTAAACAGACCAAATCATCAATTCTTTTTTTTACTTACCCAGGTTTTCGCTTATTTGGTTTGTTTTATATTCCTGAAATTAAAGGGCCTTCTCTACAATTGGTCTGCCTGAGTGGTTTGCCAAGTCAAAATGCTGTCATGGTATTGCCAAGTAGAGTTGAGAACCTTTTATTCTGGTAGGGGCACCCCAGTTGGCAATACTGTAGTGGGTGAGGAGGGTATACCTGCATCACAAGGGGGATGATCCCTTGCTTAGAAGACCCTTCTTTTTTGCCATATGCACTCCATCTTTCCCCACTAGATACACTTTCACACTATGGGTAGGTACCCCCAGTGTGGTTCAGTTAAGCAGTTTCTGAGCTACAGTTTTCTAGCACAGGAAGGTATGTTCTCCCCTCCCCCTCAAACAATTAATCAAACATTTATTGAGCACTTACTGTATACAGAGTAATGTAGTAAATGCTTGGGAGCGTATAACAGAAGGTAGACACGTTCTTTGCCCAAAGCGAGCTTGAAATCTAGAAGTGGAGACAGACAGTAGTATTTGTTGAGCACTTATATGCAGAGTACTGTTCCAAGTGCTTGGAAGGGTATAGAATAACAGAGTTGGCAAAAACGTTCCCTGCCCTCAATGATCTTACAGTCTAGAGAGGAGACACATATTTATATAAATAATTTTCCACATGTAATTTAAAGATATATATACACAAGTGCTGTGGGGTTGAGGGTGGGGTGAATATTAGATGCTCAAAGGCCACAGAACCAAGTGTATAAATGACACAGAAGGGAGAGGGAGCCAAGGAAAAGAGGGCTTAATCAGTGAAGGAATTAATATAGCAGGCATTAATATAAATAAATCAATTATGGATTTGTAGGTAAGTGTTCTCTCCTCCCCCATCTGGGACTCAGGCTGCCCTTCAATCTCTGTCCACTTTCCCTCGGGCCTTGGTTGCTGAGGTCTGGTTGCCTTTCTGCCAAAATCCTGGTACAGGTACTTCCTGGTTCTGTGGGGATTTAGGGAAATTTTTGTCTAAGTTTAGCGCCCGAAGAGTGCTCTGCACCGATTGTTTTCTTACTGTTGGCAGTGACCCCAATCATGGATCAGTTTTGTAAACCCCATTTAACTGGCGAGGAAACTTGAGGGCCAAGGAGGTGGGGCGACGTGCCCAAGGCCACCCAGCGGAGCTTTTGGCTGGGCTGAGGTGATTCCTCCAGGTGTTCGTTCTGCTGGGGCCAGGGAAGGCAGACAGAATCCCAGGTGGGGCAGACCATGGATTTGGGATTGGGAGGGAGTTGGGTAGGGGTCTGAACCTGGAAGGACATTTGTTACACTCTGGTGATGGCGGGGAGGGGGTGCTTGGAGAACCTGCTAGGAATTACAACTCTTCATTTCCACTTCTCCCCCAGGTATTTGTATCAAATGTGGGAAGGGTGTCTACGGAGCCAGCCAGGCGTGCCAGGCCATGGGGAACCTCTATCACACCAACTGCTTCATCTGCTGCTCCTGCGGTAAGTCGGCACCCCCTTTCCTCACACCAGCTGGTTTTACCCTTCCCGAGCACCCGAAGCAGAGTTAAGTTTTCCGAGGCACCCAGTGCTTTAAAGCCTCTGCGGTCCTTGCAGACCAAGACTAGAGGGCTCTGGACAGGTTCATTCCTCCTGTCCCTGGGGTTTCTCAGAGATCAGGAAGACCCCAGGCCCTGAAGCCTCCTGGAGAAAGAGGGTTTTTTTGAGATGTGAGGGTTTCTGGACCCTGGCAGATTTTCTTTTCCCATGAATGAGACTGAAGTGCTCCTTCTGTTGCTGTTCTCTCCTCTGAATTCTCAGCAGAAGGAAGGCACATCTGGAAGAGGAGAAAGCTGGTGTGGAATCATTTTTTGCGGGGGTGGGGGAGCCCTGCAATAAGTCCTTTACCTCAGAGTGCCCTAGGCTTCAGAGTAACTCTTATCTGTCAGCGTCTTCATATACAGAGGAGATTTAGCATTGGTGGAACTTTGTTTGCTTTATCTTAAAGGATTAAGTATTAGACAAACAGCATATTATTTGACTGGAACCAAGTGTTTTTCCAAAGAAATGAGGAAAGTCTGCATAAAGGAAATTCATGTGACCCACACAGGGGTAACGTGCCTTATCTCGGCTCATTCCCATCCCAGATCCCATTGGCTTGTATGTACGGAGAATGCTTTTCAAGCGTCTTGGAGTGACTTCCGTGAACTGTTTGGTAGCTCGATAGTTTGGGCATAGAGCCAAGGGGAAACAGAGACCCAGACTAGTCTGTGGTTGGTCTCCCAGGAGGCAGGATCAGAGCCTTACGGGCCCCATAGTTGGTATTTCCTCCCTAACTGGTAATTGCTGCCCCCAAGGGCCCTACTGATGCTAAAAACCTACTGGGAAATCCTTCTGCAGGAAGGTTTGAAGCCTAGGAAATGAGGGGTGGGGAGTGCAAAGTCCTTTGTTTCCAGCTGCCCCCGCAAGCACGCTGTTCCTTATGGTTTCTGGACAGGTCAACCAATCAGTTGTATTTATTGAGCACTTGATGTGTGCAGAGCACTATAATAAATAATTATGGTATTTGTTAAGCTGTTACTATTGTGCCAAAGACTGTACTAAGCACTGAGGTAGATACAAGTTAATCAGATTGGATACAGTCTCTGTCCCATATGGGGCTCACAGTCTCAATCCCCATTTGACAGATAAGGCAACCGAGGCCCAGAAAAGTGAAGTGATATGCCCAAGGTCATGCAGCAGATGTGTCAGATCCAGGACTAGAACCCAGGTCCTTCTGACTCCCAGACCCGCGCTCTTTCCACTGGGCCACGTTGCTTCCCAGTAGACCATGCTGAATCAGAAAGTTCAATATAACAGAATTGATAGATGCGTTCCCTGCCCACAATGAGTTTACAGTCTAGAGGTCCAGAGCCTGGCTCTGCCCCCTGGGTTTTCTGAATAATAAGATCCTTTTGGACTCTCTATCAGTCATCAATCATTGGTATTTGTTGAGTGCCTGCTATATGCAGAGCACTGTTTAAATGCTTGGGAGAATACAAGAGAGATTAGCAGATATGCTCCCTGCCCATAGTGAGTTCTCTAGAAAACACATGACCTACTGGAAACTCAGTCGAAGGTTCCAGAACCGAGCTGTCCTTCTCCACCCTGCCCACCACTAGTAGATGCCTATCACTACTGAAGGTGAAATTTCCTTTTTAAGAGCCTCAGAGGGTGAGCTGTTTTCCCTACAACATATGTGTTTGGTTCTCATACTGTCTTGTTAATCATCTCTCATCAAGACAGCCAGGGTGGTGGGCACTCAGTTTTCTTGCTTTCTCTTTTGTTTTGTCCTTGGATTTATTTCTCTTTTGTTTTGCCTTCAGACTTGTGCTGGGAGGCATCTTCGGTATTCTTTAGCTCCTTGTAGCATCTCTGGGAGGAAAGCTATTGCCCAAACATGGCTGTGCTGTTGTTATCAAAAAGAGCTGGGTCACTCCCCAAAGCTCTCCTTTTCCCTCCCTACATCCCCCTTCCCATTGTGGTTGGCAGCTCACCCCTTACCAGGAGGTGAAAGGAGCTAGTTGTGGGGAGCACTTTGTGAGCACGGTCTGGCCCCCAGGAAAGAGAGCCCCTGCCCAAATAATAATAATTATAATGGTATTTGTTAGGTGCTTACTATGTGCCAAGCACTGTTCTAAACACTGAGGTAAGCACAAGTTAATTAGGTCAGACACAGTCCCTGTCCCACATGAGGTTCCCATCCTATGTAGGAGGGAGAACAAGGATTGAATCATCATTTGCAGATGAAGAGACTGAGGCCCAGAGAAGTGAAGCAACTCGCCCAAGGTATAATCAGGCAAGTGGTGGAGATGGAATTAAAACCCAGGTCCTCTGAGTCCTGGGCCCATGCTCTTTCCACTAGTCCATGGTTCTTCCCAAACTCAGTAAACTCCTAGATACAGATGTGGCAGGAAGAGATTGGTGGGTTCCATATTTCCACAAAGCAGAGGTGCCATGCATTCCGTTATCAGCAGGGAAAAGTTGTTGAGGCAGATTTTCCTAACTTGGTCTTTGCTTAGCTTGGTATGAGGGAGTTGGGGGAGTGTTCTGGTTCGGTCTTTTTTTCTTTTTTCTTTTGGCTCTGCTATTTCCCTGATCTATCTAAGGATCCATCTGAGTTATGTGAGGTGTGGATTGCTTTGTTTTTATTTGTCACTTTTAACCTCAGTTGACTTTTTTTTTCTTACGGATTCTTCAGAGGCCATTTCCCAAAGAGAGGAGTTACAATTAAAGAGGGGATGGGTGAGTGGGTGAGTGGGGGAAGGGCAGGCTGATTCTAAATACCAGTTTGGTTAATGGACAAGAGGGATGTTTGTATTGTAAATCCTCCCATCCTGGAATGTAACTTCTCTAATAGCTGACAGGAGTGTTTGCAGATGAGGGTAAAGCCAGATGGTTTAGCTGGGGAACATCAGAAGTGTGTACTGGGTTAGACTGTCTGCGGGTGGAAGCCTAGCTGAAACCCCAGAAAACAGAATGTCTGACCTGCAAGGGTAGACATGGAACATAATGGTAAATCACTTTTTCTCTTTTTGAACATGTGATTCGAGGGATTTAGAACAGAAGAAGCTCCTGGGGATAGAGACCCAGCTTCTGCTTTCCCAGTTTGAGAATTCAGCATGATATTGTCTGGGCCATCACATCGAATAATATTAAGAAGAAGAAGAATGATGGTATTTAAGTGCTTACTGTGTGTCAGACACTGTACTAAGCACTGGGGTAGATTCAAGATCCTTGGGCCCCACACGGGGCCCACAGTCTAAGTAGGAGAAAACAGGTATGGAATCCTGTTTTACAGATGAGGGAACTGAGGCACAGAGAAGTGAAGTGACTTGCCCAAGGTCACACAGCAGGCTTATGGCAAAGCCGGGATTAGTGTCCAGGCCCTCTGACTCCCTGGCCTAGGCTCTTTCCACTAGGCTATGCTGCTTCTCATCAAAGTGATGCCTGGTTCTCCATTCACCTTTTTTCAGTCTCCAGGCTAGTTTAGGATGAATGTGAGGAGAGCATTAATTTGTAATCTCGAGGGAAGAGACCAGTGACTTTGTCTTTTCACAGCAACCCTCCCATAGTGCCTAGTCCAGTTTAGCAGTTAATCGATAGTATTGTTTCCTGGTAGACACATTCTCTGCCCACAATGATTACAGGCTAGAGCAGGAGACAGGCATTAGTATAAATAAATTACAGATATGCTTAAGTGCCATGGGGCTGAGGGAGTGGTGGATATAAGGTGTAGAGCTCCAAGTACATAAATGATGCAGAAAGGAGAGTTGGGGAAAGAGAGCTTTAATCGGGGAAGACCTCCAGGAGGAGGTGTGAGGAGATGTGACCTTAATAAGGCTCTGAAGGTTGGGAGAGTCGTAGTCTGGCACATATGGAAGGGGGAGGGCATTCCAGGCCAGAGGGAGGACGAATCCCAGACTGAGGGGACATGTTTGCGGACAATACCTGGGTAATTGACTTAGTTCTCCACTGAACTCTGCCACGGAAGGCTGACCCCTCGCCTCTCCTGGAAAACTTACATTGGGAAACAGGCCACACACCCAGAGACACGGGTAGCAACTTTCCTTATGCATGACATCTTTTAGGCCTCTCTCTTCCCACCCCAAGAAAAGCAGTTTTCTTTGGGACTCCTGACTTTTCACCACACAGGCTGCTGGAAGAGTTGGAGTTAAAGTAGGAGCGATTCCCCAGCTCATCTCGTCCCTGTCCCCCATCTCAGCCCCACAGCATATCTGTAATTTTATTTATTCATATTAATGTTTGTCTCCCCCTTCAGACTGTAAGCTCATCGTGGGTAGGAAATGTCGGTTGTATATTGTACTCTTCCCAGCCCTTGGTACAGTGCTCTGCACACAGTAAGTTCTCAATAAATATGACTGACTGAATGATTGACTCATCTCCAGAGTATCCACAAGTCCCAGGCTGGGGTCCTTCTATGGGGGCTACCGGCCCCCTGATTAGCGCCACCGGCTCCTAGGGCAGAGAGCCTGAGTTAAAAATGGCCACCCTCTGGTCCCCGCCCCTGGACAAGGCGGGAAATGGCAGGGTTCACTGAGGACTCTCTTCCTCTCCTAGTGCTGTTCCCCAGAGGACCCTGAGCCTGGCCACATAAATAACTTTCTCATTCCTGAGTCCAAGCTGAAGGTTATGTTTTTAATTTGTTTTAAGTATCCGAGGAATGCCGTCTCTGGCTCTCGGAAGACTCTCACATCGGACATGAGACACAAATGCACCAAGGCAGCTTATCGGAGGCCTGGCGAGGGGTCTGAGGGGCCCACATAAACAGCCATAAATTCTTTCTCATTTAAATCAAGGGCCTCGGGGGAATTGGCCAATTATAGCTGCTGCGAAGCTGCCCTTGGGCACCAATGAAAGGGCTTCTGAGGCTGACCCCTGATATTTGTTGGGAGATGGATGTTTGTCTAATTTCCTCATAAACTGACTATTAAAGAGCCTGGAATGGGTCTGAGCCTGGGTTAAAGGAAGAAATGAAAAGGTTTGGGGAGAACTGCCTCCCAAGGGAGGTGTGGGTAGATAAGGAAGTTTCTTTCCACCTGTCACTTGGTAGGAAGCTCAGCCATCACCTCTTCATTGCCTTAGTGCTTACGAGAGGGTATGGGTAGGGAGATCTCCACTTTTCCTGGGAATGGAACAAAAGAGGATGTGAAGGTTCCAATCTTGGGAGAGTAAAACAACAGTTAAAACATATATATATATGTTTTAAAATATATATATATATATACACACACACACACACATATCATGGAAGGTTTGGGGATAACCTGATTGAATGCAGGAGACTGATGATATGACCTTGAAGCCCCTTTCTGTAAAGTTCCAGGCAGGAGGAAAAACCCAACAGCTTCACCCAGTGAGTGTCAACCATAATAAGGTTTATGGGAGAAAGAAGGTAAGCCTCATCTTTGGTGAATCAGTTGTGTTTATTGAGTGCTTACTGTGTTCAAAGCACTGTACTGAGTGTTTGGGAGAATACATTAAGGCAGAATTGGTAGATAAGTTAAAATAAATTAATGTATGTGTACATAAATGCTATGGGGCTGAGGATAGGGTGAATAAAGGGTTCAAATCCAAGTATAAGGGCAACACAGAAGGGAGAAGAAGTAGGGGAAATGAGGACTTAGTCGAGAAAGGTCTCTTGGAGATGTGATTTTAATAAGACTTTGAAGATGGTGTCAAATGTGAAGCCCAGATGGAGGATATGAGCAAGGAATCGGTAGTGAGATAAATTGGCTGAGATCGAGGTACAGTGAGTGGGTTGATGTTAGAGGAGCCAAGTGAATGTGCTGGGCAGTAGTGGCAAATCAGAGAGGTAAGATAGGAGGGGACATGGTGATTGAGTCCTTTAAAGCCAATGATAGGTGTTTCTGTATAATGAGTAAGTGGATGGGCAACCACTGGAGGTTCTTGAGGAGTGGGGAAATGTAGATTGAACATTATTTCTAGAAAAATGATCCTGGCAGCTGAGTGAAGTATGGACTATAGTGGAGAGAAACAGGAGGCAGGGAGGTCAGCAAGGAGACAAATGCGGTACTCAAGTCCAGTTAGTGCTCCGGAGGCTCCCTGCTCCTTGCTGGGCCCAACTCCCTTCAGTTCTGGTAGTAGGTTTGGCTAGTAAAGCCATTTTCTGAAATTGTGGTGTTGGGGACACTAGTGAGACCAGATCCATAATATGGATTAAAGATGGGGACCTTGAGTTTGGGTTCCACTGGGCCACAGTGGCTAAATCCAATTCCCCAGGTTGGTGGCCTTGCCGACTTAGGCCAAAGCGATTCTCTCATCCAGATATGTGAAATACTCCCAAGTTGGATTTCTCCCACCAGAAAGTATGTTGAGTCCTTCGCAATTGTTGGGAGAGTTTCAGTTCCATTCTAAAGTGTTGGTTTAGCCCCACTGTTACTATCCAATGTAGCCTCGTCTTCAGAGTACAAGTTTGTGGGCTTTTGGCTTTGAATACTTCACTCAGGAAGCAAGTTGCTTGCATTGGAGTGGATGATGGAAAGAGAGCCCCCCCCTCCCCACCCTTCTTCTGGGGCCAAACCTAGTGAGTTGGCACTTCTGTTTTTGGAGTCTGAATCGTAAGAAACTCAAAAACCAGAAAACAACGATGCTAGAGTTGAGAATTTCATTCAACCATTTCTGACAGGGCATCCAAGTCTTGTCTTGTGCTGTCCTGTCTTCCAAACCCTTACTCAGTGTCTAGTCATGGCCCCAGAATCAGTTTCTAACAGAACTAGGCAAGGCAGCAAAGGCCAATGAAATTGGGATCCTTTGTAACTTGAGTGTGCCTCCATAGCTTCAATCTTGTGAGTTAAGGAACCACATATTGTATTCTCCCAAATACTTGGTATAATGCTCTGCACATACTAAGCGCTCAATAAAAACCATTGATTAATCTGAACATATTAACCAGCTCCTTCTGCTCAGCTGTTGGAGGTAGCCCAAAGCAAAGGGACTGGAAGTGGGGTTCTTGCATAAGGGGGTAAACGGGCAGAATTCGTCCCAAGTAGGCAGACATTGATTTCAAAAAATATTGCTGCTTTGGTTGCTCTTTGTTCTGGAGCCTATCTGACCCTCTGCAACTTGTCCTTTGAAATGAGCAGGACACTTTTTTGTGCTGCAGAAATGCATTCAACGCTCCAGTTTGAAATCTGCTACTTTGCTTCCACGTGAATATTTTGTTTGACTTTTCTCAAGCCATTGAGTGATGTGACCTACTGCATTTTTTTGGTTCCCTTTCCAGCCACAACCACATCAGGATCCCTGTGTCAGGTCAGTGTCTCCCCTCCTAGCCATTTATTACCTAAGGACTCAAAAGCTTTTAGAAGCAGGGTGAAGATTACCAGATTGCTGAAAAGAGCTCTTTTAGGTTGATAGTTCATTCATTCAGTAGTATTTACTGAGTGCTTATTGTGTGGAAAGCACTGTACTAAATGCTTGGAAGAGTACAATATAACAATAAACAAACACATTGCCTGCCCACATGGATAGTGAGGTAGTGGTAGAAGAAAGACATAAAACCCTCCTCAAAGGCATTCTTGATAGGCTGTTGTGGTTTTGTAAACACTGGGAAAGGCAAAAAAAAATTTCACCCTTCCCCAAAATAAATAAAAATAACCCACCAATAGAAAGAGGGATCTACTGGTGAGAATACATAAGTGGTGGTGGGTTGGGAAAGAAAAATGCCCTTTTTTTATTTTTGGTGTGTTGCCATTGGGGAAGAAAAATGCATTTGTGTGTGTGTGTGCGCACACACACACACAGGCATACCTGTGGGTTACTTTAGGCCCTGTAATAAGCCCTTTTCTGTATTTCCGATTTGAAAGCTCAGATGACCAGTGAGTGCTAGGTAAATGTTTACGAATGCTTTGAAAGCTCAGCAGTTATCATGTGGGCCATGTTTTTGATAGCCAGGACCCCATCTCTGCCACGGAGAATTTAGAATTCTTTAGGAGAAGAAAATTTTGCTTTCTCTGAGAGCATTGCTTATATAGAGGGAACCCAAACTTCTTGTTGGGATTGTTCTGGGTTTGAGGAAGTGGAATTACGGGTGCACACAGATGGATCTTTCTGTTTGAGGAAAATGTAAAGGATTTTGATAAATCAATCATCAATCAATGGTACTGAGCATTTACTGTGCACCGTGCTATACTAGGCGGTTGGGAGAGTACAGTAAAATAGAGTTGGTAAACAAGATCCCTGCCCACAAGGAGTTGACAGTCTAGATAAGGAGTCAGACATTCACATAAATTACAGATAGAGGAAATGGTTGTGTGCAGTAGTGCTGTAGGACAGGAGGTAGAGTGAATATCAAGAGCTTTAAAGGTTGCAGATCAGAGTGCATGGGCGAATAAGCTTAATGAAGGCTTAGTCAAGGAAAGCCTTTGGGAGGAGGTGTGATTTTACTATGGCTTTGAAGATGAGGAGAGTGGTGATCTGGAGGCTGTGAAGAGGGAGAGAGTTTCAGGCTACCTGGAGGACTTGGGCAGGGGGTCAAAAGCCAGACAAATGAGATTGGGTGCAGCCAATAGGCTGGTGTTCAGAATCTGAAACCCTTTCATTTGGTGGGATTTTTTTTTTTGACCACAAGCAGTTTTTTAGCACGAGATCAGCTAAATCATCGACCGTGAAATTAGAAAGCCAGTTAGGCTGTCTAGATGGAGTATTCTTCTGGGTGTTTGCAAACTCAGTTCACATTTGTCAGCTCCTCAGGTCTACAGACCTTTAATTCATCTTTATAACAAGGCAAATAATTACTGTAATACTTCGCGCAAGGGATTTAAATTCTAAACTGAGGGACTAGGAATAAAACTGAATACACCAGGGGACTGCTGCCAAAGTCATCCATTGTTCCTTTAAAGGAGATGGGAAACCCCCTCTCTCCCTTTCTCCCCATCCCCCACCTCTGCCCCCTCCTTCCACGTGTACAAGGCTGCAAGAGGAGGAGGAGAGAGCAGCAGATGCCCCCCCCCCCCACCCTCTTGAAGGTTCAAATCATGTCTTACTAACTGTGGAACTTGTTAAGCCCTTACTATGTTCCAGCCACTCTTCTAAGAAACACTAGGACAGATAGAACACAATCAGGTTGAACACAATTCCTGTCCCACAAGGGGCTCACAGTCTAATAAATCAAGCAGCATGGCCTAGTGGATAAAGCCTGGGATTCAGAAGGACCTAGGTTTTAGTCGACCTGGGTTTTAGTCCCGGCTCCCCAACTTGTCTGATGTGTGATCTTGGGCAAGTCACTTCACTTCCCTATGCCTCAGGTACCTCCTCTATAAAATGGAGATTAAAACTGTGAGCCCCATATGGGATATGGACTGTGTCCAACATGATTAACTTGTATTTACCCCCAGCACTTAGTACAATGCCTGGCACATAATAATAAAAAAAATTATAGTTATGGAGTGCTTACATTTTTTAAATGGTATTTATTAAGTGCTTACTACCCCAGCTTTAAAAAAGTGCCTGGCACATAGCACTTAACAAATTCCATAAAACAATGTGCCAAGCACTGTAGTAAGCGGTGGGGTATGTACAAGATAAGCAGGTTGGACACAGTCCCTGTCCCACCTGGTGGTCAGAATCTTAAGGAGAGTGGATGTAATCGCCATTTTACAGATGAGGAAACTGAGGGACAGATAAGTTGTGACTTGCCCAAGATCACACAGCAGACACTTGGCAGAGCTGGAAGTAGAACCCATATCCTCTGGCTTCCAGGACCGTGGTCTTTCCACTAGGCCACGCTGCTTCCATTTTGCTTATTCTGTGCAGAGCACTTTACTTAGCACTTGGGAGAGTTCAATATAACAGAATTGGTGAACACATAATAATAATAATGTTGGTATTTGTTAAGCGCTCACTATGTGCCGAGCAGTGTTCTAAGCGCTGGGGTAGACACAGGGGAATCAGGTTGTCCCACGTGGGGCTCACAGTCTTCATCCCCATTTTACAGATGAGGTAACTGAGGCACAGAGAAGTTAAGTGACTTGCCCACGGTCACACAGCTGACAAGTGGCAGAGCTGGGATTCGAACTCATGACCTCTGACTCCAAAGCCCGTGCTCTTTCCACTGAGCCACGCTGCTTCTCCAACACATTCCATTCCATTCCAACACATTCCATGTCCACCAGGAGCTCACAGACTAAAGTGGGGGACAGACATTAAAATAAATTACAGATATGTACACAGGGGCTTTGGGGCTGAGGGTAGGGTGATTAAAGTGTACAGATCCACATGCAAGGGACAGGGAATAGGGGAAGTGATGGCTTAATCAGGGAAGGCCTCCTGGAGGAGCAGTGGCTTTAATAATGCTTTAAAGGTGGGGAGAGTGATTGTCTGTTGGATGTGACTGGGAAGGGAATTCTAAGCCAGAGGCAGGATGTGGGCAAGGAGTCAGTGGCGAAATATACAAGACTGAGGTATAGTGAGTAGGTTGGTGTTGGAGGAACAAAGTGAACGTGCTGGGTTGTAGTAGGAAATCAGAGAGGAAAGATGGGGTGGGGGCAATGTTATTTAAAGCCATTGGTAAGGAGTTTCTGTTTGATGCAGAGATGGATGGGCAGTCACTAGAGGTTCTTGAGGAGTGGAGAAATATGGACTGAGCATTTTTTTTAGAAAAATTATCTGGGCAGCAGACTGAAGGATGGACTGAAGTGGGAAGAGACAGGAGGCAGGGAGGTCAACAAGGATGCAGTAGGTGATGCAGGATAGGAAAAGTGTTTAGATCAACATGGTAACAGTTTAGATGGAGAGGAAAGGGAGGATTTTAGCCATGTTGTGATGGGAGAACTGACAGGATTTGGTGACAGACTGAATATGTAGGTTGAATGAGAGAGATGGGTCAAAAATAACTCCTAGGTTATGGGCTTGTGAGACAGGGAGGATAGTGGTATTGTCTACAGTGATCAGAAAGTCACAAGAAGATCAAAGCTTGTGTGGGAAGGTGAGTTCTGTTTTGGACATTCTACATTTGTGGTGTCGGTGAGACATCCAAGTAGAGATGTCCTGAAGGCAGAAGGAAATAAGAAAGACTGTAGAGGAGAGAGATCGGGCTGGAGATGTAGATTTGGAAATGATCTGCATAGAGGTGGTAGTTGAAGCCATGGGAGTGAATTAAGTTCTCCAAAGGAGTGGATGTAGATAGAGAATAGAAGGGGACCTAGAACTGAGCCTTGAGGGACTCCTACAGCTAGCAGGTGGGAGACAGAGAAGGAGCCTGCGAAAGAGACCGAGAATAAGTGGCCAGAGAGTTAGGAGGAAAATCAGGAGACAGGTTAATGTTTCCAGGAGAAGGGGGTGCCCAACAGTGTTGAAGGCAGCTGAAAGGTTGAGGAGGATTAGGGTGGAGTAGAGGCTGTCGGATTTGGCAAGAAGGAGAGCATTGGTGACTGTTGAGCGGGCAGTTTCTGTGACGTGAAGGGGATAGAAGCCAAATTGGAAGAGTTCAAGGGGAGAAATAAAGGAGAGGAAGTGGAGGCAGTGTGTGTGTGTAGACAACTAGCTCAAGGAGTTTGGAGAGAAATGATAGGAGGGAGATGGGGTGATGACCTGAGGGAGCCATGGGGTCAACGAAGGCATTTTTTAGGCTAATGGGAGACGTGAGCATGTTATAAAGCAGTGGGAAGAAGGCATTGGAAAGTGAGTAGTTGAAGGTGTTGGCCAGGGAAGGAAGAAGGGATGGGGCAAGTGTTTTGATAAAATGTGAAGAGATGGGGTCAGAGGTGGTAGATTTTGAGAGGAGGTGGGAAATCTCTTTCGATACTGCTGGGAAAGATGGGAGAATTAAGGAAAGGGCAGGAGGAGGGAGGGACTGGAGAGGAGCAGGGGAAATTTTAGTGAGATCACACCTGATGGTCTCCATTTTATCAGTAAATCCCGTGGCCAGGACATTAGGGGCATGAGATGGAGGAGATGGGAGACGGAGTTTGAGGAGGAAGTTAAACATATGAAACAACTGGTGAGGGGGCTTGGGAAGCATGGAGAAATAATGCTTCCAGGCAGAGGAGAGGGCAGAGTTAAATCAGTCTAAGTCGGAAGAAGTAGGATTTATATTTTATAGATGAGGAAACTAAGACACAGAGAAGCTAAATGACTAGCCCTAGGTCCCAGCAGACAAATGGAATTGTCAGGATTAGAACCCAGGTCTTCTGACTCCCAGACCTGTGTTCTTTCCACCAGACCTCTATGCTTTCCCCAACTCTATTGTATTGGGCTCAGTACAGTGCTCGGCACTCAGTACATGCCAAAGATTGATTGTGTAGGTTTTCCTGGGGTTTGCGCTGAACCACTTCGTATTCTGTTTGAAGCTTTACTCCATTTTCACATGCAGGAGATGACTTTATGGGTGTCCTGATAGTGCATCTGTTCTCACAAGAGGTGTGCAGGGGTTTACTGGGCACTAGAAGAGATGCCCTCCCTCTGGAGCGTTTGGCCAATTGCAGTTGCATTGGCATTGGCCTTTCTCAGCAACTTGAGAAGTGCCTCTCTCTTGTTCAGCTTAGGAAATATGGAAGCTGTGTTGGCAGTGTGGCCTTATGCAGAAGTGAAAGACACTAAAACAAATTTTCCAAGATGGAGAGCCTGAGTCTTGGCCCTCTAGTCACCTTCACACTCCAGAGAGTCCCCGTGGCCTGTCTTGAGGTGACCCCATAACTTCAGCAGGTACTTACAGTTCTCTTCAGTGACAGCCCAAGCACAGTAGTGTTGTCTGGGTTCTGGCAGGCCTACAGAATCTTCACAAGAAACTTTTATTACTGTCAAACCTGGGTCATTATGGGCTTCCACTCAAGCCTCTCTCCCAGCAAACCTTCAGGGACCGTGATCAGGGCAAATGGTTGTAGCTCTTGATCCAGTACTGTGCCAGGCTTACAGAGGGCATTTGGTAAATTTATACCGAGTGAAGCTGTTTGTCAGCAAATATATATTTAGCATCCTCCGAGTGCATGGAATTTGATGCTCTGGAGATTATGGAGGGAAGATTAGGTGTCTGTCCACTGGGTGCTTAGAGTTTAGTGGCCATTGCCTAAATTCTCTCTGATAAAGTGACTTGACTCCTTTTTTCCCACTGAGGACATTTTCTTTGCTACTTTATTCCCAGAGATGCCAACCTGAGCTATAACCAGAAGGGGCTGGGAAGAGCTGTGGTCACATCACAAGACTATGAGTAGTCTCCCAAGAATGCATTTTCCACGAAAATGTTTTCAGTTTTCATTGGACACTTTGCGTCTAAATTATTGGCCAAGATGAGCAGTGTCCAGGGAACCTCCCCATTCCCTTGCCACCCCGTGGGGTAAAAAAGAGGCCAGGCACCCTTTGGTCTTGTCCTTCTGTCCCTCAGTGGGTCAAAAGTGGATCTGCAGGAAACTCATTGAATGTGCTTGGGTGTTCAAGGTGGCCTTCATGGTTGCCCCATGTGAATATGGGGCTGTGTCAATCCAGAGTCAAACCCGGAGTGAGCTCTCTGCCTCCAGCCTCTTGCTTTGGCTGGTATCTCTGAATGTCCGAGCTCCCAGGGAAGCTCCTGGCCAGAAGAAAATCGGTGGGTTTCCGAGCCAGAGATGTGGTGGTGTCCGATCAGACCTATGGAAACAATTACTGAGTCAGGCGCGATGCCCAGAGATCTTAGGCTAAGCAAGGCCAAGGGGATGTGGCCAGCTGGAACGGAGCTTGTTAGTGCAGTGGAGTTGGTCCACCCAGCTCAGGGGAAGCCATGGTGGAGCCCCAAGAGAGGGAGGGTGTGTGGCAAGATCCAGGTTTGGCCTTTGGTTTTCTCCCCTCCCTCAGACCTCTTGGTGAGTAAGTGGGCTGCTTTTTCCCCCTCGTTGTCACTTGGAAAATCTCAGTTAGCAAAGTGTCTGAGGCTGTGGCGGCAGAGTGGCTGTGGATGGGGGAGAGTCTGGGAGGGGCAGAGGAGCTGACTGGAAAGGAGCCCCTTTGATTCCTTGCACATATTTTTCTGCCACTCGGCTGCTGAAAGAAGGTGCACGAGATCATGTCTTGTGAGCTGAGAATGCTGCGTTTCTACGGGTTTCCCAGAACTTTGGCTGCGGGGAAAGCCCCCTCTCCTTCAACCCATTGCCCCCAAGGCCTCAGCTTTCAAAGCCTCAGCTCGTTAGAGGAAGGGGGGGGAGAGAGAGAGAGAGTGCGTGTGTGTGTGTGTGTGTGTGTGTGTGTGTGTGTGTGTGTGTGTTTTCTCCTCCCTTCTCCATGCCTCAGAAAGTTGCTTGGGACAGAGCAGATCCTGCCAGGTTTTAAGCCTGAGGCGCCTGGGTGTCTGGGGATCCTGCAAAAGATGCTGGGACCAAGAACCTGGCCCTTCCAGTGCCGCATTAGTGGGTAAGGGTAGGTTTGTGGACAGGGTACACACTAACTAGCAGGATAGAATGGACCAGGGCCCAGACAAACTGAGCATCAACGAAGAGCTGATTTCCCTGCGCTTTTAGATCAGTGATTTTTTTGGTGTTATAATAAACCATTCCACTTGACCTTTTCGAGCTCCTGCTGCTCAGTATATGACTGTTTCTCCCTGTTTTAAAATCTAGCCCGAGGTAGGGCGTCAGCAGGGGTGAATATAATATGAAGGCATGGAAAACTGGAAATACCAAGTGAGGGATTTCCCAGCTCAGAGAGAAGACATGCTGAAAGGGGGTTCAGAGATATTCTCACTCTCTCATATCACCAAAGACTAGTTAGAGCCAGTGGTGAGCTGATGGCTCATGCTGGGTAGGGGAGGCAGGAAGGAAGTGGATTTAGTGGAAAATTGATTGCATCTACTTGGGCCCAATCCAGCTGAATCCTGAGTTAAGTAGATTCATCCTGAACTAATCGTTAGGGAAAGTTGGCTGAAACCTCACATACTTCTTAAGAGAAAAGAATAGTATTAAGGAAACAATATCCTTACTGTACCTGGATGCCAAGAGAGGGAGCGTATTCTGTGAAGTACGACTCCTTCAGCGGTTCCCTCCTCTTCCTTCCCTCTAGAGTCTCGAAAATGCAAGTTTTAATTCTTAAATTTCCTAGTTTATCGAGGAGAATTGGGTATTTGTTGTTTTTGTTGACAGAATTCCCCTCCAGGATAAGCTAGAAAGCAGGAGAACAATGGGAGTGAAGTTTGGGGCATCTAAGATTAGGAAATTGGCTGATCTCTGTGGGTCCCTTGTGTGTTTCTGGAGGAGCACTGTCAAGTCATATTTAGGAAAGGGAGGAACACCATCTAAAACTCATATTTCCCCCCACCACCACCAACCCCACCCTGGTCAGGAGTCCAGAGAACGGTAGGGTGGTCGATCCCACAGCTTCTTGAGCACCGATTGAATCTGCCAACTCTGGTGTATTGTACTCTCTCAAGCACTTAATGCAGTGCTCTGCTCACAGTGAGCACTCAGTAAATCCCAGCAATCAATCAAAAAATCCGTGGTATTTATTGCATTTGGTATTCATTCACCTCACCCTCAGCCCCACAGCACTTATGTATGTAACCATAAATTATTTATATTAATGTCTGTCTCCCCTTCTAGGCTGTTAGCTCAGTGTGGGCAGGGAATGTGTCTACCAACTCTGTTGTACTCTCCCAAGCATTTAGTATAGTGCTCTGCACATAGCAAATGCTCAGTAAATACCACTGATTGATTTTAATTGAGCACTTACTATGTACAGAGTACTATTCTAAGCATGAAGACTACAGTAGAGTAAGTAGGCATGATTCCTGTCCTCAAGAGATTTACAGTCTTTCAGATGAGGTGGATACTAAAATTACAGGTAGAGGACAAAACAGACCTCTAGACTGGAAGCTTGTGGGTAGGGAATGTGTTATATTGTACTCTCCCAAGTGCTTAGTACAGTGCTGTGCACACAGTAAGTGCTCAATAAATACAGTCAACTCACTGAAAAAACAGAGTATAAGGATATGTACATAAATACTGTGGGGATGAAGAGTACCGAAGTGCTTAGTGGGTATAGACCAAAGTACTTAGGTGACAGAAGAAAGAGAAAATAGAGTGAGAAAATGAGAGATTAGTCAGGGAAGGTTACCAGGAGGAGATATGATTTTTGAAGATGAGAGAGTGGTGGACTGTTAGCTATCAAGTGGGAGGGAGTTCCTGGCAAGAAGGAGGGCCTGAGCAAGAGGTCTATGGTGAGAGATGAGTAAGGTACAGTGAGTAGGTTAGTGTTAGAGGAGTTAAGTGTGTAGGTTGAGTTGTAGTGGGAAATGAAGAAAGATAGAGGAGAGAGCTGATCAAGCCTTTAAGCTGATAGAGAGGAGCTTCTGCTTGATGCAGAGTTGGGCAATCATTGGAGGTTTTTGAAGAGCCGGAAGATGTGTGCAGAACAATTTTTAAGAAAAGTGAGATCAGTAACAGTGAAGTATGGATGGAGAGGAGAGGGACTGGAGGCAGGAGGTCGCAAGAAGGCTAATGGAGCTTCTCCCAGATACGACAAAAACCAAGAGTTTCCAAAGAGAGCTGAAAAGATCCAAAGTGGTGGCTTTTTGGCCTTCTAACTCTTTGAGGCCTGTCCTGCCTAGTGCCCATACCCCCCTAAAAATCTCTGCCCTGCCTTTTGCCCTGGTGCTGAAAAGAAAATTTGTCACTTACCCTGAGACACACTAATGAAAATTCCTTTAAAGCTGCTCCTGCCTTCCATGCACTTTGGAGTGTGAAACCAATGTGCAGCAATATTGTCACTCCTTGCCTGGGTAGGCAGGGGGCTGGCAAATTGGCAGCCCCCGAGACCTCTTTACTTTCTCATGGGCCATTCCCTGAACTGCAGTGGAAATAACTATTGGGTCTATCCTTAGCCGATGGAGTAGCTGTATTAGCTGTGCCTTTTGCATTTTGTTACATTCAATTATATTTATTGAGTGCTTACTGTGTGCGGAGCACTAAACTAAAAATATGGGACTTGATGTTTGGGGGTTCAGAAATGTTTTTTTAAGAGAAGCAAAAAATTAGATATGAGCCCCCTGTTTATCTCCCCTTCTTCCCCAGCCCCCTTTTTCCTGGGAAAATAGGGTTGGATTTTGCCTTGCTGAAAGGCTTACATTTATACCTGCCTTGCAAAGACTTTTCAAAACTTTGATCTCTGAAATGTCCCTTCACCAGTACCATCTCCCTTCTCTTAACTGTTAGAATTTCCTTCATCTGCTCTCCTTAGAGGTAGGTGTCCACTTGCTGTAGTGGACACCTACCTCTAAGGAGAGCAGATGAAGGAAATTCTAACAGGGTCCACTTGCCAATGCCGTTTCCCATGAAAATCAAATGGAAAGGAATAGGAAGAAGAAGCCAACCAAACCTTAAAAGATTTATTTGCTTTAATCCTAGGACATTTGACTGGTTTTCCAGACAGATATACATGAACTCTAGAGATGTGAGATTTGATTTATCCATTAGATGATATATGTTCCAAACACTGTACTAAACACTGGGATAGATATCCAGGGCTCACAATCTAAGTAGGAGAGAGAACAGGTTTTCCGTCTCCATTTCACAAATGAGGGAATTGAGGCACAGAGAAGTTAAATGACTTACCCAAAGTCATGCAGCAGTTATGTGGTGGAGCTGCGATTAGAACTCATGTTCTCTGACTCCCAGACCCATGCTCTTTCCACTAGGATATTGTAAATTCCTTGAGGACGGAAATTGTGTCTTCAACATTTGTAATACACTCCCAAGCAAGTGTGCCACAGTGCCCACAGGAGCTGCTCAATTCATACTATTGATTGATCCATAATTTTAGGTTTGGGATCTGATTTTTTTCCTCCCAACAATCAAGTCCACTGTGCTGACCAATTCAAGAATCTCTGGGCTAACAGAAACCAATCAACCTGTGCTTTTCTTCTGCAGGGACCTTGGTTGTCACTTAACTTCTCTGTGCCTCAGTTACCTCATCTGTAAAATGGTATTAAGACTGTGAGTCCCATTTGGGACATGGACTATATTCCACCTGTTTAGCTTGTATCTACCCCAACCCTTAGTACAGGGTCTGGCACAGAGTTAGCATTTAACAGATACTGTGAAAAAAATGCTTGGGATTTTTCTTAGCCTAATAAAATTGCAGTTCCTACAGCATTAATTAGGAATTGCAGCCTGGAAATTGGCATGTTGCATTTTGATCCCAGTAGACCCAAATGGTAACTTTAAATAATAAATGTTCCCTGTTTAGTCACATAACATTTCCTTGAATTTCCAGAATATACCCTGTTTAATCAAGTAATATTTCTTTGCATTCCCAGACCGAGGCTTGTGTTGCCCAGACCCCTTTCCTTGTTCAATCTTTTTTCTTTTTCCCCCGCTCAGGTAAGCAGAGACACCTGGTTTTAAGGTCCACTGAATATTTGGTCCTGGATGAAATGCCTTCACTACTCCGGAAGCCAGGCCTGGGAACAATAGGCATCCCATCCTGCACCTTTGCAGGCCTCCAGATGCCACCTTTTATTTGGCGGGAGTTTCCATTTCAAATAGAATCCCAGCATTCCTCGTTTGGGCCTAGTGAGCGGGGAAGGAAAGGGCCTCCAGCTCTGCTGCCTGTCAAATCCCAGCCTGGGCTGAAATTGAATAGGGCCAGAGAGTGACCTCAGCCCGAAGGAATGTTGCTTATTTACGCAGAGCTTCTGCTATTTTAGCTGCAAACTGTGTGTGCCTCTTTAGTGGCAGGACAATGTCTGCCTTTCTCTGTTTATGTTCCAGGGAAGAGTTTGTCCATTTGAAATTTGCATTGGAATAACCCCGTCACTAAGTACGTTCTCCCTCCCCTCTCCCACCCCCATTTCACCCCATCTCCCATTCTCCTTAACAGAGAGCCGAGCCAGACTTCATTCGGTTTAAGCCAACAGGGATTTTGCAGAGGTGAGGTGCAGTTTATCTAGGAGATGTTGCCCTTGTTCTTGGTTCTGGGAAGGGATCTTTTTTTGGCCTTTATTCGGTCTTTTCTTGGCTGGTGGCTGAGCCCGTTCTGCAGATTTTTAACCTTTTCTTTAGGTATTTCAGCCCCAGAATGGAGGGAACAGGAGCTGCAGTAGTGTAAGGCAGGCAGCTGAGTCCCCCCCCGCCACCCCGAGGGGAAGAAAGTCTTTTGGGGCATCTCAGGTCACCAGAGAAACCCATATTCCAAGTGGCTCAGGAAATGTAAGTAGTCAGCCAGTTTCAGCCTTGGGCTGAAATCCGTCCTTAAACTTTTCTGGAAGCCTTGCCTGTGATCTGAGCCCCGCCTTCACCCAGCAGGATTTCAGCTGTTTGCTGTGAACAGTGGCTACTCTTCATGTTCAGTCGCTTTCTTTTCCTTCCCCTCCCCAAAAGATGCAGTACGGATTTGTGTTAGGCTGAATAGGATGTGATTTCTTAAGCGCTTGCCAAGCGATTCTCTATATTTGTCACTCTTGCTTTCATTTATTTAAGGGCCGAGTGCTAGGGAAGCTTTTAGGTTGGAACTCAGCGTGGTGGTCAGTGGCGGCCACACACCCATTCATCTGAGCATATGCGGAATTCCTTGAATGGGGTGTATCTCAGCCTTGCCTGCTCACAGTCTTCTGGGGGCCCAGTGAAGCTTTAAAACTTGAGTGAGTGTTGAGGTTCCTTGGGGAAGTTGGAGAGGCAGGACATCAAAATGCAACAAGCCGGTTTCCAGGCTGCAGTTCCCAGCCGTATCCTCAGAGGTTTCTTGTGGTACCAGAGAACCCTCTCACCGACACTACACCCCTTACCTGGGTTACTTTAAAATAGTGTCAACTTGCCCTGCTATGTGGATCCGTTTTTTGATCGAAATTCAGAGTACTCTGATCGAGTGAATGACAAGTTTTTTTTTATCTGGGCCACTCCCAGGCAGTGGACCCCCTAAGTTAAAAATATTAGTGGCCTGCCAATTATTGATTCTCTCATTAGAATGTAAGCTCCCTGTGGTCGGGGAATGTGTTCTATTCTCAAGCGGTAAGTGCACTGCTCTGAGCAGGCTCTGAATACTACTAACTGTAGTATTTAAGTAAGCATTGGATGAGTTACAAGATAGGTCACACAGAGTCTATTATCATTATTTTGTTTAAGCATTGTGTGTCAAGAACTCTTCAAAACCCTGGAGTAGATACAGATGCAAGACTGCATATAGTCCCTGTCCCAGTTGGGGCTCACATTTTAAGTAGGAGGGAAAACAGGTATTGAATCCTTATCTTCCACTTGAGGAAATAGAGGCCCAGAGAAATTATGTGACTTGCCTAAGGTCACACAGCAAGTAAACTGTCAGAATGGGATTGGAACCCAGGTCCTCTGACTCCCAGGCCCATGCTTTTTCCACTACGCTATGGAACGTGTCTGCCAATTCTATTGTATTGCTGTCTCCCAAACGCTTAGTAAAGTGCTCTGCACCCGCTAAGCACTCAATAAATGTCATCAATTGACATGCTCAGGGTCACACAGCAAGTAAGTTTGTTGTGAAATGTTGACACATTTAAGGGAAATATCTTTCTCCTTCTTTCTTTCGGCGGGTTCACACACAGGACCTTCGTCAGGACCTGCACCATGTCTCCTCAACCATTTTGTTCCCCACAGTGGGCCTAGAGTAGCAGCGTATCTCACATCAGTGATTTTCCCCCAACTTATCCCCCCTTCCTCCTCTGGTTAATCATTAAGTTTTGCCTCCCGCTGCCAAGGCTGTGCCCTTGGACGGGGCTTGGGGGTTCCGGCATCGGTAGGTTGTGTTTGCCAGGAATCCCGAGTGTTTGCCTTCTTCTCAATTGGGTGTTAGAGTGGGGATGGGATTCTCCCTCAGCTGACCCAATGGGCCAGTCGTGCTCTGAAGGGGCCTGGACTCATGCCCTGCCCCCATCCGGCATTTTCTGTACCCAGTGTGTCCCTGAAGTCCCTTCCTGGTAGTCACTGTAACCTGAGGTCATGCTCACTGCCACCTGAGGTCATGCCCTGGACATGGGTGCTGACTTTTCATGGGGGCGCAGAGGGGACAGGGATATGGGGAAGTGTGAAGGTTGGAAGGGGACCGGTTTCAAAGAACTAATAGACCCGAAAGTCACCGTTTTGGGTCTGTTCAGCCCTGACTGGAAACTTTCAGGTCAGTCATTGGTTTTTATTGAATTCTTGCCGTTTACAGAGAAGAGAGTCGGTAGACACATTCCCTGCCCACAAGAGTTTACAGTCTAGGAGGTCATTCCAGCAAGCTGGGATGAGCAAGCCTGGGAGCCCAGTTCTAGCAGCGGTGGGGATGTTACTCCCATTGACCTGTGGAGTGAACAGCTACGGCCCTGGAGTTTCAGAGAGTTATGGGGCAATTCCTATATCTACCTTTCTAGCCCCGAACTCTCTCCTCTGCAATTTCACATTTCTTTCTGCCTTTCGGACAATTCCACCTCCCTGTCCTTCTGGCATCTCAAGCTCAGAACATCCAAAATTGAACTCCTCATCTTCCCTCCCAAATCCTCTCCTCTTAACTTCCTCATCACTGTTGAAAACATCACCATCATCCCAATCTATCAAGCCCACATCCTTGGCATTTTCTTTGACTTAGCTATCACTGCCTCTTTCTTCTGCAGTCTTCCCCATTCTCTCTTCCTCTCATTCTTTCTCTAATCAAAATTACCATCAGGCTGGTTAAGGCTTTATTTACTATTGTACCAGCCTCCTTGCTGATCTCTCTGCCTCTAGTCAGTACTTTTTTCTGCTGCCCAGATCATCTTTCTAAAACATCATCGGCACAAATCTCCCAATTCTCAAAAGTCTTCAGTGGTTACCCATTCTGTTCCACCTTAAGCAAAAATATTATCTTCAAGCCTCTTACTCAGCATTCTTCCTCCTCCTCCTTTCTCCTCACTTCTCTCCCACTCTACTCCAGCTCACACGTCATCGGCACACATCTCCCAATTTCTCAAAAGTCTTCAGTGGTTACCCATTATGCTCCACCTTAAGCAGAAATATTATCTTCAAGCCTCTTACTCAGCATTCTTCCTGCTCCTCCTCCTTGCTTCTCTCCCACTCTACTCCAGCTCACAGTTTTGCTCCTTCTAAGCCAGACTACTCACTGTGCCTTGTATCCATCTCTCGCCATCAACCTCTTACTCCCACCCTTCCTCCACTTTCACATCTGGCAGGCCGCTGCTGTCCTTGCCTCCAAGCCCTTTAAAAAATAACATCTCCTCCTACAGGAAACCTTCCCTGATTAATCTCATCCCCTTGCCTGTTTCCCTCACTACTGCCATTTTAGCACTTCCGCAGCACCCAAATGGTTGGCAGCCCCTATGTACTTATCTTTAGACTGAGTGGCTTCCCCCAGCTGTAATTTATTTTCATGTCCATCTACCTGGCTAGATTTGTTAGCTCCTTGAAACAGGGATCATGTCTCCTAACTATTGTATTCCCCCAAGTGCTCAGTATATAGTTCTGCACAATGTAAGCACTCAGTGAATACCACTGAATGATTGGAGCATATGGAAACGTTTAAGATGGGGGAGGAAGAAGGAGGAATCCCAGCCAATGAGAAGTTTGTTGTGAACTGCAGTGCTATTGGCATTTCATCATTTCCAGAATGACCCCTGAGCTTTTGTCCCAGGTTAGTAACCTTTCCACAATCCACTGTGGTCTGATTATGACACTATTTATTGAGTAATATTTATTGTTGTGAAACTTTTACTCAGCACCTTCAGTGTGTTAAGGACTGAGAAGACCCAAATGAAAGCACCTGGGTGTAGGAGCAGTGTGGCTTAGCGGAAAGAGCACAGATCTGGGAGTCAGAGGACCTGGGTTCTAATTCCGACTTTGCTAGTTTCTTGCTGTGTGACCTTGGGCCAGTCACTTATCTTCTCTGTGCCCCAGTTTTCTCATCTGTAAATTGGGGATTCAGTACCTGTTCTCCTTCCTGCTTAGACTGTGAGCCCCCTATGGAACAGGCACTGTGTCCAGCTAATTAATTTATATCTACCCCAGCGCTTAGAACAGGGCTTGGCACATAGTAAGTATTTAACAAATGTAATAATAATAATGATAACCACTGACTTTACACTCCAGAGTCCGGAGGGAGTAGAAATGATACGGAATATCTATCTTAGTTTCCTCTCACAAGGGCAACCTTGATCCGACTCAAAGATCATATCTGGGATTTCCCTTTCCTGCCTTCCTGGTCCTGCCATATTTCTTTCACCTAGTCTCAAATCAGTCAGTAGACAAAGACACTTGCAGGAAAAGAACCAGGAATTATATACCTAGTTCCTTTTTTTAAAAGCCAGCCTGTCCTTCCCTTAGGCTGCCCACTGACATAAGCTAGGCAGGAAGGTCATAGGCATTGGTTTTTCCTGCCTGCCCACAGGACTTTATCATTGGGTGGGGGCATCATGCCCCCTGGGGAGGTTTTAGTATCAGCAGCTCTCTCTTTTATCTACCTTTCTCTTGTCTTTTTTTTCCCCCATTGTTTCTCATGCTACCCCTTCATTCCCAACTGTCCCATCGTGTGGTCTCAACCATTGGACCAGAGATCACCCCCAATAATCATGGTATTCCTTAAGCACTTACTAATAATAATGTTGGTATTTGTTAAGCGCTTACTATGTGCAGAGCACTGTTCTAAGCGCTGGGGTATACAGGGTAATCAGGTTGTCCCACATGAGTCTCTGTCGTAATCCCCATTTTACAGATGAGGTAACTGAGGCACAGAGAAATTAAGTGACTTGCCCACAGTCACACAGCTGACAAGTGGCAGAGCGGGATTCAAACCCATGACCTCTGACTCCCAAGCCCGTGCTCTTTCCAGTGAGCCACGCTGCTTCTCTACATGCCAAGCACTCAACTAGGTGCTAGGGTAGAAGATAATCATGTTGGGCATAGGTATCGAATCTCCATTTTCCAAGAGAGGAAATGGAGGCATAGAGAAGCAAAGTGACTTGCGCATGGTCACATAGTAGGCAAGTGGCAGAACTGGGATCAGGACCCAGGTCCCCCGGCTCCCAGGCCCCATGCACTTGCCCCTAGACCTCTCTGATTACCATGCCCCTTTTGTTGGGTTAGCCATTGGGCTCCCGTTGTTTTCCAGTCACTTCAGAACCTCCTCCTTCCAGAGGGGCAGAGATAGGGTGGCGTCAGTGCCCATCCGTGCCTCATATGCTGCTCAGGACTTCATTTAAAGTGATGGGATTTTCAAAGAGCTGGGCCAAGGACAGGCTTCCCAACCTCCGAGTGGTCCTGCTGAGGTGACCGATCAACATTGTTTTTTCTGATCTCAGGATTTGTCTCCTATCTTAGCCCCAAAGCTGTAATGCTTATGACCCTTATTTTATGTGCATAACTGGTGGTGGTGGTTCCTGTGCCTTCCTATAGACATTGAGCGATTCCCCCCAGGCCGGTTGTTCTTTGGCTCCCATATGACTATCTCTCTAAGTATGTGGGGTAAGGACATAAGCATGCAAGAACTGACATGAGAAACATTCTTCATTTGCTAGCTATTTGCCTGTTACCGGTCCCTTATCCCCAGATAGATATGGAAGTAGTTTTTATTCTTGCAGATTATATAGGTTTTATGACTCCATCACTTGTCTGCTGTGTGACCTTGGGCAAGTCACATAACTTCTCTGGGCCTGAGTTCCCTCCTCTGTAAAATGGGGATTAAGATTATGACTCTGTGTGGAACAAGGGACTGTGTCCGTCCTGATTATCTTGTATCTACCCCAGCACTTAGTACAGTACATGGCACATAGTAAGCTCTTAACAAGTACTATTTGAGGGGAAAAAAGCAGACATTATTGTAGGGGCTATGCCCATCACCTAATAAATGCCATTGATTGATTAAGCAGTCATAGAATGTGAGCCCCTAGAGCCTCACCTCTATAGTCTTTACTAGAGCTTAGTACAGTGTCCTGCACACAGTCAATACTTAATATTATGATGACTCTTATGTTATAGTAGGTACAGGAAACCATTTAAAATAGAACGTTTGTGCTTCACATGTAAGCAAGGTCAGTTGGCCTTCTTTCCTGACTCACTTCACGTCTTCTCTGCCTTGGTTTGGCCCTTGCCCAAAGGACCTGAAACTATATAGGCACTACAGATCTCCTCAAATAGCTCCTCTTAGGTGTTAATTCTTGGTTCCCATCACTGGACTCCTTTTCTAGAGTCAGGAGTGATTCTCCCTTTTTTTTTTATGGTATTTGCTAAGCACTTACTATGTGTCAAGTGCTGTTTTGGGCCCTGGGACAGATACAAGTCAGTCAGGTCACACACAGTCCCCATCCCACATGGAGCTCACAGTCTAGGTAGGAGGGAGAACAGGTAGCGAGTGAATCCCCATTTTACAGATGAGGAAAACAAGGTCACTTAACTTCTCTGTGCATGCCCTAGGTCACACAGCAGGCGAGTAGCTGAGCTGGGATTAGAACCCAGCTCCTCTGACTCCCAGGCCCATGCTTTTCTCAGTAGGCCATGCTGCCTGCTTCTTCCTTGCAAGCCACTCTCAACCTGCTCTGCTTGCCATGCTTGATCTGGGCCAACTACAGGACCTTGAAGCCTCTGAGACCTCCCTCTGGACTTGCACACAATTGGGGACCCAGACCTTAGAAAAGGACACCCAGGATTTCAACTTTGTCCAGAGCTTTTGGGCCGGTTTGAGCAGTCCTTTTCCAAGACTGAAAAATAAACTTAAAAAACTGCCAACTCGTGTACTGTGTATCAAGCCAAGCAAATGTTAAAGCTGAAATGGGAGTGGGCCTTTTTTTCATCAGGGTTCTGGGTCCCAGCTGAGATACTCCCCTACCCCTCAGTATCCTCCGACTCTTATAGTCAAAAGGCAGTAGCGGGAGTTTTCTGTCCGGAGCTCATCCTTCCTCCCTCCTCCTTTCCCTCCCTTTCTTTTCTTCCCCTCAGCAGGCTGTTGAATTTTAAAAAAGTTAACGCAGTTCTATTCTGCAACCTATCCATCTGCCGCCTCCTTGTTTCAAGGAGTATCCTTCTAGTTTTCAGCTTTTATTGGTTTACAAAGACTCCCATGCCAGGTGCACAAGTAGCAGGACATGAGCAGCATGAGAAAAGTTGATTGACACCCCCTGGGCTTTTGTATCAGCTTCCTCCTGCAGAGGAAGAATCTCCTCTGTGAACCTTCTGGAGCTGGAGGGCAACTCACAATCAATTAATCAATTATATTTATTGAACACATTATCAATTACATTTATTGAGCACTTATTGTGCACCAAGCACTGTACTAAGCACTTGGGTGAGTACAATACAAAAGAGTCAGTAGACAAATTCCCTGCTCACGTAGAGTTTACAGTCTGGATGAAGAGAGCTCACCCCATCTTTATTATTCTTGTGCACGGCACTGGACTTTCTTTTTCTCTTTCCGATGAATGTTTGAAGGTGAATCATGGTCTAAGAGGTGGAAAGTAACACTGGGTCTGCCCTCGCCGCTCAAATCCAATGTCTGTGGTAGCCAAATACCTAGCCTGGCACCGACATCCTTTAATCCTCCTAATACCGAGCGGGTTGGATAAGGAGCAGCTTCCTCTGTGCTCCTGAGAACTGGTCTGACAAGTTGGGACTGCCAAAGTGGGTATCCAGGTAAAGCCACAGGAGGAGGAAGGAAGGCCAATTTGGAAAGGGCGGGGCTGAATTCTGTTCTAGAGAGCCTGAGGTGAGTACAGCCATAAGGATCTATTTTTTGTATTAAGAAGAGGGTCCTCTTGGATGGTCCCCTGTTAGCTGCATACAGAGAGGAGACACCCCTCCCCTCCACCCCCTAAATAATAAATGAACCCTCCCCTCCCCTTAGAATTTTAAAGCACTCGATAAGTCCTTGATGACCATACCCCTTCCTACCTTATTGTTTTGATCTCCTAATACAACCCAGCCCACACACTTCACTCCTATAATGCCAACCTACTCACTGAACCTTGATCTCATCTGTCTCATCACCATCCCCTCGCCCATGTCCTCCTGTCCTGGAACGCTCTTCCCCTTCGTAACTGACAAGCAACCACTCTCCTTACCTTCAAAGCCTTATTAAAGTCCTTCAAGAGGTCTTCCCTGACTAAGCCCTCATTTCCTCTTCTCCCACTCCCTTTTGCGTCACCCTTTCACTTGCATTTTCATCCTGTATTCACCGTACCCTCAGCCCCATAGCATTTATTTACATATATGTAATTCATTTATATTAATGAATATAGACTATAGTCTATAGATCAAAAGCTCCTAGTGGATAGGAAACATGTCTACCCACACTGTTATATATTACTCTCCCAAGAGCTTAACTCAGCTCTCTGCACACAGTAAGCACTCAATAAATACAATTGATTGCAGAGAGTTTTTCTGTGAGTTCAAAATGCTTTATTTAGGTGAAGGCAGGACTCATCCCCCTTTTTCAGATGGGGAGAAACTAAGCCCTAGAGGGGGAGATAGACATTAATATAAATCAGTAAATTACAGATATGCACCTAAGTGCTGTGGGTCTGGGAGGGGGGTTAAATAAAGAGAGCAAGTCAGGGTGATGCAGAAGGGAGTGGGAGATGAGGAAAGAAGGGCTTAGTCAGGAAAGGTCTCATGAAGGAGAAGTGCCTTCAATAAGGCTTTGAAGGAGGGAAAAGTAATTGTCTGTCGTCAGGCCCGCCTTGGAGAAGCCACCCAGCAAAGAGTTCATTTACAGTTGCATAATTCATACATCAGTCAATGAGTGATATTTATCGAGAGCTTACTTTTCCCGGAGTGATGTACTAAGCACTCTACAGGTAAGCATATTCCCTGCCCATAGGGAATTTACAGTCCAGGTGTTGGGCTGGGTGTAGCTCCTCCAAGACAGGTCCCAAACTGCGTGGGTGCTGGGTGAGGGCAAATGTGAGGTGGGTTGGGGTTGGGGAGACAGCTTCGCTGTGGCTCTGCTCAGATTCTTGCATCAGGTGAAGGGAGTCAGACTCTTCCCCCAGGGATCCTTTCAGGGATTATTTAGACAGTTTGTCCCTGTTCCCTGGTTCAGCACCATGATGGGCGGCTGCTGCTGCTACGGCTCTTCACAATGAAGAGGATAAACAGGACTTATGCACATGTCTGTAATTTTATTTATATTTAATGTCTGTCTCCCCCTCTAGACTGTAAGCTGGTTGTGGGCAGGGAATGTATCTCTTGTTTTATTGTACTCTCCCAAGCGCTTCAGTGCTCTGCACACAGGAAACCCTCAATAAATACGATTGACTGACCGACTGACCCATCCACCTTTAGAAACAACGTGGCTTAGTGGAAAGAGCACAGACTTGGGAGTCAAAGGTCATGGGTTCTAATTCCGGCTCCGCCACTTGTCAGTTGTGTGACTTTGGGCAAGTCATCTAACTTCTCTGAGCCTCAGTTACCTCATCTCTAAAATGGGTATTAAGACTGCGAGCCCCACACGGGAAAACTGGATTACCTTGTATCTATCCCAGCACGTAGAACAGTGCTTGGCACATAGTAAGTGCTTAACAAATACCGTATTTATTATTATAATTTGCTGGGAGGCATGGGTGTGGAATTGCTGCTAGGCATGGGTGTGGAATTGCTGCTACTTCTGATGACTGTGCCATAGAAACTTTCATCCGTTACTAGTTGTAAATTTGCATTTGATTTGATTCGATTCGAGTCTTAGTGAGTGGTTGGCTTTAGGGAGGGAATCCTCTGGGGGCATTTTTCAAAGCAGCCTCTCCAAGGAACCCTGCCAGAGGCTCTGGATCCTACAAAACATCCCATTAGTGGAAATGATCCCTGCACCATAAATAGACTGTTTGGGGGGGTTTTCTCATATTTGGGGTCTTTAGTGTTGGGTATACCAGATTTGCTTCTAATGCCAATTTTAGCATATAAAATCAGAGAGAAGTGTGGCCTAGTGGATGGAGCACAGACCGGGGCGTCAGAAAAACCCGTGTTCTAATTCCAGCTCCACTGCTTGTCTGCTGTGTGACCTTGGGCAACTCACTTAACTTCTCTGTGCCTCAGTTACCAGAGAAGCAGCGTGCTCAGTGGAAAGAGCCCCGGCCTGGGAGTCAGAGGTCATGGGTTCGAATCCCAGCTCTGCCACTTGTCAGCTGTGTGACTGTGGGCAAGTCACTTCACTTCTCTGTGCCTCAGTTACCTAATCTGTAAAATGGGGATTAACTGTGAGCCTCACGTGGGACAACCTGATGACCCTGTATCTGCCCCAGCGCTTAGAACAGTGCTCTGCACATAGCAAGCGCTTAACAAATACCAACATTATTATTATTATTGTCTGTTCAATGGGGATTAAAACAGCCCCATGTTGGACTGCGTCCAACCTGATTTGCTTGCATCCATCCCAGCGCTTAATACAGTGCCTGGCACATGGTAAGTGCTTAACAAATACCATTATTATTATTATTATTGCTTTGTCTAGCCCATAAGCAGAAAATTGGTACATACTGATCTTTTTTGTAGAAAGGCCACTAGATGGCAGCCCTAGAGTTTAGGGTGCAGCTATTAGGCCAAGGTGGTGATTAGTGGAAAAATTGGGGTACTTTATAGTACGGTGATTGCAGTACAAAAAGGGAATGGGAAAGCAGGACTCAAAGAATCGCGCATCTTTTTCTTTTAGTTAGGTGTTTTTCTCTTCTGTCCAAGGTCAGATGGGGACCATGTTTAAATCTCAGCTGTGTATTCTCTCCCAGCTCTTAAGAAAGTACTCGCCACACAGTAAGCAGTTAATAAATAGTAATAATAATAATGTTGGTGTTAAGCGCTTACTATGTGCAGAGCACTGTTGTAAGCACTGGGATAGATACAGGGTCATCAGGTTGTCCCTTGTGAGGCTCACAGTCTTCATCCCCATTTTACAGATGGGATAACGGAGGCACAGAGAAGTTAAGTGACTTGCCAACAGTCACACAGCTGACAAGTAGAGCCAGGAGTCGAACCCATGACCTCTGACTCCCAAGCCCACTAGTGCTCTTTCCACTGAGCCACGCTGCTTCTCTACTATTAGAAGGTCAAAGGAAAACTCAAGATGATATCTGAACCCCAAGAGTTCTGTTCTCAAAAGTATCATCTAGTGAAATTCCCCATTTTTCCACCTCACATGATGACCCTGATCCTAGACACTGGATTATCTCTTGGTTAAACTGAACTTGAAGTTTGGGATTAAACCCATTTTGGCCCTAGCTTTTTCCCTGCCAAAGGAGCAGGCTCTCTACTGGCTGAATCCCTCTAGACTGGAAGCTCCTTGTGGGCAGGGAACATGTCTACCAACTCTATTGTATTTTACTCTCCTAAGTGCTTAGTACAGTGCTCTGCACCCAGTAAGAACTCGATAAGTATAAGTAAAATATAAATAAATATGATTGCCTGAGGGAGCAGTGTGGACCTAGTGGAAAGGGGAGTCAGAGGACTGGGTTCTAATCCCAGGTCTGCCACTTACCTGCTGTATGATGTTGGGCAAGTCACTTAATTTCTCTGTGCCTCAGTTCCTTCATCTGCAAAATGGGGATTCAGCCCCTGTTTTCTCTCCTTAGAACGTGAGCCCTGGGTGGGACCCAGTTATCTTGTATCTGTCCCAGAGCTTAGTACGGTGCTTGGCACACAGGCCCTTAACAAATATCACAATTATTGTCATCATCATCAAACTCAGGCCCTCCAAGCAGAAAGCACCTCATGTAATCTGAATCCTTGAACTTTCCAAACTATTGCCTTTCTGCAGAAGTACTTGGAAGTATGGAGCTTCTCTGTAAACTGGAGAGTAGGAACTAGTTCTGTTCTTCAGAGGGCACAGGCAGTGCTGGGTTGACAGTAAATACTGATGGTGAAACTCTTTTCCTCTGCCACTAGCCTATGGAAAAGAGGTGAGGGAAGAGGTCCTTACAGGAGCTCGGGGGATGGCGATGGTGGAAGTGAATGTTGTGTGGTGAGTTTTTCAGAAACTGAATCCCCAAAGCATGCATGGCCCGGAAATGTGCTTTTTCTCACTTTACTTGGGGATTATACTGGGATTAGTGTATTTAATTAGAGAGCAGGAGGATGGCAGGGTTAGTGCATCTCGTAGATGAGTTGATGGTTTCCTTGACCCATTAACTGAGTTTTCTGGTTGTCAAAAATGGAAAGAGAATTTTCCCTACTGATTACTGACTTGAAGTATATACTTTCCAGTGCTAACCAGGATGTATTTAAAACAGGGAGAAGACTCAGAGGAAAAGCCTTCTACAATGTCAACGGAAAGTTAATACTGCGAAGAAGACTTCCTAGTAAGTAAGAGTTTTTTGCCCCTTCATATTCTTTCACCAATAAGTTTTGCCAGTGTGGCTAAGTGATTGCAGGTTTGACGTGCATCCTGAGACTGGATTTGTGGAGGAAGTTTGGGTCCTGGCAATCTATAAACCGTTAGATCATTATGGGCAGGAATGTGTCTTGCTAATTCCTGTTGTATTGTACTCTCCCAACCGCTTAGAACAGTGCTCTGCACATAGTGCTCAATAAATCCTATTGAGTGATTATCTGTGGTCATGGGGGAAAGGGAAAACTCAGTGATCCCAAACACTCATTTTAGTCAACAGTTTCAACTGCCTGTTCCCCACCAAGAGTTTTAGCCAGAGTTCTTCACAAGTAGCATAAATTGTCTGGCTTGCATTCTGTCTCCTTTCATTTCTCCCATAGTCTTTTTTTATGGTATTTGTTTGGTTCTTACTATGGGTCCAACGTAGTTCTGGAGTAGATACAAGTTAATTAGGTTGAACAAAGTCCTTGCCCACATGGGGCTCACAGTCTATGTAGGAGGAAGCACTGGAGAACTGAGGCACAGAGAAGTTAAGTGACTTGCCCCAGCTCATTCAGCAAGCAGTTGGCAGAGTCAGGGTTGGAGCCCAGGTTCTCTGACTCCCAGGCCTGTGCTTTTTCCACTAGGTCATGCTGCTTCTCCTTCCTGGGTTGCTATATTGAACTGTTAAGTAAGAACTGGATAATCTGTCCCTGGATAAGGGTGAATTGGTAGTGTATCACTGTCTGAACATCTTGGTCCAGGGAGAAGTGAGAGTGATTGGAGGAATTGTGAAGGCCTTGAGATTTGTTGTGGGCAAGAACTGTATCAGTTATTGTTATATTGTACTCTCCCAAGCATTTAGTGCAGTGCTCTGCACACAGTAAGCATTCAAAAAATACGACTGACTGAACTGGAGCCACAAGGTTTGCCAGACGTGAGTTCCAGCTCCTGTGCCTTCCCATCACATCATGAAGGAAAACCTTTCGACTGGGCTTGTTGCTGTGAACAAGAGTTGCAAATGCTTTTATCCCAGCTCCGCAGGCCCATGGTGCATTGGGATTGAGTGGCAAAACCACAGTCAATTAATGGTATTTATTGAGCACTAAGTGTGTAGAGCACTGCAACTAAATTGCTTGGGAGAGACAATATATTAGAGTGGTAGGGAAGTTCCCTGCTATAATCATTTAGATTCTAAGTTTCCTCCCTCGTCCTCCCTTTGCAACACAGTAGCCCCTTTGGTGCTTCTGTGGGTTGTTGATGGTATAAGATCATTACGGGCAGGGAAAGTGTCTGCTAATTCTGTTTAATTATACTTTCCCAAGTTCTTGGTACAATGCTCTACTCTAGCCTGGTGTAGTGGATTGAGCATGGGCATGAGTCAGAGGTCTATTCCCAGCTCTGCCACTTCTCTGCTGTGTGATCTTGGGCAAGTCACTTCACTTCTCTGTGCCTCAATTAACTTATCTGTAAAGTGAGGAATAAGACTGGGAGCCCATGTGGGACAGGGATCATGGCCAACCCCATTGTCCCTTCTGTCCCCCCCAGTGCCTTAGTATGGGCCTGGCCCATAGTAAGCACTTAAAAAAATGCCAGCAATTATTATTAGTAGTAGTAAGCACTCATAAATATGATTTATTGGTTGGTTGGATTCCTAAACTGAAATGGCTGAACACCCTGCTGAGCTAGTGTGTGTGTCCACTAAGCTAAACTTAATTCTGTCACCGCTATAGGTCCAGGGTTCAGTTGAGGGAGTTTGGGAAAATCAGAAATGGATGAGATCAAGCGTAGAATGAGCCAGTGTGTTGAGTTTACTATATTGCCAAAAGGTGATTATCTTTGTAATTGAGTCTCAGGTGAGTTTTCATCATCCAGCCGGCTTGCATTCCCCACACAGTTGAACTTGGCTGTCTCAATAGGTATCTGCCCATTTGTTTTGCCACTTAAACCCTTTATTAAAAAAAAAAAATCCAAACAAGCTTCATTTCAGATAGCTGGCCGAGTAACTTACTCAAGGTTTAGATAATCGGCTTTCCAAGTTTATTGGCCGCTTCTTTCCCGATTTAGATGGGGAGTAGATGGATGAACTGCCAGCTCATTACAGCTTGTACTCTGACTTCTAAGGAAAAAAAAAGAAAACAAGGAGCATCGTTTGTCAGAAAAAGTCTCCAGTGCCAAGGGTGGGGTAGAGCATTGCAGTCCAGAAAGGAGCAGCTCTTTTGAGCAGAATCAATTGATCAGTGGTACTTATTAAGTACTTACTGTGTGCAGAGCACTAAGCACTTGGGAAAGTACAGTACAATAGAGTTGGTAGACACAGTCCCTGCCCTTAAGGAGGTTACAAGTGTAGAGATGGAGAAGCTTCATAAGGTTCTTGAGACAACACAGCAGAAGCAAAAACAGCACCAAGCCCCGCAAACAGCAATCATGATAGCATAACGAGGGACAGTCTCTTTGTGTTCATATTGAAGTCAAACTGCGGGATTCTCTGTTGACTTTTCCTGCCACTCACTCTCCCATTAGTAAACTTCACCATCTTTGAGTATGAAGGACCACTTCTCTCTCCTCTCTTTTGCAGTTTTACCAAAAATTCCCCGTTTGTTCTCCAAAAAGAAAGATTTGCACTTGATTTGAAATAATGTTATTTTATTAACAAGTGGCACCCAATCCTCTTATTAATAATAATTACAATCATCATCATCATCGTGGTATTCTTTTTTATGATATTTGTTTAGCACTTATGGTGTGCCAGAATACTATACCAAGACCTGGGGTAGATATAAGATAATCAGGTTGGACAACGGCCTTGTCCTACAAGAGGTTTACAGTCTCATCTCCATTTTACAGATGAGGCCACTGAGGCTCAGAGAAGTTAATTTGACTTGTCCAAGCCACAACAGCAGACAAGTGGCAGAGTCAAATTAGAACCCAGATCCTTTTGACACCAGGCCTGTGCCACGAGGCACACAGCTTATCTAATTATTAAAGCACTTGTTATATGTCAGGCTCTGGGAAAGATGCAAAATAATCAGGTCAGACACCATCCCTGTCCCACACAAGGCTCACAGTCTAAGTAATCTTTCTCTTCCATAGAACCCTCTGACCCAGGTGACGGTCAGTTTCTTCACTCCACAAAGAGCCTATTCCCACATGAGGGAAGGAGGGACGAGCTTCTTTGATTTGCCAAGCAGCAAGGCATATAAGTCCAGCTGAAGGAGTGTTGCTTCTAAGGGAGCTTTAGACTTGTGGTCAGGGAATGTGTCTACCAACTCTGTTGTAGTGTACTCTCCCAAGCATTTAGCACGGTGCTGTACACACAGTAAGCACCCAATAAATACTCAATAAATAAATATAGTAGGCTACCTGTGACCTACAGCCCACAGAAAATGTCAGCTCTTGCAAAACTCACAACTTTCCTGCCCCCATCCACTCCGACCTCTAATAGTCCTGGTAATACGACACTCCTCCCCATTTGCCAAGAGCTTTTTCGTTTTAAACAAAATCTCTTTATCCTCACAATTCTCCTTTGAGCAGGGAATCAATCACTCAGTGTATGTGTTTGAGTATTTACTGGTGCAGAGCACTGTACTAAGTGTTTGAGGGAAAATACAGTTCAGCAGAGTTTATAGACACATTCCCGGCCCACAAAAAGCTTACAGTTTAGAGGGCGAGAGAGATGTTAAATAAATTACGGATATGGACATGAAGTGCTGTGTGGTTGAGGATGGGGTGAATATCAAGTGTTTAAAGGGTATGAATGAATAAATATAGATCTAAATTCTTAGGCAACACAGAAGGGAGGAGGAGCATTGGTGGGGGGAAAGAGGGCTTAGGCGGGAAAGGCCTCTATCTCGGTTTCCATGGGAAACCAAAACTAGCATGAGGGGGTGAGCCCAAAGGGGGAGCTAGGCCAATTGATTAATCATTAGTATTTATTGAGCGCTCTCTGTGTGCAGAACACAGTACTGAGTGCTTGGGAAAGTACAATGCAACATAATTATTGTTTTTTTAATGGTATTTAAATGCTTCTGTGTACTATGCCCTACACTAAGCACTGGGGTAGATACAAGCCAGTCAGACTGGGCACATTCCATGTCCCATATGGGGCTCACACTCTTAATCCCCATTTTACAGATCAGGTAACTGAGGCACAGAGAAGTGAAATGAATTGCTCTAGGTCATACAAAAAACAAGCGGCAGAGCCAGGATTAGACCCAGGTCCTTCTGACTCCCAGACTGTGCTCTATCCACTAGGCCTTGCTGCTTCTCAGAGTTAGCAGACACATTCCCTGTCCATAATCAACTTAGTCTCAAGAGGAGGGATCGCAGCCCAGGAGTTCCAAATCCTGCAGGCAAAGGTTCCCCCAGCCATGGCTGCAGGTGGAGCCATCAGGGGTCCTGGTTGCTGGCAACTCAGTCTGTCTTTTAAACTGGGATACTAGCCTTCCACCTGTACTGCCTTTAATTTTCCAATATCCTGGTGCTAGAGTCCACCCTGCTTGGCTTTAGGTAGGTGTAATACAGAAATCAACACACACACACACATACCAGGTACAATATAGAAATCAACACACACACAACTGGCGAGTGTAATGCACAGAACTCTCTCTCTCTTTCTTCCCCTTCCCCCCAACCTGCAAAATGAGCTGCTTTCAAAGTGCAAATCCTTTGACAGCTTTTGTGGACTTTGAAATTTTTATCCTAACCTCCCCTTCTCTTAGGGACAGAGCACAAATTTTCCAGCCTGGTAAAATCCCATTGCAAGATTGCATCCTTGAAGTGGTTTTATATTCCCCTGCATCCCACTAAAATAAAACCTCTGATCGATATTTCAGTTGTACCCTGAGATCTCTTAGGCAAAGAAAGAGAAATTGGCAGTAACCAGCCAGACTCTTGGCCTAGACTAAAGGAGTGAAAATAATGCTTTGAGCTACCATTCATCCTGCCTGCTCAGACATTTCTCATTCCATGATGTTGATAAATGGCTCTGTAAATAGTCCATTCATTTTGGTCCGCAACCCTTTGCCTTTTCTACCTTAATGCTTTACCCTCTTGGAAAGATTTGTTTAGAAAGTGTTAGTTCGGCAGGATTATCAGGTTCACCGTACAGTGTTAAAAAAAAAAAAAAAAGGTTGCAGAGGATCCAAGTCTGTGATCAAATACCTCCATCTTCCGGCATTTTTTGTTGACATTTTTTTCCCAATGGCCTACACTGTTCACCCTCCTAGTAAAAGAGGAGAAGGGAATCTGGCCAAAGGCCAGGCTAGAGTGAACTAAGGATTCCCTCTTTCATATTCAACGGGAAAAAAACATCAAAAACAAGTTTGAATTTCTTCTCCCAGCAGTCAGAGAGAGGACCAGGAACCCACTAATACCTCTTGGGGACCATTTCCCACTAATAGAAAGATTAAATCCTACTTCCTCCTCCCTAGACTGTGAGCCCTATTGTGTCCAACCTGATAACTTTGTATCTACCCCACCGCTTACAACAGAGAAGCAGCATGGCTTAGTGGTAAGAGCCCGGGCTTGGGAGTCAGAGGTCATGGGTTCTAATCCCAGCTCCCTCATGTCAGCTGTGGGGCTTTGTGCAAGTCACTTAACTTCTATGTGCCTCAGTTCCCTCATCTGTAAAATGGGGATTAAGACTGAGCCCCACATGGGACAACCTGATTACCTTGTATCTACCCCAGCGCTTAGAACAGTGCTTGGCACATAGTAAGAGCTTAACAAATACCGACATTATTATCATTATTATTAACAGGGCTTGGCCATAGTAAGACTTAAATATAATAATAATAATGATGATAATAATAGAAAAATGGGGCTGTCCCACTAACCCTGGCCCACATGCCAGTCGGTCACCCACCCATCCATTCCGTTGATCAGTTGAGCTTTGACTATGCCTTGGAACCCTTACTTCACTGTCCTGCTGATCCAAGGTTTCTAATTCTTCCATCCCATCCTGCGTCACTCGTTCTTATGATAATAATAGTTGTGGTAATGATTCATCACCTACTCTGTGCAAAGCACTTTCCCTGAAGCTGTGGGATAGATACAGTATACAGTGCATATTCAATGCCTGTTCTCCCTCTTCCTTAGACTGTGAGCCCATATAGGACAGGGGCTGTGTCTGACTTGATTAACTTGTACATACTCCATTGCTCACAAGAGTGCTTGACACAGAATAAGTGCTTAATATAATAATACAAGATAATCGAGTTGGACATAGTTCCTGTCCCACACAAGGCTCACAGTGTAAGGGGGGAGAATTGGTATTTAATTTGCTTTTTACAGAAGAAACAGAGACACAGAGAAGTTAAAGTGACTTGCTCAGAGTCACACTAGCAGGCAAGTGCCAGAGATGGAATTAGAACCCACTTTTCCCTGTTCCTAAGACCTGCCTGGACAGATGGACACACACACACACACACGCTGGGATTATATAATATATAATCCCTGGTGGGGACAGACAGGAACATGGACACATACAAACATTTACATATATATCCCTGTTTTCTCTCCCGATCATGAGAAGCAGCATGGCCTAGTGGAAAGAGCATGGTCCTGGGAGTCAAAGGATCTGGGTTCTAATGTGACTCTGCCAATTTTTTTGCTATGACCTTGGACAAGTCACTGTTTCCTCATCTGTAAAATAGGGATTAAATCCTACTCCCTTCTACTTAGACTTTGAGTCCTGTGTGGTACAGGAACTGTGTCCAACTTGATTAACTTGTATCTACCCAGTGTTTAGAGTATGCTTGACATATAGTAGGTGCTTTATAAATGACATAATTATTATTAGACAGGGAAAAGGTGTTTCTCACAGGTTTCCAAGGTAGGGGTTTAGGTGTAGATGGACCTGAAGGATCTTGAAGACCCCCTGAAGTCCAGATCCTTTTCAAGGCATATGGAGGGTCTTGGGGCCAGGAGTGACGGCAGAGGGAAAGGGACCAAGGCCTGGGCTAGGCAGGCATAGGCACCAGGGAGAATTTCTGAAATGAACAGAGTGAAGAGGGAGCACGAAAGGCCTAGAGCCTTTGTGAAGTCTGAAGAGCTGGATAGAGAGCTGTGGAAGAGTACTTGAAAGCTGGGGAAAATTTGAGGAATTTTGTCAGGTATCCTTTGGAACAAAGGTACTCTAAGTAGAACAATAAATAACAATTGTGGTATATTTTTAAGCACTTACTATGTGTCAAGCATTGCTTTAAGTGCTGAGGTTGGCACAGTTTAAGCGTATCAATCAGTCAGTCGTACTTGAGAATTTACTGTGTCTGATGGTCCCTGTCCCACACGAGGCTCAAAACCTAAGAGGGACAGAGAATAGGTATTTTATCCCCATTTTACAGGTGATGATGATGATAACTGTGGTTTTTGTTAAGCGCTTACTCTGTGCCAAACATTGTACTAAGCAGTTTGGTAGATACAAGATAATCAGGTCAGACATGATCCCTGTCCTAAATGGGGCTCACCCTCTAAGAAGAAGGGAGAACGGGTGAGGTAACTGAGCCTCAGAGAAGCTAAGTGACTTGCCCAAAAGGAGCCAGGATTAGAACCCAGGCCCTCTGACATCAAGGTCCTTGCTCTTTCCATCTAGATTGGTGGATTGGATCTAGATTGGCTACTTCTCTGACCAGGCAGTCCAGTTCCAGGCTTTTATCCCTTTAACTTCTTTCTCCTCCCTTCTCTGCTACCTCTTCCTCTTCCCCCAACCACAGTTTCTCCTCAACAGATCTTTTTTCAGCTCCTGAGGGCTTTCTTTGGTCCCTCAGGCCAGCAGACCATCTGCAGCCACTTCTGAGGGAATATTCTTCCCTATCACCCCAGGACTGTTATTGGCCTGGTAAGTGTGTGAGGGTTCCCTGCTACTGAGAGCCAACAATGAGATATAGGGAGCAGCAGATGCTCTGCTAATGGGAAACCAAGGGGAAGGGAATTGGAGAGAGGATTAGAGCAGCCCTGGGGTTAGAATACATTTGCAGCACCCAATTCAGTGTTCAAACTTAAGTGCCTGAAGCTTGTTGGCAGAGGAAAATAAAAACCTCAGCTATTCTGCCCTCTAAAGCCTTTCATGCTAAATGGGAACTGGGTGGGGAAGAGGGCAAGTGGGAGAGGTCTGCTGCCTGTCCTGAAGGAGGCTCTGGTGTCTGTTACCCTGGCAACAGACCCCATCCTCTCTCCCTTTCCCTCTTCCCCTCCTATTCCCACCCCAGGCGATTCCTCCCCATTCTATGAGGAAATTTTGCCAGCCGCTGTCTGTCTGCAGAATGGGAATGTACCAAATGTTGGTATTTGTTAAGCGCTTACTATGTGCCGAGCACTGTTCTAAGCGCTGGGGTAGACACAGGGGAATCAGGTTGTCCCACGTGGGGCTCACAGTCTTAATCCCCATTTTACAGATGAGGTAACTGAGGCACCGAGAAGTTAAGTGACTTGCCCAAAGTCACACAGCCCGAGAAGTTAAGTGACTTGCCCAAAGTCACACAGCTGACAAGTGGTAGAGCCGGGGTTCGAACCCATGACCTCTGACTCCAAAGCCCGTGCTCTTTCCAGTGAGCCACGCTAAATGTCCACTGCCTAGTGCTGTTTGAGGAGAAGATGCAAAGCCCGTGACTTAGAACAGTGCTCTGCACAAAGTAAATGCTCAATAACCACTTGTCTGCTGTGTTACCTTGGGCAAGTCACTTCTTCTCTGGGCCTCAGATACATCACCTATAAAATGGGGATTGAGGCTGTGAGCCCCACATAGAACAGAGACTATATCCAACATGATTTGCTTGTATCCACCCAATGCTTAGTACAGTGCATGGCACATAGTAACGGCTAAACACATACCATAGTTGTTAATAATAATAAATACCATTGATTGTTTTTTGCAATCTGTGGCTCCTGCAAGGTCTTCCTCTGCGAGATGCCCTCGCACTCCCCAAGATCTGCAGCCACTGGAGAGACGAAGGATGAGGAAAATGGAAATTCCCAGTTTATTCACAATTAAAGTAAACCCTTTACCAGAGCTGATAAATAGAAACAATCTGGGCAATTGGAGTTCCAGTAGGTAGCTGAAGGAAGAGTGGGAGGAGAACACTGAGTGGGGTAACCCCATAAAATGGATAATCAGTCCCTGATAACTGAGAATCCTCTGCAGCATTGTTACTGAAATGTTGCCGTTGGCTTCTTGGGTTGTCCTTATGGATGATACACTTCCCATTTCATCTCAGACCCACAAAGTGGAAAAAAGCCCCTCTTCCCTGCCTTTCTGTACAGACCAGCCATCCACTCTGTGCTAGAGTAAATTTTGGTGGGCAGGGAACGTGTTTACCAACTCTGTCATTTGTATGGTACTCTCCCAAGCGCTTAGTACAATGCCCTGCACAGAGTGAGTGCTCAATGAGTAAACTTCCACAGCTGGCAGTTGCTACTATAGTGGCAATAACCTGTACCAAAACCCAGAGTCAAATGACCTAGGCTACAGGGTGAAATGGGGCAGATAAGCAAAACCAAACAGGGTCTGCAGTGCCAACTAAGTCTTTGCTAGTGCTAAGCACATTGGTCATCTGAAAAGGGGGTGATGGGGCTGACTGAATCCTGACCAGCTCCTGTCAGGCCTGGCAGCCTTGTGGTGTGCTCAGGATGGTAGCTTGTTCTGTTCTTCGTAGTATTCATAAAACGCTTACTCTGTGCCAGACACAGGGGTAGATTCCATGTAGGCAAATCAGGCATAGGCCCTATCCTACCTGAGGCTCACTACCTAACGGGGAGGAAGAACAGGTATTTCATCCCCATTTTGTGGGGAAGTGGGGGGTTAGTGTGGCCCAAAGAAGTTAAGTGACTTGTGCAAGGTCATGCAGCAAAGTATTGGGGCTGAGATTCACACCCAAGTCTCTGGGCTCCCAGACCTGTGCTCTTTCCATTAGGCCAACACTGCTTTGTTGAGGGTAGAGAGTGGAGTTTGAAAGAGAGCTATTTAGCCAAATTATTTGATAGCTGTTACTCCTTTGCTTTGGACCTACTCCACAGTTGAACCACCGCCCCTTGAGCTCAAACCCAACTTTGTCTCTTATGAGAGAATGAAAGGGTGCTCAAAAGTCATTGAGAACTGTCATTAAAAAAGCAATTGTGGATTCATCTGTCAAACTTCTTTCCCCTACAAAAAAAAAAATTGCTGGAACATTCACTAAGAGGATAGACATCAGTGCAATGCACCATTTGCTGTAACTTGCTTCCCTGTTGAGAAAAACACCAGAAACTTTTGGATTTTCCTGCTCCGCCCCTCTCTCAGAAGAGATCAAAAGTCTGGGGCAGCACTTTTCTCAGTTCTTTCCAAAAGATTCTGGAATTCCTTCCTCCCTTCCCCCAAAGCACAGGTGCAGTGAGGCACCAGATGTTTTCAACTCACAAGCTCTTGGCCCAAACAGGTGGAGCTGGGATCAGTGGCCTGTTCAGCCTGGCTCTGGGGGCCAGTTGAACGTTGTTGACGAATGTGTAGATTTGCACCCCATAAAGAGCAAGCCATCAGCCTCTCTACTTATTTCAGAGCAGGTCAGAGGAGTACACCTGACTGCAACAGCCAGGGGAGTTCACCAGCATGGCCCCAACCACCTCATAATTCATATTTGATATAATCGGTTTACTCAGATGAATGTCCACAGGCCCTTCCAGGCAGCGGCTTGATTGATGGTGATGCAGCTGATGCAGTCCACCATCAATGAAGCTGGGCTAAACAGAGATCTATTCTGTTCCTCAGGAATATTTGTCCTCTGTTAATCAATAATGAGTTAAAAAGCTCCTTTACATTCCTTATCAAATGAACAGCCAGATGGTCTCCCTCCATTCGAGGATTGGAGAATTAGTTGGGTTTTATGCCATTGTGAATCTCCCCACCTATCCCCAGATAGCCCCGGGGTCACAACCTCAGGAAACAGGCTTGGCCAGATGGTCACTGTGATACAGCCAAGGAGAGCACAGACAGAGCCAGCCCTCTTACGGAAATAAGCATAAGAAAGGCAAATATGCTCCCTCCAGATTAGGGAGGAAAGGGGTGCTGAGGGGGGTGGATGGCAGCTGTCTAGCTCCTGGCACGCCAAAGGTAATGGCTTTCTGTTAGCTAGACTGTGGTAATGAATTTCTCCCAGACCTCCCTTGCCTGGTGGTCCCAACAGACAAACGAAGTATTTGGTGGGGCCGTTCAAACCCCTCACAGACCTTGTCGATCCAGATGATTTCCACATGCTGAACTTTCCACCTGCCTCAGTTCGAGGGGTAATATCAGAGGGGCAGGAAGTTATCTTGAGGGGGCTGCCGGTCCCACCCCCTGCATCACTTCATCCCCTACCTAGGTACTGCTGTCCTTTGTACTTTGTACACAACACGTCCACCGCCACACACGAACTGAGGCAGCCGGTGGCGGTCAATATCTGGCAGCTGGTCACTGGAAGAGTGAGCCTGGGTTGGCAGAAAGTGTCAGAATTGCCTCCTCCCATGTGCCCTAGCAGCCAGCTCAGCCTGCCAACAATTTCTGGGTTCTGGAGCCTCTCTTTCCTATACTCTCGGGAATCTGGGGTTCAGACAAGCCAACGTCAAGCGGGCCCCTACAGTCTCTCTTGGTGGTGGTGGGAGAGGATGGTGATAGAAAGAGGCTGGGAGCAGAGGCAGGCTTTGGAAGTTAAGACTAACAGGGTTTGGTGCCCTCTGAGGACCTGTACCCTCAGGTTGGGCTCTTAAGACAGATAAGCAGCATGGCCTAGAAAAAAGAGCATGGGCTTGGGTGTCAGAGGACCTGGGTTCTAATCCCAGCTAGCTCCACCACTTGCTTGCTGTGTGACCTCGGGAAAGTCACTTAATTTCTTTGGACCTCAGTTTTCTTATCTGTAAATGGAAGCTAGATTACCTGCTTTCTTTCATAGACTGTGAGCCTCATGTAAGACAGGTACTGTGTCAGACTTATCTTACATCTATCTCAGTGCTTACTACAGCACGTAATAAATGCTTAACAAGTACCTCAGTTATTATTCGATTGTCATAGAGGCCAGAAATGAATGCTGAACAGCCAGGACCCCTGGGGTAAACAGAACCTCAAACCAGATGGTTCACCCCACCCTCAGCCCCACAGCACTTTTGCACGTATCTGTAAACTGTATCAGTTGTCTGCCGTGTTTCCTTGGGTAAGCCACGTAAGTTTTCTGTGCCTCAATTACCTCATCTATAAATTGGGTAGTAAGACTGTCAGCCCCTATGGGACAGGGAATGTGTTCAATCTAAATAACTTATATCTACCCAACATTTAGTACAGTGCCCTGCACATAGTAAGCACTTAAATTATTTATATTACTGTCTAGCTCCTTTCAATACTGTGAGCTTGTTCATTCATTTATTCAATCGTATTTATTGAGCACTTACTGTGTGCAGAGCATTGTACTAAGCCCTTGGGAGATTACAATATAACAATATAACAGAAACAGTCCCTGCCCTCAGTGAGCTTACAGTCTAGAAGGGGAGACAGATATTAATATAAATTTATACTATTTGTGCACAGGGAACATGTCTGCCAACTCTGTTGTTATTGTACCCTCTCAAATGCTTAGTTCAATGCACTTATAGAAAGCACTCAATAAATACCATCTATAGTAATGATGATGGTGACGGTTCAGGATCCATCTGGTCTGAGTGGCTCACCTCCCGAAGGGCCACCTTGACCCAGCAGGCTTTTAGCCTGGCTCCATCATCCTACCTGATGCAAAACCACAGCAAAGCGTTTGGCCGGAAAGTGATCGATGAGTGATTTCAATTAATGGGCCTTTCTTTCCCCCTTTCCCCAATTCTCTTTTGGAACAGTACTCGGGTTTTCAACAAACCGCCGACAAGTGCTTTGTGTGTGGACACCTCATCATGGAAATGGTAAGGCCGTTCCCGGTCCCCCAAGTCTCTCCTAGGATAGGGATGAATAAACACTTTTGTTTCCCATCCAAACCCCTCTGTTCTGGACTCAGTGCTGATTGCATTGATATCATATCCCCAGTTCTTTAATAGGGCTTGTATGAAAAGAGCTGAGAAGGATGTATGCAGACATTGATCCAACACTTATCCTGTCTTGCTTTGGCTACGGCATCATCCTCCTTGCTGACCTCCCTGCCTCCTCTCCCTCCTCTCCCACCCCAGTCCATACTTCACCCTACTTCCCAAGTCATTTTTCTACAAAAACATTCAGTCCATGTTTCCCCACTCCTCAAGAACTTCCAGTGGTTGCCAATCTACCTCCTCATCAAACAGAAGCTCCTTTCCACTGGCTTTAAATCACTCAATCACCTCCCCCGCCCCCCAATTTCCTACTACAAACCCGCACGCTTACTTTGTTCTTTTAATGCCAACCTGCTCACTGTATTCATTGTACCTTGATCTCATCTATCTCGCCACTGACCCCTCTCCCACATCCTCCCTCTGGCCTAGAACTCCCTCCCCCTTCATATCTGACAGGTGATGACTCTCCCCACCTTCAAAGCCATATTAAAATCACATCTCCTCCAGGAGGCTTTCCCCGACTAAGCCCTCACTTTATTCCCTCTCCCTTCTGCATCACCCTTGCACTTGAATCGATGCCCTTTAAGCACTTGATATTCACCCCACCCTCACCCCCACATCATGTACGTACCTGCAATTTATTTTAATGTCTGTTTCCCCTTCTAGGAGGTAAGCCCCTTGTGGGTAGGGAACAAGCCTACCAATCACTTCTGTAGTATTATATTCTTCCAAGGGCTTAGTACAGTGCTCTGCACAAAGCATTCAATACATTTGATTGTTTGAATGAACGATCTCTTTCTGCACTCAAGCCTAAAGGTGAGCTGTAATTCCTGGGAGTGAAAGTTCTTGAAAAAGCAGAGAAAGATTTTTTTTGAGAAGGAACTACGTGAAAACTAACATCCTATGATTGCCACCCTTACCCACCCCACTGTGGTAATTTAGGGAATGGCTCTCAACTCTAAGATGCATGTGGGCAGGAAACATATCTGTTAATTCTGTTGTATTATACTCTCCCAATCGCTTAGTACTGTGGTCTGTATACAGGAAGTGCTCAATAAGTGTGATTGATTTATGACTTGAGGAGGCCCAGCTTGGTACATCTTAACTCCCAGGCCCAGCAGCAACTGTTAACAATAGTTTAACAATAGTACTGTTAGTAATAGTAACTGTTAATAATAGCATCTCCAAGTAGAGATATCCTGAAGGCAGGAGGAGATGCGAGCCTGGAGGGAGGGAGAGAGAACAGGGAAGATATAAGTTTGGGTGTCATCCGCATAGAGATGACAGTGGAAGCTGTGGGAGCGATTGAGTGTAGAAAGTACAATAGAGTTGTTAGACATGATCCCTGTCCACAAGGAACTTAGAGTCCAGTCCGGGAGACAGACACCAAAATAAATTACAGCTAGGGAAAGGGGCAGGGTAGAGGGATATGCACCTATGTGCTGTAGGGATGGTATGAGTATCAAGTGCTTAAGAGGGACACAGTGAATAATGAATGTACACTGTAAATAAAATAAATGGATTTATATTAATGGCTGTCTCCCCCCTCTAGACTGTAAACTCATTTTAGGCAGGGTTTGTGCCTACCAACTCTCTTATACTGTACTCTTCCAAGAGCTTAGTACAGTACTCTGCACACAGGAAGCACTCAATAAATGGGATTAATTGATACAGGTCCAAGTCCATATGTGGTTCAGTAGGAAGGTGAATAGTTTGAGGCGGGGCTAAGCAGACAGACTGACAGAGGGAAACTAAGGAAATGTATGATAATGGGCTATTTTCTATGTGACTAAATCAGTGGTATTTATTGAGCACTTACTGTGTGCAGAGTACTCTTCTAAGCGCTTGGGAGAGTACAGTGCAACAGAGTTAGTAGATATGTTCTCTGCCCTCAAGAAACTTACAATCTAGAGGGGGCTTAATGACAGAGCAGGGCTCAAAGCTAGAAGCAGCGTGGCTCACTGGAAAAACTCCGGGCTGGGGAGTCAGGGGTCACGGGTTCTACTCCCGGCTCCACCACTTGTCAGCTGTCACTTACCTGGGCCTCAGTTCCCTCATCTGCAAAATGGGGGTAAATGTGAGCCTCACGTGGGACAACCTCATTACCCTCTATCGACCCCAGCGCTTAGAACAGTGCTCTGCACATAGTAAGCGCTTAACAGAGAACAGCGTGGCTCAGTGGAAAGAGTCCGGGCTTTGGAGTCAGAGGTCATGAGTTCGAATCCCAGCTCTGCCACTTGTCAGCTGTGTGACTGTGGGCAAGTCACTTAACTTCTCTGTGCCTCAGTTACCTCATCTGTAAAATGGGGATTAAGACTGTGAGCCCCACGTGGGACATCCTGATTCCCCTGGGTCTACCCCAACGCTTAGAACAGTGCTCGGCACATAGTAAGCACTTAACAAATGCCAACATTAAAGCTAGAAAAAGAAATCTATAGCAAACTGTGGGAGAGTGTACATTCTCAGAAACAACTGATTCCAATTCTAGTGCTAGAGCCTCGGGCAGTATGCTTCAGTCCTGAATCACTGATGCAGAGTTATCCAGCGGTTTTGTGGTGAGACGGAGGAGCGATATACCACCAGAGGAAGGGGGTGAGATCATTCATGTTCTGGTAGAATTTCTACCCCAGATCCCCCTTTTCCCAAAGTGAGTCAGTTCCTTGGCCCTCCTTCAATCTACAAATATTTAGAACTTTTGGGGACTGGGAATTTTGGGGGGAAAATTATCAGCAGATACCATCAGTCAAATCAATATGTATTTCCAGAATGTGGAACTGTATGTTGGTCATCAGTGATTCATACTCCCACACCTGGCTCATTCTCCAGAAACAAGGATCTTGAACCTGGAACTTGTGGGGACAGAATGTAATGTGTTGCCTCGTATTCCCCATAAGGCCAGCTACTCCTGGGGGACATTGAATCTGTGAGACTATCCAAGAGGGAAGTCCAGATCAAGTCAGTAAACAAGGAAATAGGAAGAAGAGCCTCTTGGCCATCCGGTGGGAGGTCAAGATCAGGACTCACACTCTACCTTGGCATTTGTCTTGTCTTATGCCGTCAAGTCGTCTCCGACCCATATCGATGCCATGGACACATCTCTCCCAGAATGCCCCACCTCCATCTGCAATCGCTCTGGTAGTACCCTGGCATATTCTAATCCTAATCAGCATTATCAGTCATTGTTAAGCACTCAGCCATGCACTAGGTGTTGGGGAAAATACAGTGAAAGCTATTAAGCCCTTTTTCTTAATGGTATTTGTTATGTGTTTACAATATGCCAGGCACTGTAGTAAGCACTGGGGACGATCCAAGCTAATCAGGTTGGACACTGGCATGTTCCAGAGTCCATGCTCACAGTCTTAATCCCCATTTTACTGATGAGGCACAGTGAAGTTAAGTGATTTGCCCTAAGTCATACAACAGACAAGAGATGGAGTCAGGATTAATACCCATGTTCTTCTGACTCCCTGTTCCTGCCTTCAGAATTTACAGTCCTAGAGAGAGGGAGTAGGCACACAAGGGAAAAAAAAATCCAAGTAAAAATGACAAGAACACTGTCACATCAAGAGCAGAAACTTCTAGGACAGTCCAAACAGCTCTCCCGGGTTTAGGTAAAGACAAGCAGTTGAAAACTGTACTGAACAGGGACTTGTACACACTCACACACACACTTTCCCCTCAGATTTTGCAGGCTCTTGGAAAGTCTTACCATCCTGGCTGTTTCCGCTGTGTCATATGCAACGAGTGTTTGGATGGAGTCCCTTTCACTGTAGACGTGGAGAATAATATTTACTGCGTCAAAGACTATCATACGTAAGTATCTCTTCTCCCTCTCTGTGTAGAACTCATACACAATGGAAGTGGTGTTTCTGTGGTGTGAACCCCATCTCTTAGGCCTCACAAAGCCCAGATTGCCTCCTTGGTCTTGTCAGAATTTGTTAATCAGCACCACACTGTCCCTGAGTTTCCCAAGGTCAGAAGGCTTTCCTCAAATTATCACTCTTGAGCATTTCTTCAGCCTGTTTATACTTGCAAAGTCTTTCAGTGTTAATTCTGGGAGCTTTTCTTTGCAATTTTGTGATTCAGCCATGGTTGACCCCAGGGAACAGAGAGGGGAAACTGAGTCAGAGACAGTAAATGATTTAAGTGGATGCCAGAGGCAGAATAAGAACTCATCACCAGAGTCTGTTGCCACCCCCTCATCTCCAGGAGCATCTCTTTGCCATGAGTCAGTTTACTTCATTTACATCTGCAGTTTCTCACCTTGTCTTCTGTTCCAGCTTCCCTCTCCCATTTGCCTGATCTCCTAACTCCGGTTTCCTTTGATTCCCACCCCTGAGTCCTTTATCCAGTCCCCCATTCCCATCATTCCCAACATTCTCCTGCCCCTCTCCCTGACTAGTTGTTCCCTGACTTACTGCCATGCCTGGGCCCTTTACCCAGGTAATGTTCATAATAAGTGTGATATTTACTTTCTTTCTCTATGCCAAACATTGTGTTAGGTACTGGGTAGAGAGGCAGAATAATCAATAATAATTATGGTATTTGTTAAGCGCTATGTGCCAGCCACTTTACTAAGGGCTGGGAGTCTTGACATGTCTGCCCTGTCCTTGGGCTAGTCACTTCCCTTCTTTGGGCCTCAGTTCCCTCGTCTGTAAAATGGGGATTAAGTGTGAACCCCATGTAGAACAGGGACTGATTCCAACCAGATTAATTTAGAACAGTGCTTAGAACACTGTTTGGCACATAGTAAATGCTTAACAAGTACCATTATTACTATTATTATTACTATTAAGTCACAGTCCCTGTCTCACATGGGGCTCAAAGCCAAAGGGGAGAGAGAACCGTTTAATCCCCATTTTGTAGATGAGGATACGGAGGCACAGGGAAGTTAAGTGACTTGCCCAAGCGCATACAGTAGGCAATTCTGGGATTAGAACTCAGGTCCTCTGACTCCCAGGCTCTTGCTCTTTCCACCGGCCACAGGTGCTTGGGGCTTTTCCTTCAGGCCAACCAGACAAAGGTAAAGGAAGTTGACAGAAATGGCATTTTGTTTTTGGATCAGGATCCAGAGTCGTTTGTAACTCATATCCTCTCTTTTCTTGCCTTTTAGGGTTTTTGCACCAAAATGTGCATCCTGCAACCAGCCAATCCTCCCAGCACAGGTAGGAAGTAACTTCTCTTTCTCTTTCTCTCCCCCTCCCCCACTTCTACCATGATTGGCCTCCCAGAAATCCACTGGGAAGCGTGGCATTCGGGTGTCCTCAGGGACTGTAACTACGCAAAAGGGTTGGAATGAGAGGTCACCATGAATTTCCGGTGGCATGGGACCTGGTTTCTGTCCAAGCCCCAGCTGATGTCCTGAGAACATATATTGCCTTATTTTTAGACAGTCTCACGCTGCTGCTGCTCAGTCTGAGGAAGGAGTGTTGTGCTTTGAAGGGTTGGTTTTGGGTGGTTTATCATTGGTTTTTCTCCAGCTAGCCCACAAGGATCTGGTTAGGGGCATCTCCTCACAGCCATCTGAGGGAGAAGTGGCTGCCAGAGGGGTAGTTCTGTAGCCAGAGGGGCAAGAGAATGACAGGCAGCCCCAGTGAGAGTTTGCTTTTCAAGCCTGACCTGATGGCCTGGGAAGGTTCATTCAGACTGTTGGTCTGTGCTGCGTTCTAATCCCGGCTTTGCCACTTATCTGCTGTATGACTTTGGGCAAGTCATTTCACTGCTCTGTGCCTCAGTTTACCTCATCTGTAAAATGGGGATTGAGAGTGTGAGCCCCATGTGGGACACAGACTGTGTCCAACCTGATTACCTTGTATCTTCCTCAGAGCTTACTGGAGTGCCTGGCCAAAGTAAGTGCTGAACAAATACCATTAAGAAAAAGGGGTCAGGAGCTTTTGCTGTATTTCAGTTAAGTGCCTGACACATAATAATAAGTGCTTAACGAATACCATAAAAAATTTTAAAAAATAAAGTGGCATTTAAGTGCTTATGTACCAAGCACTGGATATAGTGTATGCAGATCAGACATAGTCCCTGTTCCACATGCAGCTTACAGTCAAAGAGAGAGGAAAAACAGATGTTTAATCCCCATTTTCAGGTGAGGAAACTGAGGCATGGAGAAGTTATGTGCTTAAGGTCACACTGCAGACATATGGCAGGGCTGAGATTAGAACCTAGGTCCTCTGACTTACAGGCCTGTGCTCTTTCCGTGGTAGCAGTGGCTAAATGCTGGTTGTCAGCTGAGCTAATTTTTTCTTTTTTTTTTTTGGTAAATGGTACTTGTTGCATGCTTGTGCCAGGCACTATACTAAGCACTGAGGTTTGCACTGAGCACTAACCAATTAGGTTTGGATACAGTCCCTGTTCCACACAGGGCTGACAGTCTAAGCATAGATATTTATCCTCCCAGGGTTTCTGCTAGTGACAGTGAGGTTTCACACATGGAGGAAAGAGGCTCTTATCAATGTTTGGAGTGAATAGCCTGCCAGATTCATGGGGCAGACCCAGGGCCCGAGGGATGAGGAACCCAGAGGGTATTATGCCTGTCAAACAGGGCCAACCTTGAGCTGAAGTCCTCTGGCCCTGAGCTGGCCAAGGAAGCCACATTGGGCCAGTCCAGTTGGCCACAGGGTTATCCATTCTCTGTGTGGCTCCACAACTAGACCTAGGGAGACCAGGTTTCCAGGCTCACTGCCCATCCATTCACTTTGCATGCAGATTTCTCACAGTTTGCTAAAAAGAACATTTAAAAGAAAAATGGGTTCATCGAATGTCCTTTCCTCTTCAACTATTGCACTTCAAACTTCACTGAGTTAGATTGCATTATAAGGCCCTAAAATACAGCAGCCTATGATTCATATTGATCCTAAGATTCAACCTCCAGTAAAGCTGAAAAGTCCGGGTTCAGAAATATCCACCTGGAGCTCAGAGCCCGGTATAACCAAACATAGCACCTCCCTCCCTATGTATCTTGGCTAGACATTCTATTTCTGCATTAGGCATTCGTATGGATTTAAACAGAACCTTCTCGCACACATACACACTCACCTTCTTGTTCTTTTGTTTGCCCAGGAAACTCAAACACCCAGTACTATGCTGTTGGTTACATAAGAATGTTACCAAGACCAGCTTGGCTCTAGCACCTAAATACCATCGTTATTATTATTATTATTATTATGAGTGTGCAGAGCAGGAGAGGTCAAGAATAGCAGCCTCCCCCTTTAAACCTTCACTACTGTGGAATTTTTCCTTTTGGAACCAAACGATATTTGAGCTGGGGGATGTGTGTTCATAGGGGCTTGACCCCATGTGCCCAGGAAGGGCATGACTTGGTGGGAACAAGAGTTTATCCTGTCAGTCTTTCCCAACTCTATTAGTCAGCAGGCTCACCTTCCTGCTTAGTCTGATTTAGCCCACAGTTGACCAGACTACCAGCTAGAACACCAGGAGGGGCTCTGGGCTCCACCCCATGAAGTATCGGGGAGGAGGGATGGGGAGTTGCGTGGTTAGGGGTTGGGGGCATTATTTTTTGCATGGGCATGCAAACTTTTAAAGGAAACTGCCTTTTCCAAGGCCTTCTGAGCCCCTCCTCCCTGGGAGGTGTGAATCAGCACTGCCCAGGCAAGGGTAAAAGTAAAACAAGGGCTCTAATTGAAATGCGGCAACAAGAGAGCATTGCCGGGCCAAGGAAATGAGGCAGGCATGTGGTAAGCCTGCTGCCGGTGGCAATATCCTGCCATCAGAGGGTAAGGAGTGAGCTGCTACCTCCAAATCCTCTCTCACCCGCCACCACCCCCATTTTTGGCCCAAGGGGCACATTAGGCATAGAGTTGAGCCTCGGGGTGGAATGAAAATGGCTGAGGGGGGCCATGGCCAAGATAGACAAGAGGAGGAGGTGAGTCGGGCATTATGGCCTCCCTGGCCATCCTGGGACTTCATTCTACCAGAATTGAATTCTGACCCATTCTGGCTTAGTCCCCAACTCCAGCTCAGTGGCCCACAAGCCCAGAGGGGGTCCACACCCCATCCTGCCAGCTACGGTCATTTCACTGGGGGACTAGGGTGACTATATAAGGAGCATTTTGCGCATTGCCAGATTGAAAAATAAACCCAAACCAGTGGTACTACTGAGAGGATTTATTTTTCATGAATGTTAACACACAGTAATTGTATTTGTTAAGCTCTTACTATGTGCCAGGTACTGTACTAAGCATGGGGGTGAATACAAGCAAATCGAGTTGGACACAGTCCCTGTCCCACATGGGGCATACAGTTTTAATCCCCATTTTACAGATGAGGTAACTGAGAGACAGAGAAATGAAGTGATTTGCCCAAGGTCACCCAGCAGGCAAATAGAGGAGCTGGCATTAGAAACCAGGTCCTTCTGACTCCCAGGCCTGTGCTCTAGCCAATAAAACACCCGGCTTTGTTGTGTGTTCTGACTAGAAACCATACAACTATCTTTACTGAATGCAGACACCTACCTTTACCTTATTTTGAAGTGTCTCCATGTCTTCCCATTAGGGTTCTGAGGAGACCATCCGGGTTGTGTCAATGGATCGAGACTACCATGTGGAATGTTATCACTGTGAGGTAAGTCTGGGAAGGGGAGGAGAATTCCAGACAGAGATGCAGCCAGGGACTGTTGTGTGTCCCCTCACTTTTAAGCTTCAGGCTGATCTGGTTCTGCAGAACAGCCTTGCCGTGTGTCTCAGAACCAATATTTCTCCACTGCTGGAGAAAAGGAACAGGAGGAAATGACCTTAGATTTCTGTAAGAAATTTGGGTGGGAAATAAGGAAGAACAAACTTTCTGGCTACCAGGATGGCTAAGCTCTGGGACAGGCTACCCAGGAGGGTTTTTGGGTCTCTGTCCTGAAGCTCCTTAAAGGAAGGACAGCCCATCTATTTGAATTAGGTGGGTTATACATTGTCCTGCCTGGAGGTGGGCAGAGAGCTAGCCCAAGTGACCTGCCAGGCATCTTTCCCCACAGCCTTCTGGGCTGAGCTCCAGCTTTCTTGGGCCTGCCTACTAGTTTGTTTTGTTGGAACACTCCTGCCACCATATTAGTCCTGAGTTTTGTGGGGGCCAGGGAGGGAAGGAGGGAGGAAAGGCTTAGAGAGCTGTCTGGAATCCCCAGGCTGCTGGTCTGCCTGGAATCTGATCCAGGGCTGGGGTCAATAATTAACTGGCCTGTGTGGAGACTGTTATGTCTAGCTCTTGGTTAATTTCATTTTAAGGCCTCTCTGCAGTCTGCCACTATAGTCACTGCCTTGGGCCTGCTATCTGGTCAGTCATCACCGCTCTAATTACCTACGCTCAAGCAACCCCCCCACCCCACCCTAAAATAATGCATGTACACCACTTAAGTCTCTATTTTTCATGGAAGCAAAAAGGAAAGAAATAAAACATCCTGCCAGGTTTGCCTTGTTCTGATTTCCTTCCAAGGGAAAAAATTGGGCTTTGTTTTTTAATTCGCACTTCGCTTCTGCTCCCCCTAATTGTATCGTTCTAATGATACTGGAAGAATGGCAGTGCAAAAAATCAGAATGATGGGAGCAGCTAACCAGGAGTCTTCTTCCTGAACTCCACTTTGTTTTGGGCTCAGATGCCAAACTCAGGCCCCTCAGTTCCAGAATGAGATCTTGGGACCAGACTGGAACTCGTAACTCCTGCGGGGGCCACATCGGTGTTTGGGGGAAACCCTTAGGCCCAAAAGCAAACATTTGGAGGAGGAACTGTGGCAGCCTCTCAATAGACTAGGCAGCACACAGTATCGTCCTCAATGACCGCCCCCGGGTCCTCGCGTCTCCTGTTTACATCCTAATGGTATAGTTGTGGTTTTCTCCAGAGCTATGACCCCTCTCACTCACTATTTTAAGATCTGAAACTGCTCTCCTTTCTTCACAGTAGCAGGCAGCAGCTACCAGATCCTGTATTTCTGAATCATCTTTCTTCACAGGGAAGAGGGGGCCATGCAGCAGCTATATAAATAAGCACCCCCCAAAATGACCAACCCTCAACATTTTTTTTTCCCGGCTTGCTCACGTCCCCACAGGTTAAAAACAAGCAAACGCTATTTTACTTTTCCCGTAGAAACCGTGATCCACCATGGGTGAGTGGTGGAGTATGAGCTGGTTAGACAGTGTAGAGTTATGTACTATTCTGCTCTGCCACTGCTGGTACTTTGCCATCTCTAAAAGGGGACCCTGGGAGAGGGGCTCCTTACCTGGCCTGGAGTCTTGCCCTTCTTTGGTGCAATAACACCAGTGATGTTCTCATTTTGCTCTTAGGACTGCGGTCTCCAACTCAATGACGAAGAGGGTCACCGATGCTATCCCTTGGAGGGCCACCTCCTCTGCCACAGCTGTCACATTCGGCGCCTCAACATTCAAGTCCCATCCCACCCTCCTCCTGGCTACCCGATGCACGTAACGGAACTCTGAGGGAGACATTCCTGCCTCTGTGTCACAGAAGGGATGAGAAGATGTGACATTTGGGCACGGCTGTGGGGCGGGGAAGGGGTGTGGGCCATTTGAAGGCCATCTTCCAGGTTCAAGCAAAATTCTTCAACTAAGCCGACTAAATCTTTTTTAAAAATCTGAGGTGAGAGCCTCTAACTGGCTCATTCTCTTTTCCCCATTCTTTCACCTAAGAGGCTTTCCACCCACAGAGAGTTTGGTGCTGCCAGCTGCCTGCCAAAGGCCTTTTTGCCTCAAGATAAACTTTTTTGCCTCGAGATTAACAGGGTTCGTAGTTCACTTGACCACAGACCTTCCCCAGTTTAGGTCTGAAAAACTAAACGCTCATGCTAGATGGAAAAAGCATCTACTGGTTAGTGGATGGCTGTTTGCTCGAGTCCATTTCCCAGAGTAGTCCAGTTCCCCTACAATTATTTATTTGTTCTCCCCTTAATGTGGCTTAGGGTTGGGGAGAAGAAGGCTTACTTCTCTGGGATACACAGCCCCTGCAAGGATTGAGGGTGCTTTCCCCTGTGTCTAACATCACTGAAGTTTTGTTTTTTTTTAAAAAAAAAAACAACAAAAAACTGAAACATGTGGAGGCAGAAAGAACAGCCCAATAGGGGCAGCCCCTCAAGTCTCACAGCAGATTGGCTCTAGACAGAATCTGTCATTCCAGCCTGTTCGTGGGAATTAGTTGGGCCACTGGTTTGAGTCTGTATCTGTTTCCTACCCCTTTCTAAGGCTGCTTTGGTCCTAATGCAGCTTGAAGTTTGTTAAGGTAGTGAAAAGACTCTTACGAAAGGTGTTTGTTTCCCACTATCCTTTCAAGTCATTCGCAGTGACCCACAGAGTCTTAACTGAAATAGCGAGGGGTTCAAACAGTATTAGCTGTCTGAAGAGGGTTCACGTTGTCCTCCTTTCCCCATTAACCCTGGGACTCTGGGCCAGCCCAGAGCTTTCCTGAAGGAAATTAAAGGGATTTTCCAGTGAAATGTTTGGTACTATTTATTAACCCTTTAGATTGCAGAGCACACAATGATGCAGTACTGATTTCTGGTGTTCTCTAGGAGAAAACCAGCTCTCACCCTCACCACTGTCGATTGTGCTGCCATTTCCATCCTCACACCCTGGGTGGCAAACATGCTTTACTCAGAGAAGTTGTTCCTGAGCCCCAAGCTAGAGAAAGAGCTGGGGCAGATGACCTAGAAAAGAGCAGGTATTCTTGTCTTATCAACAGAAAGCTGTTTATGCCCTCCCTGCCCAGATTTTCTACAAGTGGAATATTCTGTGAATTCCACATGTGAACTTGTGCAGGCTTGGGTCTTCTTACCCAGAGGCTTTGCCATCCATAGGGGCAAAGTTTGTTTGGGGTAGGGAGTACTTAGGAGAGGTGGCAAGAAGCTAGTCCAAATGGAAAACAAAACTCCCTGGACTCCGGATTTCCCATCAGGTCTTGTGGGCCTTGGAAAAGGTCACCAAATATGAAGAGGTGAGTACCTGGCTTAGGCAGAAGAGATCCTGGTGGCACAGAAGGCAGAGCAGATGTTCCCAGAACCATAGATCTGTATTTAAACCCCACCTCAGACTGGGGAGGAGAATTCAACTTCCCCACAATTGGCTCCAGTGTGTTCCAGTGCTATTGTGGTTGTTAGGCAAGTTCCAGGTTACTGTAGGAAAATTAGCCTGTGTTCTTGGAGCATCAAGCAACCGTGGCCATTCTGCAACAGAAAAGAGTTTTCTACACCAACTCTCCAGCTCGCATTCAGTGCTCGCAGAGTGAAAGAATGGCAGTTCTGACTGTTCATAAAGGAAAGGGGAGAGAGGAAACTGAGGAGAGCTCCAAGATATCCAGTCTGGAACCCAAGTCTTCCTGCCCCATTTAATGCTTGTGGTATAGCCTGTGTCTTGCTCCAGTGCCTTGCCTTGGGATTGCCACCTAAAGAGATGAGGATCTGAGAGGAGCCGTGTTTCAGAGCCCGGAATTGAATGATGATGGAAACCACATTGGTAGGGACCAGCACCCATCCCTTGCCCCTTTCCCATTTCCTTGCAGCAGAGTCAAGGATTCTGTGATTGCATCTCCACCTCTGAATGAGCACAAGTAGCAATTGTGCTCATTTGTGGCTCTACATGCCTTAACTCTGGCCCTGAGGGAACCTTACTGTGTTCCCTCCACCAGGATCTCTCTAGGGCTCAGCGTTCAGCAAACTCATAGTGCTGTGTAAGATGGGTTGAGGGAGAGAAGGGAGACCTTACCGTCCTTAATAGCCTCCTTATCTGGCATGGCATGGTTGTTTGAAGATCAGACTCTCCTCTTCCAGAATTCCAAAGACTAGACCAAAAGATTGGAAAGATGTTGAGTGATGAAACTATTGAAAGATTTTGGAAAGAGGGTAGCAGATCTTAAGGGAGAGCTTCTAAAAAAGAAAGCCTGAATGTAGCCCTCTCTAGGACAAGAAATTCCAGAGCAGTTAAGTAAACCAAAGCTCTAAAAAGGAGGCACACAAAAGCGGCTTTCTTGTATTGCAAGAAACGTGTATTTGTGATTTCATCGTGTATCTAATGCCGTAATGAGAGTATATAATTTGACTTAAATTAAGTTTTTCCTTTGAGAGTATTTTCATTTTCTTTAAAAGAATATAGTTTTCTTCCAAGAACTTGGAGCAAGGTTGGTTTTTTTAATTTTGTAGGAAATATATAAATGCCCAATTTGTATATCATGTAACTAGTTTACATGTGGCAAATATACATTTTAGTTTTAACTATTTTTGTATAAAGTTGTGTAAAACCTCAAATGTACTTCTGCTGGTTAGGCCTTAGAATTGTTTTGGTCTTGTTTCAGTGTTTTTTTTTTTACTATTCCTTTGGGTTGTTTTTTGGTTTTGTTTTTTTTTTTTGAAGAAATGAAGACTGGGGGAAAATGTAGATTTATTTATCTAAAAGAAATTACTTGCTATCATCTTAAGTTATTTAATGTTAAAAGCCAGTGTCATTTAACCTTAGATGTTATAATCGGCTTTTTTGTTCTTTTCCAATAAAGACTTTTTGTAGTTACTTCTGATTTCTTTTTTCACTGTATGGCAGGAGAGGTTCATGCCAGAAGCAGATGGTAAGGTCTGAGTTCATCAATTTAAAAAGCATTTTAATAGCCCTTTCTCAGGGCTTCCAAAACACACCATACTCTATCCATTGCAGCTGCTTCCATATAAGTATTTTTAATACTTGATGTCATAAACATGTTTGCAACTAACGGTGTTCAGCTGCATTCAGAGAGGAATTTTGCTAAAGAGGTCGATTTTAATTAGTTTTGTCCCTCTAGTGTGTGTGCCCTGCTTGGTTTGATTTTTTTTTTTTAATTACCTTTATAAAGATGCTTGGGTCTTAGCAGCCTCTAACCGACCTGCTCATAGGTTTTCACTACTTTGGAAGCTCACTTGCTGAAGGCTCCTTCTTTGCCTGCAAACATGCCTGTTTCCTCTATCTTAAAAAAAAACAACAACCCTCTCAACCCCACTGCAGCACCTATTTACCTCTATTTCCCTCCTCACATTTTTGCCTAAACTCCTTGAATGAGTTCTATACAGCTGCTGCCTCTATTTCCTCTCTTCCAAGTCCCTTCTGACCCTCTAAAATCCAGTTTCCTCACCCTTCACCCCACTGAGACTTCCCTCTCCTAGGCATCCCTTGACCTCCTTCTTGACAAATTTAATTGACTTTATTCTATCCTGATCCTTTTCAACATCTCACCTCCCTTCAACAAGTTGAACTACATTCTTCTTCTGGAAGTTCTAATCTTGTTTTTTCAATACATTCCCTGCTGAGAACTCTTGCCTCTGGCCAAACCCTCTGTCTCTTAAACCAGACCTTCTCCCTCCCATTTATCATCTGTAGGTGTCCCTCAAGAATCTATTCTGGATCCCTTTCTCAGTTCAAATTTACATGCCCTCCTTTAGGGCATTCATCTACTTCGCCGTGGCTCCAACTACCAGCTCTATGAGGAGAATTCCTATACTTACTAGCCCTGACCTCTCTCCCTTCCACTCCCACATCTCCTTATTATTATTATTATTTTGGTACTTGTTAGGCACTAACTTGTTCTAAGTTAATCAGGTTGCTCACAGTTCCTGTCCTACATAGAGTTCAAAGTCTAAGTGAAAAGGAATAGGATTTAATCCTAATTTTGCAGTTGAGGTAACTGAGGCACAGAGAAATTAAGTGATTTGCCCGAAGTCACACAGCAGACACATGGTTGAGCCAGGATTAAAATTTAGGTCCTCTGATGCCCAGGCCTGTGCTCTTTCCATTAGGCTACTGCTTCTGCCTGCAGGATATTTCTACACTGATATCCCATTGGGATCTCAAGCTCAGTATGTCCAAAACTGAATTTACCTTCCCTCACAAATCCTTACTTACCTAACTTCCCCATCACAGTTGCCAACGCCACCATCCTTCCCCTCTCTCAAGCCTGCAACTTTGGCATTATCCTTGAGTCCTCCCCCTTTCATATTCAATCTGCCCCCTAGACTGTAAACTCACTGGGCAGAGAACATGTCTACCAACTCTTTGGAATTGCACTCTCCCAAGCACTTAGTAAATTGCTTTGCACACAGTAAGCACTCAATAAATACAAATGATTATCTCCAAATCTGTTGGTTCTTCCTCCACAACATTTCCAGAACTCACCCCTTCCTCTCCATCCAGGCAGCTAAGGCTCTTAATATCTTCATTTCATTATTGCATCAGCTTCCTTGCTGATTTCCCTGCTTCCAGCTCCTATCCTCTCCAGTTCATACTTGACTCTCCAGCCCAGACCATTTTCCTGAATCATACCGCACTCATCTCCCCGCTCCTCAGAAACCTGCAGTGGTTGTCTGTCTCCGCATCAAGAAGAAACTCTTGATCCTTGGTTTTAAAGCACATACCAGCTCTCTCCCCTACTACATTCCCATCTCAATCCCCAGTTTGTTCAAGTTAACCTACTCGCTTGTGCCTCGTCCTCATCTCTCCCACTACCAGCACCTTGCTCACGTCCTGCCCCGGTCCCGCTTTACATCCAGCAGATCACATGTTTAGTAATAAGCCCTAAAGTACTACTTTTTATTATAATTATTATAGTTTATTTAGGGCCTGAGGACTGCAAGTCCCCAAACCTTTGTCAAGCCCATGGACGTTAGTATAGTTTAGTCTCTTCTGGCTTCACATTTCTAGTCAGTAAACAAGTAATCTTGTTAACGAGTTTTGTGCCCAGCCAGGTTGGGAGCTGCAGCCTGTCTCCTGCTCCCCATAAAAACAGGCGGTCTGGGACAGGACTTTATAAGGCCAGCTTTCCTCATAGGGCTGTTCACACCTAAAGGGCAAGTGTTAGCTTGCAGCAGTGAGACACCACTCCTTAGGCTTAGTGTAATGCTAAGGTGAAGCAGTGTGGCCTAGTGGAAAGAGCATGGGCCTAAGAGACAGGGGATATGGGCTCTCATCCCAGCTCCACCATTTGCCTTGGGAGAGTCACTTAACTTCTCTGTATCTCAGTTTCCTCATCTGTAAAAAAGGTATTAGATATCTGTCCTCCCTCCTACCTAGATTGTGAGCCCCATGTGAGACAGGGACCATGTCCAACCTATCCCAGTGCTTTGTGCAGTGTTTGGCTTAGAGCACATGCTTGGGAGTCAGAAGGACCTGCTTTCTAATCGCAGCTCCGCCACTTGTCTGCTGTGCAAGTCACTTCTTTGTGGCTAAGTTTCTTCATCTGTAAAATGGGGGAATCAATACCTATTCTCCCTCCTACTTAGACTGTGAGCCCTGTGTGGGACCTAATTAACTTTTTTTCTATCGCAGCACTTAGAACAGTGTTTGACACATAGTAGGCACTTAATTATAATAATATATCATATTTGAGTGCTTACTGTGTGGAATGCACCGTACTAAGCATCTGGGAGAGTACCACATAACAGAGTCGTAGATGCATTTCCTACCCACAAGGAGTTTATATGCTAGAGGTGACACTGAAGGATAGACTCACTCCCTGCCCTGCAGGAGTTCTCAATCTAATAGCCGGACCGAGTCCAAGGAGAAAACTTTTGTACACTTCCTGAGACTAGGAAATTTCCTCTTACCCTACTCCAAACAATATAATATGGCTCCCTTGCCAGTGCCTCAGGGAATTTGGTAACAGCAGAAAGATGATTGAATCAAGATGCAAGCATGGCCTAGTGACTACAGCGTGGGCCTGGGAGTCAGAAGGACCTGAGTTGTAATCACAAATCTGCCACTTTGCTGTGTGACCTCAGGCAAGTCACTGAACTTCTCTGTGCCTCAGTTACCTCATCTGTAAAATGGGAATAAGACTGACCCCCATGTGGAACAGGGACTGTGTCCAATGTGGTTATCTTGTACCTACCTCAGTGCTTAGTACAGTGCCTGGTACATAGTAAACACTTAAATACCATTAAAAGAAAAGTTGATCCTAGGAGAATAGCTCAGGTTCAGGATCACAGAATAGTTCAAGTTGAGAAAGAGCCATGGGTCACAGATTAGAATGTGCCATGGGTAGAAACAGCTCCCTGAGGGGGGAAACCAGGAGGCCTGAGGTCCTGTGACTAGGTGGGATCCTTTATGACTGTTCAATCACCTGTGTTTTTATAACTATTTCCACATTGCTGTCCATGTCCCTGTCAGTTCCAACCAGTACTTCTTGGAGGTCCTTGTGCCCCCTCTCCCTCACTTCCTATCCTGCCAAAAGCCATAGCTCAAACTATCCCTGAAACCCAGGCCAATTCCCTGCTCCTAACCTCACAACTATCTTCTTCCCCAGAGGCCCCCTTCTCCAGGATTCTTTCTTTGATTACCTCCACCAGCACACTCCATGGCCCAGCTTCTCATTTCTGTATTTACCTTAAGTAGGTACCTAGTCTCCTATTTCAGAGGGTAAGCTATTTGAGGGCAGGAATCAGGACTCTTTAAAAGACTGCCCCCATTTATTATAGTGCTATACAACTTGTAGGAGTTGAATAAATTCTCAGTGGACTAACAAATCCTGGATGTTGAGAGTTCCCTAAAAAAAAATCACAGAATGAAAACGCTGAAAAAATTCATCTAGGCTAGCCTCCTGCCTTCAAACAAGCCTCTTCCTAATCCAACCAAGCTGGACTGGGTAAAAAATCCACAGCAGTTCAATGCTTTGCAACTCTTAGGATTGTGAAGCTCTTCCTTTAGGTTCATATAAATCCTACTCATTGCAATTTATCGTAGAGATGAATAGGACCTGAAGGGGTCGTCTGGTCCAAGCCCCTGTCTTTAGATAGATGAATGTTTAAATTATCCAAGACAGATGGTTAACTATTTTTTTCTTTTTATAAACAATTCCCGGGGGAGATTCTACAACCTCCCCGATAACCTGCTTCAGTTTTTAAATTCTCCCAGGCGTCTGGGAATTTTTTTCTTATTCTCCATCCAAGAAGATAAACAACGCCATTGCTAAATCTAACTAATGAACCATCCGGCACACTTCTGTCAGTAGCAATGAGAAGCTTGGAGCCACTTGCCTGCTGTATGACCTTGGGCAAGCCACTTAACTTGTCCCTGTCTAAGTCACCTCATCTGTAAAATGGGGATTAAGTCTGTGAGCCGCATATGGGACATGGACTATGTCCAACCTGATTACTTTATATCTACCCCAGAGCTTAGAACAATGCCTGGAACATAGTAAACCCTTAAGTACTCAGCTAACATTCCTATTTTCCATTCTAATAATTTAAGTTCATTTGTTGAGCCTCCATGGAAAACAATTACTTTATGGTATTTGGTATAGGCTTACTATGTGTTAAGCACTGTTCTAAGCACTGAAGTAGATGGAAGTTAATTAGTCCAGATACAGTTCCCGTTCCACATGGGGCTGTAAGTAAGAGGGAGAACAGATTGGCCTGCAACTCAAAAAAATATAATCTCTTTATATATTGTAGAAGTCGAAATCCTAATCTTTTCTCAATCAATCAACTGTATTTTTTGAGCACTAACTGTGTGCAGTTCACTGTACTAACTGCTTGGGAGAGTACTAGAAAAGTCAGTAGACACATTCCTGCCCACAACTAGCTTACAGTCTAGAGGAGAAGACAGACATTAATATAAATAAATTATAGATAGGTACATAAGTGCTATGGGACAGAGAGCAGTACAAACCCCAGGCTAAACCCCAATTCCATTGACCTTCCCCACCTAGGGCCAATTTTCCTTCCCTCGAACCTTTTTGGCTACACTAGTCTTTACCTCTTAGTTCTCAGAGGCAGCGGAGAGTGGCTGGCCACCATTTGGTCAACTGAGCTGAAGGTGGTCCTTCAGTCTGCTTGACAGAGGTTGGAATAGGAGGATCAGAATTTCCAACAAGACTGGTTTGATCACAATAAATCATTCCCCTGGGACACCTTTGCTCATCAGTGAATCCTCTGGGTGGATGAAAGCCATTGGAATGGGACAAACTCCTGAATGAGAAAAATGAAAAAGGGATGAAGGGAAGGCACGGAAGGCAGGAGGTGTCGAAGACACATCAAAATACACATAAAGGCTGTGGGCCAGATAATATGAGACTGGAGAGGATGGCAGGACAGGAAAACCAACCCAAGATGGGTTTTTTCTGTGCAACTCTAAAACTCCCAGGGCCAGTGGCCCATTGAACCATCTGCTTGCCTAACGAGGCTGGAGGCAACTGAGGGTCAGAACTGTGCTGCTAGGGATGGAAATAGCTGCAAATTGGTTAGAAACTAAGAGTCTGGATCCATTTAAAATCCCTCCAGCTTGCACTGGCAGGGCCATGCCCCTTGCTGGCACTTTCCCCATTCGTCTCTCGCAACAGATTTTTCTGTCATTAATTTGCTCCACGTGCACAGAATCATGCTAACGTACTTTTCCCCATAATGGTAAGGTGAAAAATTTCCCAGAATTCTTAGGGTTCTTCCACAGTCACCTCTACCCTGCCTCTCAGAGACCTATTAGAGTCTGGAGCAAACTCAAGAGCAGACTGGAGAATGTGCTTCTAAGGTGAGGCTGGAAATGCAAACCAAATTGGCATGATTTTTCTCTCCCCTGACCAATTATTTCCCCAATAAATCACACAATGTGCTTTCCTGAAGACGGGAATTATGTTTCTGAGCAAGTCAAAATATGAACACTTGTAATAAGGGCATCTTTCCCATTGATTTAGAAATTATAATGCAATTTTTCTCACATGAAGTTCTTCAAGTACACACCCTGCATCATAGAACTTCTACTTTTTATTGGTCATCTCTACCTTTAATTTCTGACTTACAAGCTGTGAAATGAAGATTCTGACAGAATTCTTGGGATAATTTTTTTATGGTATTTGTTAAGCGCTCACTATGTGACAAACACTGTTCTAAGCGCTGGGTAGGAACATGTGAATTAGGTCAGACACAGTCTCTGTCCAACCTGGAGCTCACAGTTGAAGTAGGAAGGAGAACAGGTATTTAATCCCCATTTTATAGTTGGGAAAACTGAGGCAAAGGGAAGTTGTGACTTGCCCAAGGTCCACCAATCTTCTGTGTGACCCTGGGCAAGTCACTTAACTTCTCTGTGCCTCATCTCTGCAATGGGTATTAAATCCTCCTCCTTCCAACCTAGACTGTGAACCCCATGTGGGACAGGGACTTTGTCCAACCTGATTATCTTGTATGTCTCCCAGTGCTAGGTAGAGTCTCTGACACATAGTAAATGCTTAACAAGTACAATTTTTTTTTTTAAAAAAAAAGGGGGTGTGGGGGAAAAACCAACATCAGAACCCAGAACTCCCTTCTAATAAGTGGAGGAGCCTGAACTACTTTTTTCTAGCCTCAGCTCCCTACTGATTTTTGTCATTCTGTGCATGTGTCTTTTATGCTGTTTTAGTGTTTCATCTCTCCCATTTACATTCAGAGATTGTGAGTGCTGCCATGTCTAATTCTCATCTCTAGTTCTCAGCACACAGAAATCACTTACTGCAATTAAGCATGCTCGGCCTGAGGCCGCCTCTCCCCCCATCCCATTTTGGACAGCCAAGGTCAGTGCCCTTAACTCTTGAATTTGAATTTTCCTCCCTGACATCAGCAGCTCTGGCCTCCCTAATATAGATCCACCCACAAAGTCTAAGCATTTTCCAACCTGGTTCAGGCCTGAATCAGGTCCCCGAAAAATGCCTGAGCCAGGTGGGGGCTAGGAGCAAGAGATCCAGGAACATAGGTAATTCCCAATATGCTGGTTCTACTCCAAGAACTGCCACTGGGGGAATCTGGGACTTCTCCCCCTTCAAGCTGCTTTCATACAATTAGGCACACTGCAGAGAGGCAAGGCCCTGGACTGCAACCCTCCCAACAACACTCAGGCTACCATGGTCTTGGGGTTGAGGACATCATCATCATCAGTGGTATTTTATTGAGAGTTTACTGTGTGCAAAGCACTGTACTAAGAACTTGGAAGAACACAACAAAACCGAGTTGATAGATATAGTCACCGCCCAGCAGATTGGATGAGATAGTAGGGTTGAGATGGTGGTGATGCTTAAGAACCTGCCTGCCAAATGAGCTTTTTTTTTTTTTGGTAAATAGTATTTGTTAGCACTTACTCTATGCCAGGCACTGTACGAAGCACTGGAGTAGATACAAGCTAATCAAGATGGACACAGCCTATATGCCACCCAGGGCTCACATTCTTAATTCCCATTTTGCAGATGAGGTAACTGAGACACAGAGAAGATAAGTGGCTTGACCAAAGTCACACAGCAGCAAGTGGTGGAACGGGGATTAGAACCCAGGTCCTTCTGACTTCCCAGCCCGGGCTTTATCCATTAGGCCACGCTGCTGACCACATGGTTCCAGAGGGGGCTTGGAGGGAGAATTAGTGGTATAAGCCCTCCCAGAAAGGCAAGGGACTCTAAACAACCTGCTCCTTGTGAATACTTCTTTGGGTCTGAGCCTCGTGAGGGCTCATGGCAGAAATGGACAAAAAAAAAAAAATCTCTGGGAAAATTCACCAGGCTGGTGTGGACTCATTACTGAAATATTTAGGATGTTTCTGAGACATTTGAAATGTTCAAAATGGCTTGAAAAATGTTTGAGGCTTTTGAAACAGTTTGAAACTCTTCTGAACATTCCAAATATTTTGTGAAACTATTTTGCATGGCTTCAAAATGTTTCAAAATGGCCCAACACTATTTGAACCATTCGAGGCAGTTTTTAAAAATATTTTCAAATTATTTTGGTCACTGTATTAAATGTTTAGCACTTGTGCCAACACCCTCTGTCCTGAAGGGCTTGGCCCACCCAGTAGAGTTTCTTCCCAAAGTCTACTTTAAGTCATTCAGAACCTTGGGACCCTCAGGTCACTGCTGGTCACTGGATGGGAGTTTTTTAATGGACTAGACCTTTTTTTTTTCCAGTGGTATTCGTTAAGCACTTAATTTGTGCCAGGAACTGTTCTAAGTGCTGGGTAGATACAAAGTAGTGAGGTTGGACACAGTCCATGTCCCACATAAGGCTCACAGTCATAATCCCCATTTTACAGATGAGGGAACTGAGGCACACAGAATCAAAGTGACTCGCCCAAGGTCACATAGCAGATAAGTGGCAGAACCAGGATTAGACCAGGTCCTTCTGACTCCCAGGCCCATGCTCAGGTTTAAAGGAAGCACAACTTAACTCCCCAGATACACCACTGAAAAGATGACATAGTTTCTCTTGTAAATCCAGTAGGGAGAACAGTTTCCCAGTAATCTCTCAGTCCAAGAAAAGGGTTTCCCCCTACAGCTGACTGTTCTAGGCCCGCCGGTTAATGACTTCTGTGATAGCTGCAGCCCTCCTGCAAGCAGGTAGTGGGATCTCTAGTCCAGTGAATACTCTCTGCCATGGGCATCCCGCTTACCCAGGTGAAGCTGCGTGGCCTGGTGGAAAAAGCACGGGCTGGAAGTCAGAGGATCTGGGTTCTAATCTCAGCTCCACTGCTTGACTGCTGTGTGACCTTGGGCAAGTTACTTAAGTTCTCTGTGCCTCAGTTCCCGCTTCTGTAAAATGGAGATTCAGTACCTGTTCTCCCTCCTATTTAGACTCTGAGCCTCATGTTCATTCATTCATATCGTATTTAACCTGATTATCCTGTACTTACCCCAGGGCTTTGTACAATGCTTGGCACATGGTAAGTGCTTAACAAATGCCACTGTTAGGATTATGGGGCTGGGACTACTTTCTGGCTGGATTAGTCTGCCTTTCTTTGACAAAGTCTATTACAGCAGCACTTATGGTCACTACCAGTCTGGGAGAAACTCCTTACATTTTCAAATTTTTAATTTTCTTACATTCAAACAATTCACATTTTCAAATGATCAAACAGAAACTCCTCATATCAAACAGAAACTCCTTACTATAAGCTTTAAGGCACACTCAATCAGGTCATTCCCACCTATCTTACCTCACTGATTTCCTATCATAACCCAGCCCGCATGCTTTGCTCCTCCCACCCCATCCTACTCACTGTACCTTGATCTCGTCTTTCTCATCTATCTTGCAGCCGACCCCTTGCCCACAATGGGTCTGACTTGGAACTCCCTCCCCCTTCATATACCACAGACTACCTCTCTTGCCACCTCCAAAAAACCTTATTAAAATCGTATCTCTTCTGAGAGCCCTTCCCCAAACTAAGGCCTCATTGGCCCTCCCCACCCCTTTCCACATTACCTATGCATTTGATATTTGCCCCACCCTCAACCCCACTGCACTTATGCACCTAGCCATAATTTATCCCGACTCCGCCACTTGTCTGCTGTGTGACCTTGGACAAGTCACTTCACTTCTCTATGCCTCAGTTACTTAATCTATAAAATGGGGATTGAGACTGAGCCCTACGTGGGATGGGGACTGCTCAACCCAATTTGCTTATATCCACCCCAACACTTAGTACATAGTAAGTGCTCAACAAGTACCACAGTTATTATCAGCTTGACTTATCCATCTTGTGGAAGTAGCAAAGCAACCTAGGTAAGTTACAAATGATGTTTCCCACCCCCACGTCTTCAAACCTCTTTGAAATTCTTACTCTTATATCTTGGGATCATTTTAGACTGTTTGAAATCATTTGTGATGTCCACATTTGAGATTCATGTAAGAAAAGATAAATGTTCTCTGCCCTCAAGTACTTTTCAATCTAATGAAGAAAATACTGTGAACGAACCTACAATCATAAATAAAAACACACAAGGAATAGAGATACGTAAGGCATCACTGATTGTGCTAGCCAATAGGAGAAAGCAGGAAGAAAAAAAATAAAAATAAATAGCCCTGAATGCCACTGTTGAAATCCTGATGTGAAAAGCCAACTGAAGGTCCCATATTTTTAACTGTCAAAGCCAAATTCCCAACTTTACTTCTCCAATTTTCAAGCATGCAGTCAACTCTGCTCCTATTCCTACTTACAAGGGTAACTTGAAACAAATTTAAATGGTTTTGGCCTCCCACAGTAGGTCAAAGTTGTGGAGGAAGATGCCTTTCTTGGAATCCACTCAGGAAGTTTAACACAAATAATTCAGATCCCAGTTCTGTGAGAACAAGGCCCAGCCAAAAAAGAAAAAAAAAAACGGATTTAAATACTGAGTCCCTCTTCCCTGAGCATTTCTTTTCATCTGCTGATAAACTGGGGGGCTTTGAAAGCTACTATGAGAACTGCCGTTCCAGATAGGTGTGAGAGAGATTCCAAATTCTACTTCCTCAGATAGGCCCAGCCTCTATCTGGACACTTGAGCAAGAATGGAAAGAAAATATTGCGTCTGAAAATAGGTCTGAGAGGAAACATCTTGAAGCAGAATTCTCCAGCTGTCTATTGCTCTGAAAGCATATTCCCTGACTCAGATCTGAACCGGTTAATGTTCCTACTTGTGCCCAAATAAGCAACATTTCAGGCCTCTAGGTGAGGAAAAGTAAAATGGGTCTTCAAAAGATCTCATCAAGGCCCTTGAATAATGATAGGAGTTTTTATGTGTGTGAAAATAAGTCCACCAAATTGATGGCATCGCTGTCTCCCTTGGAAACATTTTGCCTTTCTCTAGAAGGAAAAGCAGGAATCCCACTTTCCTGAAATGTTTGAGCCTCAATAGGAAACAGGCCAGGACATGGTAAGGTCAGATAATATAATTAGGAAACTCTCCTTAAGGTAGGATTGGAGTTGGCAAAACCAAACAATGATTTGATCAGTCTCCTTGTTGGCCATTATTTTGGAATGCTGCAAAGGGCTTGCTTGCTTCCACATCATCTCATCAGCTACAGTGACAATTAAGTTTGCTTTTCAGATGACAACATAGATGATTTAACACTTGAACTTAGAACAGTTTTTTTTATGGTATTTGTTAAGCACTTACTAGAGAAGTTAAGTGATTTGCCCAAGGTCACACAGCAGACAAGTGGTGAAGCCAGAATTAGGACCCAGGTCCTCTGACTCCCAGGCCCATACTTCATCCACTAGGCCATGCGGCTTGATACATAATGAATGCTTAAAAACTATGATAATAATGAGAAGAAGAAGGAGAAGGCAGAGAAGGTGAAGGAGGAGAAGGAGACCTCAAACTATTATTTATTCACATAAATGTCTGTCTTTCCTTCTAGATTGTAAGCTCATTATAGGCAGGGAACACATCTGTTAATTCTGTTGTATTGTACTCTCCCAAGCACTTAGTACAGTGCTCTGCACATAGTAAGCACTCAAATACGATTGAGGGATGCCTTCACTAACCCAATAGACAGGCCATCATCAAGAGCAGAACGATGCTCTCTGACCATTTTCACTATAGTTTGGATCCAGTGGTGAAAACTGTGCAACTCTTCCCACTGACTGAAATCATAGTCTGGCTGACCCTGAAGTCCCTGGATAGTATCACTTGTGAATATACTGTTGGGAAGAGAAAGAGGATGCATGAGGCTGTTGAAGAAGAAGAGATAGAAGAGGGAAAAGAGAAAGAATGAGAGAAGAATTAAGTGAGAGGGTGAAAGACGTAAGAGGAGGGAAGGGAGCAGACAGAGAGATGCTCTGATGATTTCCATTCACACCTGCTTTGTGTCGGAGCAAGCTGACCAGATTTTGGGAAGCTTTGTCTCACTGGATTTTCACTCCCAGCTCTGTTTCCTCTTCATTCCCTACATTGTGATTTAGCCACATCCTCCCTCTTCCAGCTAAACAGGAGACTGTGAGAATTGGGGTTGGGAATGTATCTGTTTATTGTTGTACTGTACTCTCCCAAGCACTTAGTACAGTGCTCCACATACAGTAAGTGCTCAGTAAATAAGACAACGAATGAATGAAAGTTATTTCCTGCATGGTAGCTCAGAGTCTTATCATTTGGGGATAAAATATGCAAGAAATTATCTGATAGATTCCTAAACTCTAGGTAAGATTTTCCTTCCCCAAATAGCCAGGTTGGTTTGCCTCTCCCTGGAGGGGTAGGGAGAGTAATCCCCAACCAATCAAGACTGCCTCAACTAAAGCAGAATTTCTCAGCTCGTGTTTCCTGGGAAGACATTCTTACTGTGTCTCCTTAAGCATACTGAGTGCTTAGGGAATCTTGGGTGCCACCGTTTTGGATTTTAGAATATAATCCCCTTGAGGGCAGGGATTTTGCAAATCTTCAAACATGAGACTCAAGCAGATAGTACAGTTCTACAAAACCTGTAGGCACTCCATGAAGACTTGGTGACACGCTGATTTTAGATCCCAAGCTAATCATAGAGAGAGTGGAAGGGTGAAAAGCTAAACCAAAAGGAAAAAATGGTTTTCATGCTTATTTTTCAGGGAGATGTGATTTTATTCTTTAAACATCCTCCCACGGTGTTTGAAATCCATCAGTCCTGGGTGGTGTATGGAATTTGGAAAACAAAGCTCACCTAACAGACGCTCATCTGGAGTAGAAAAAAATTGGTGCTAATTCTTTACTCTTTCCTTTTATAGAATGTTTGTGCCCTCTGTGGGAACTCAGCAGTGGGAATTAATGACAGTGATGGTCCCCAGATCCTGGGGTGGACTACAACCTTCCTGGAGGTTACATGGATGAAGTGCAAGTTCCATAACAAGCTGGTCATCTTTACAGCCAATCTCCCCTACCCAGGGCTCTCTAGAGAAAGCAGTTCCCCAAGAGCAAGTGAACTTAACTTACCCAGAAAACATTTCCACTGGGTTTATTAATAGTTATAGCTCATTTCTCATTACATTGTACTTTCCCAGGCACTTAGTACAGTGTTCTACACACAATAAGCACTCAATAAGTACAACTGAATGAACGAACTTCATTCCCCTCGGATTTCTCTCTCTCTCCACAAAGTTTCTGTCTGATTACTCATCAGCTGCTACCTGCCGTAATGGATGAAGGAAAAATTAGGAGCAGCCTGCAACTGAACAGGCAGTTGGGGAGAAAACTCTTTAAACCACCCCATCCACTTTGCTTTTAATGCAGCCAACTGGTGGAATGAAGTTGGGAAACAGCACAAGGAGCAGAAGATGCTTGAACCCCTGGGAGTGAGCCAGGAGACCTCTCTAGCTGACTTCCTGTAGCTGCCTCTCCCCCTGATTCCCATCCCCTGGGTTCCTTGTGCAATGTTCCCTCCAAGTTAAATGAGAGTCTGGTCCCAGGCACATCTTTTATCTCCTACCCCTTGGCCCTCTGGTCATTTCTTGTTACAAAACTTCAGTTCACTTTCCTCCGCCTCACTGGATTTTTATTTGTGCCCAGGGCCCCATGTCAGAGTCCATCTGCAGGGTGTTATGGAAACATCCAGTCAGGAAGGAGTGGCTTCAGAACCCCAAACTGAAGCCTCTACCAGTCATCATGAATTATCTAAGGAGAGAGTTGCCTGGCTCCAATACTCACGTGATCTTTTTATGAGTTGCAAAAATCAGGATTTATTAGCCTGGGCTAAAGGAAGCCAGGAGGCTTATTCTTTTCCTCAAAGACCCTGCTGAAAACACTTCATAAAATAGCATATGAATATGCTAATGACATTTTTCTATTTTTTTCTCCTTTGGGTGTCCTTCTCTGCGGTTTTAGCCCCTCACTTTTCCTCGAGACTCGATCTGCTGAGGTAAATGTTCCCTGCCTTCTGGGATTCCACAATTGTCACCAAGACCGGCCAATGGTTCCACACAGAAGCCGGGAAATAAACCACAAACACAGAGAAATTGGGAGGATTGAAAGACCTTCTTTCATCCTGAGAAATGCAAACCAGAGGAAAGTACCTTTGAATTAACAGGGAACAGGGACTTATATTTTTTCAAAGTATTTTCACATCAGTGATCCTGGGGAGAAGAGAGTAGGAATTACTATCCCCATTCTCCCAAAGAGGAAACTGAGGCACAAAGAGGCTAAGGGATTTTTCCCAAAGTGTCATAGTGGGTCAGTGGCAGCCCCATACTCTATCAATTGTATTTATTGAGAGCTTACTGTGTGCAGAGCACTGTCCTAAACATTTAAAAACTTTCTAATCAGCCTTCTATCAGAAAGAGGAACATGAGGGGTTCAATTAGTCCTTGACAATGAACATGGAATGATTCCCTTCTCTCCCTAGCCCCCACCACCTCAGTCCAACAGGAAGGGTTCCCTTTTAGCACTAAAAACAGGAACATGGTTGCAAGCGTAAATGGCAGCTATTTATTTTCTTTCCAGTTCAAGGCTCAGCTAAAAGTCAATAGCATGTCCTGCCAGTCCTGCCATGGTCTATCATTAGAATAAGAGGATATGAGAAAGCTAAGCTGATCCAGGAAAAACAAGAGATTTGAAGTCTTAAATTAACTCTGTTCACTCAAGGCAGTTAACCCCTTTTCTGCCAGGTTGCTAGCTTGTGGACAGCACTGCTTTTGAGGTTTTTTGCATTGTCTCCGACTAATCAGTCAATTGTATTTATTGAGATCTTACTGTGTTCAGACCACCTTATTAAGCACTTGGGACAGTACACAAAAGCAGAGTTGGTAAACACGTCCCTGCCCAGAACTAGGTTACAGTCTAGGGATGAGCTTACGATTTAGAGCTTATAGTCTAGCTTCAATAATATTCCTCTTTCAAGATATTTTAAATAAATGGGAAGTTCCTCTTTCCCCATTCCCATACTAAATTCTGACAGCACGGCCTCATAAACTTCAAAAGCGGGGATGAGAGTCAGCAGATTTGAGATCTAGACCCCAGCCCTGTTCCTCCTCCAATCTGCCACTAGCCAGCTGGGTGACCTTGGACAAGTCCTACCCTCAGTTTCCTCACCTATATACTGCAGATAAGCACTGTCACCTCTACTCAGAAGGTTGTGGTGGGAAAGCAGGTGTGATCACTGATGCTTCAGAAAAATGAAACGTCTATATAAATTCAGGCTCTTTCCCATTTAACTCGGAAACTGCAGAATTTTGTGACTATTCATCTGCTCCAGAACAGTAGTCTGATTTGGAATCTCAGAACTATATGACCCTTCCCTTTTAAAAACATCAGTTCTGACATTTCATTTTCCTTAAATGGCCTATGATAGGCAGTGCGGAATGCTGCCTTGTTCATCATTTCTTAAGCTTTTAAAAGTCAGTGAGGTTAAAGGTTATTAACGCAGCCAAATCGCAACATAAAAATGTCCAAAGAATGTCTACGTGGCTCATTAGTACTGATTCATTTTGCCTTTCATCAGGCAAAAATCGACTCATCTAGTGTAAAATTGACCAACCTTTCCTGTTACTTAGGCAGTGATCCAATTAAAGCTGCAATTACCTGCTCTTTTCCCAAGTCCTCAGGGGTCTCTCTAGGCCCCACCTTCCAGCCCTTCCCAGAGGTGGCATCAGCTGTTTCTGGATGAATTCTACAGCCAGATACAATTAGAAAGCACTTACAGTGTGATGAGGTGATTAGGGTGGTAGCAAATAGGAGAGGGGATGGCTGGAAAGAGCAGGGGTCACTTGCAGAATAATGGGTCCAAATCAGTCAGTGAGTCCATGCTGGACCTTGATTGTTGAGAGTTGATAGGGAGGAGGATGGATATGATGGCAAATGTCTCGTACAGAATACAGTTACGGGGGAACACCACTGGAGTTCATTTAAGCCACTTTAAACAGATTAATTCCTTCTTTTCCCTACCCTGCAAATTCATTTAACACACTATGGGAACCTGCCATTTTTGCTAATGAATAACTCATTCTGGCTTGGTAAACAATGTGACCAAGCAAGTGACCTCCCAGCTGCTGCTGCACACTTAGCTCTTGACCTAGAATAGGCCTGACTTACTCAGGATCCATTCTGTGCTCCTCCTCAGGGTGTCCTGCTGGTTGCCAGCTATAATCTCCTTGGGAAACCCAGTCCGAACCCCTAAACTATCAACTAGATCACCAGGGTTGAGGTGTTCTCCTACATTCAATCGTATTTATTGATTGCTTACTGTGTCCCACCCTGTTACTGTGGAGTCTCCTCAAGGCTTCTATCTTCCATCTACAGCCACTCCCTTGGAGGATTCATTCACTTCCATGACTTCAACTACCATTTGTACATGGTTGATTCCCAAACCTACCTGTCCCCTTCTCTGCAGTCTCACAATTCCTCCTGCCTTCAGAAGACTTCTACTTGGATGTCCTGCTGACACATCCAACAAGTCCAAAATGGTATTCATCTCACTCAAATCCTGTACTCCCCATGATTTTCCTGTCACTGTAGTCAACACCACCATTGTCCATCTGACACACCTGTAACGCTGGCATTAACCTTGACTCATGTCTTTCATTCAACCCCCATATTCAGGGTCACCAAATTCTGCTGGTTCTACCTTCACAACATCTCTAAGTGTTGGAGTAGATACAAGATAATCAGGTTAGACCCTGGCCCACAAGGGGTGCACAGTCTTCATTCCCATTTTACAGATGAGGTACCTGAGACAAAGAGAAGTGAAGTGATTTGTCCAAGGTCGTGCAGCAGATAAAAGTGGCACAGCTGGGGTTAGAACCAGGACCTTCTGATTCTGAGGTCTGTGTTCTAATCACTACATCATGTTGTTTCTCTAACAATTCATGTGAGACTGGTTAGTAGGTTCTGTTAAGAAGGTCTTTGCTTAGGAAGATCAATCAGTGGCATTTATTGAGCACGTACTATATGCAGAGCACTGTACTAAGTGCTTGGGAGAGTTCAGTGTAACAGAGTTGGTAGACATGTTCCCTGTTCCCAAAGAGTTTAGAATCTAGAGGGAGAGATAGACATTTATATAAACAAATAAATTACCAATATATAGGTAAGTGCAGTGGGGCTGAGGGGCAGGAAGGATTTCTGTAATGGTGGGGGCAGGGGTCAGTCTTTCTAGTGCTCCAGGAGTGCTCTGCAGCAGCATAGCCTAGTGGAAAGAGTACAGGTCTGAGAGTCAGACATTCTAGGTTCTAATCCCACCTCTGACCTCTTACTTGCTGAGTGATTTTAGGTAAGTTGTTTAACTTCTCTGTGCCTCATTTCCTTTATCTGCAAAATGGGGATTCAATACCTGGTATCCCTCCTACTTATTCTGTGAGCCCCATGTGGGACATGATTATCCTGTACCTACCCCAGCACTTAGTACAGTGCTTAGCATATAAACAATTATCACAAATTATTATACTACCCTATTTGACAACTACTAGGATCCTTCCTCCCCCATATTATAATAATAATTGTGGTTTTTGTTAATCATTTACCACGTGCCAGGCACTGTTCTAAGCACTGGGGTGAATACAAGCAAATTGGGTTGTTGGACAAAGTCCTTGTCCCACATAGGGTTCATAGTCTTAATCCCCATTTTCCAACTGAGATAACTGAGGCCCAGAGAAATTAAGTGACTTTCCCAAGGTCACACAGCAGACAACTGGAAGAGCCGGGACTAGAATCCAGGTCCTCCTGACTCCCGAGCCCCTGCTCTAGTCACTACACCACACTCTGACTCATGGCCCTCTCACTCCCAAATAACCCAGAGGCCAACGGGCAATGTGATGCTGCACCACCTAGTCATCTGACAGTGCTGCAGAGCAGACCTAAAATAGAGAAGGCAACTTATTTATCGACCTCTCCCACCACCCGCTCCCCCCGTCAATAACCCCCCTCCCCCAAACTGCAGAAGTGCTTCCCTTTTCTTCTCTGCAGACATCCAGCCACAAGTCAGGTCGCTTCAGTGTGGGGGAGAAAGGAAGAAGGGGATGAGGGGGGTCGGTTTCCTCCTCGCACTAAAGATTGCTTTCCTCCCCATTTTTAATAGAGCTAGAGCCATTTAATGAGTGGCTGCAGACACCCACTCCCCCAATTCCCTCCCCCACCATCTCCCAGACATAAAAGGAGCCATTCACAAAAAAAAAAAAAAAAAAAAAAAATCCCCTCAGCAAGTTTCCCCTGGTGACTCAGTTCTGCAAAGGTTAGTTCAAGTCTGTAGGCGTGGAACGTAACACTATTCTCTCCCTGCCCCCAGGGAAGGCGTCTGGGTGGTCCCAGCTCTGTGACTCTCACCCTTCTGGTGAGGATGATGACACTGTTAAGAAAAGTCTATCTGCAGGGACCGAGGCCAGGGCTTTTTGACCTTGTGGATAAATAAATTCTGTTGAAAGAGATTCCATTATTTTCCCGATTAGGCCCTGGGTGCAGGGCCTCACACTGGGTACAGTGGATTTCCTTAAGACCTTTATGATCACCGCATACATGGATCGAGCCGGGGCAGCAGTTCCTCCAAGTTCAATGTAATAATAACATTTGATAATAATGATGGTATTTTCATTCATTCATTCAATAGTATTTATTGAGCGCTTACTATGTGCAGAGCACTGTACTAAGCGCCCCGCTCCGGTCTATTCTTCACTCCGCTGCCCGGCTCATCTTCCTGCAGAAACGATCTGGGCATGTCACTCCCCTTCTTAAACAACTCCAGTGGTTGCCTATCGACCTCCGCTCCAAACAAAAACTCCTCACTCTAGGCTTCAAGGCTCTCCATCACCTTGCCCCTTCCTACCTCTCCTCCCTTCTCTCTTTCTACCGCCCACCCCGCACGCTCCGCTCCTCTGCCGCCCACCTCCTCGCCGTCCCTCGGTCTCGCCTATCCCGCCGTCGACCCCTGGGTCACGTCCTCCCGCGGTCCTGGAACGCCCTCCCTCCTCACCTCCGCCAAACTGATTCTCTTTCCCTCTTCAAAACCCTACTTAAAAATCACCTCCTCCAAGAGGCGTTCCCAGACTGAGCTCCTCTTCCCCCTCTACTCCCTCTGCCATCCCCCCTTTACCTCTCCGCAGCTAAAGCCTCATTTTCCCCTTTTCCCTCTGCTCCTCCACCTCTCCCTTCCCATCCCCACAGCACCGTACTCGTCCGCTCAACTGTATATATTTTCGTTACCCTATTTATTTTGTTAATGAATTGTACATCGCCTTGATTCTATTTAGTTGCCATTGTTTTACCGAGATGTTCTTCCCCTTGACTCTGTTTATTGTTAAGCACTATGTGTCAGACACTGTTCTAAGTGCTGGAGTAGATACAAGATCATTAGGTTGGACCCAGTCCCTGTCCCACATGGGTCTCACAGTCTTAATCCCCATTTTACAGATGAGGTAACTGAGGCACAGAGAAGTTAAGCGATTTGCCCAAGGTCACCCAGCAAACAAGTGGCAGAGCTGGTATTACTGCTCACTATGAACCCAGTACTGTGTTAAGCACTAGAATAGACACACCAAAATCAGATCAGGCAATCCCTTTAGCTCAAGGAGCTTGCAGCCTAAGGGGAAGGGAGAACAGGTGTTTAATCCCTACTTTACTGATGAGGAAACTGAGGCACAAAGGTCAAGTGACTCTTCTCAGGTCACACAGCGGGCAAGTGGCAGAGCTGGAACAGACTGGAAGTCCTGCGTTCTTTCCACTAAGTCATGCTGCTCCTTGCTAATACAGCTAACACTTATGTCTGCTTCTTAAAATCCCCAGAATGGTTACCACCACATTCTCCTGCTACCCCAGCCGGCCAACACATTGCTTTGCTGGGACAATTTGGATGTTGCAGGAGCCTGGGCATTTGAGGGGAATGTAACGGTCAAAACTGGCACTGCTTCCAGCCTAGTGTCCCATTGGTAAGAGGAGGACTCAATAGGTGGTATAGAATGCTTACTGTGTGCAGAGCACTGGGCTATGTGCTTGGGAAAGTACAAAGTTGATACACATGATCCCTGCCTTCAAGGAACTGACTCATGCCAACAGAAGCGGATTGAGTACCCTGGGATCAGAACAGGCCCAGGGTCAAACAGAGCCTTTGGAGGTGGGAGCAGTGGGATAAAATTTTCCTTGCCAGGGAAATTCTCCTCAGTCATATTTGAGCAGTCACTGTGTGCAGAGTTCTAAGCATTTGGGGGAATATATACACATAACAGACACATTCCCTGCCCACAGTGACCTTAGAGTCTAGAGAGAGAGACTTCAACATAAATACAATATGAATATGTATATAAGTGCTGTGGAGCCCCGGGGGGGAATAAAGGGAGCAAGTAAGGGTGAGCCAAAAGAGTGGGAAAAAAGAAATTGAGGGTTTAGTCAGGAAAGGTGTCTTTGAGGAGACGTGCCTTCAGTAACGCTTTGAAGGTGGGGAGAGTAATTGTCAGATATGAAAAGGGAGGGCATTCCAGGCCAGAGGCAGGACGTGGGCAAGAGGTCAGCAGCGAGATAGATGATATCAAGGTACAGTGAGTAGGCTGGCAGAGGAGCGAAATGCATGGACTGAATTGTAGTAGGAGAGTAGTGAGATGAAGTAGGAGGGGGTAGGGTGATTGAGTGCTTTAATGTCGATGGTAAGGAATTTCTGTTTGAAACTCTTCAATGTCAAACCACAGATTTCCTCATCTTTCAGGGTTCTATCAGTTCTGTGACCCTGGGGGTCTACTGGTCTACTCTGGGATTCCTGATGGGTCTAGGGCTTGCCTTTACCAGCCTGTTGGGATTGAGAGGAAAGATTCCCAATCCTGCAATTCCTCCTTTAGGCATCCCCCCGCCATTTCCAGCTTGAATCCCAAGCATCTAGCATTAAGTGGCCATCATGAGGCAGCTCTACCTGAAACCCAGAGTTAAGCCATAAATATTTGTGTAATTAAAGACTACTTTTCTGCACTTCTTAGAAGATGGGGTTTGGAGAGTCCGGTTTAATAGCTGGTCTGAATTCCCCTGCTATCTTAGCCAAAGATCCTTTCTGCCTCAAGACTGACTTAATAAACACTATCTGATAGATTGCTCTCAAGGGGTTTTCCCCCCCCACTTCTGCTTATCTATCTTTTCTTTAGGTTGCCAATCCATAAATCTCTTCCTAGACTTCATCAGAGTCTTTTTAATATAGTCTCCCAGAGTCACAGAGCAATAGCAAAGCTGCAGCAAGAACCCTGGTTTCCTGACGACTCTCGGAGTGAGGGGGTGAGGCAGGAAATGGACACCCCTCCCCCCCAATTTAAAATCTGCTAAAGGAAACCATTCTCCTTCACCACCCCCATCTTATATTTTTAATGCATGGGAGTAAAGCGTGGGCAGAAGAATCTGTCACTTTACCCTGCTTACTAGGACAAGTCCTCACCTCGCTTGGAAAATAGGAACAAAATTTTTACCAGCCCAAGTAACTTTTTGTTTTAAACAGTCAGTTCTCCTAACCCTCCCCACAGGAGTTACATAGGTAGAAAAATAATATCAGCCTTCTTTCTTTTCTATTCAACTGGGATATATGTTTACTCACTTCAGGTGAATTGTTCTTTGGGGGACTAAACTCTGGCCTTTTCAACACTAGTACAGTTCTACATGCCTGGGGCACTGGGATGAGGAAATACTCACAGAGCGATTGTCTAGGACTGTAAAATGGAGCCAATTCTCATTCTCCTTCCCGATTTTTTATGGTATTTGTTAAGCCCGCTCTATGTGCCACACACTTTACTAACTATAGAGACTTATCAGGATGGACACAATCCATGTCCCACATGGGACTCACAGTTTTACTCCCCATTTTACAAATGAGGTAACTGAGGCAAAGCAAATTGCCCAAAGTCACACAGCAGACAAGTGGCGGAGCCAGGATTAGAACCTACGTCCTCTGACTCCCAAGCCTGTGCTCTTTTCACTAGGCTATACTGCTTCTCATAGCCATGAATTTTCATCTGTGGCTGATACGTGACATCAAGACATCATGAGTTTCTTGCTAGACTGTGAGCTCTTTGTGGGCAGGGATCATGTCTACCAGCTCTATTGTGTTGTCCTCTCCCACATGTTTAGCCCAGTCCTCTGCACACAGTTAAGTGCTCAGTAAATTTGCCTTGTCTTATGTTGTCGAGTTGTCTCCTACCAATAGCGACTGCTTGGACACATCTCTTCCAGAATGCCCCACTCTACCTCTGCAGTCATTCTGATAGAGTATCCATCAATAAATAATAATAATGGTATTTGTTAAGTGCTCACTCTGTGTAAAGCACCATTCTTAATACTGTGTTCACACAAATTAATCAGATCAGACATAGGGGGTTCACAGTCTTAGTAGGCAGGAGAGAGGTATTGAATCTCCATTTTACAGATGAGGAAACCGAGGCACAGAGAAGTTAAGAAACTTGACCAAGGTCACACAACAGATTAACATTCTCCATCCTATTTAGTCTATGCAAGACAGAGACTGTGTCTGACCCAGTTAACTGGTACCTACCCCAGCAGTAGAACAGTGTTTGACACACAGTAAGCACTTAACAGATACTATTTTAAAAAGTGGCAGAGCCAGGATTAGAACCCAGGTCCACTGGTTCCCAGGCCTATGCTCTTTCCACTAGGCCACACTACAACAGTAAATACCATTGATTGATTGAGATGACACAGGCAGGGGTCCTCAGGAACGGCACCACTGCCAAGTCCACACCAACTCTAGGGAAGGTTTCAGCCTGCTCCCCTGACCAAACTCCAGGCCCAGGCCAGAGCAATCTCTTGAGACCCAGAACCACTGGTAGGGCTGTTCTGGGGGGTAAGGAGACCCCATGGCCTTGCAGCATGAGAAGTAGTGTGGCTTAGTGGATAGAGCATGGGCCTGGGAGTCAGAAGGTCATGGGTCCTAATCCCGGCTCCGTCACATGTCTGCTTTGTGACCTGGGGCAAGTCATTTCACTTCTCTGGGCCTGTTACCTCATCTGTAAATGAGGATTTAGAGTGTGAGCCCCATGTGGGACAGGGACTGTGTCCATCCTGACTAACTTGTATCTAACCCAGTGCTTAAAACAGTGTTTGGCACATAGTAAGCACTTAAGTACCATAATTATTATTATTGCCACCCCTCTCCACCCTTTATCACCTGAAAGTAAGAGTTATGAAACAATCAATTGCATTAATTGAGCTCTTACTGTGCAGAGCACCTTATCAAGCACTTGGGAGAGTACAATATATGAGATTTGGTAGACATGTTCTAAGGGGGGAGGTAGACAATATAAATACATAAATTAGATATGTTTGCAGGTGCTGTGGGGCTGAGGGAGAGTTGAATGAAGGGAACAAACCAGTGTGATGCAGAAGGGTGTGGGGAGAGAGTAATGAAGGGTTAGGGATGGCCTCTTGGAGATGTGCCTTCAATAAGGCTTTGAAAGTGGGGAGAATAATTGTCTGTCAAATATGAAGAGGGAGGGCATTCCAGGGCGAGAGGTTGACGGCAAGATAGACAAGATCCAGGTACAGAGAGTAAGTTGGCACCAAAGGAGAGAAGTGTGTTGGCTGGGTTATAGTAGGAGAGTAGCGAGGTGAGGTAGAAGGGACAAGGTGATTGAAACTAATAGAATCACTATCCAACTCACCCTTGGACAGATATTAGCTCTTCCTCACTCAGCTTTCTTGTTTAGAGTTAGCTCAAATTGTTTGGCTGCACCTTGGATAAATCCAGTAGCTGGAGCAGGGACGAGAGCACAAGTATGGAGGTCAGGATGTGTGTACCTTCTCTTCTGGGGCTCAGTTGATGGATTCCTATGAACGGGGAGGGGGTCCACATTGAAAGATCGATGAGGCGCATCTTTCCTCTGCAGCCTCGCCAGGCAATGTTCTGTTCCTCTCAGTCCAGCTCTCTCTGCCTCCTTTGTCGACTCTGGCGGTGATAGCTTCAAAGAATTCCAACGAGTTGGTGAGCCGTGACCTTCATTTCCTGACGCTGGCTGCGCTGCCCATAATCAAGCTGTGCTTTTCTAAGAAACCTCCCATTTGATCTCTGAAAATGGTTTCTAGGGCTATTCGACGCAACAGCTGTCCAGCTAAGTGGGGAGCAGAGTACTGTTAGCCGCCTGGGCTCTACTCTAACAAGGGCTTGTCAGCCTCTTTCTAGTGTCCTAGGGCGAGGATGCAAGGGAAGCGTTAGCCAGGGCATTACTTGATTCTAGCTTCCTTTACCTGCTGTTGGACAAGGGGCCCTCCAGACCTCTTGCCAACAAAAAAATGTATGGTCCACTGGAAAGAGTTCAGAGCTGGGAGTTAGGATACCTGGGCTCTAGTCCCAACGAGGACCTCATATTGCTTTTTGTTCGCTTAAATGGTATTTGTTAAGCGCTTATTATGTGTCCCACACTGGGCAGATACAAGAAAGTTACTCAGGCTGGGCACAGTTCCTGTCTTGAATGGGACTGAATGTAAAATGGGGATTAAGACTGTTTGCCCCATGTAGGACATGGACTAAGTTTAACCTAATAAGGTTGTATTGACCCAGCGCTTGGAACAGTGCCTGGCACATAGTAACTGCTTAACAAATACATAAAGTGCACTGCACTACTAACCTACTGGGTGAGAGGGCGGCTGGGCTAGCAAACAAACATTGGTGATCCCTTTGGTATTTCTGCCCTAATTTCCAGGCTGTTCTCTGCCATGAGTCCTTGAGGTTCATAGACCCGTGTATTTTATCCTTATCACAACTGGCAAGGGGATATTGGGTTTACAACATCAGCTCTTACTCCTTTAAAAGACATCAGCATTTGAAGAAAAAAAACAAAACAAGCAAGAGAGGCGCTTCCCGTCAACACCTACCCAACACTTCGCAGCTAGTTATGGCTCAGAGAAGGCAGAGACCAAGATTTTCAGACTGGAAGGAAGATACTTCATGCCAGAGCAGACTCAGGTTAGCTCATGCTCTTGCACTCTAGACAAGGAGCACGTCAGTACAGACTAAATTTCCCATGCCAATCAGATGATGTGTGTCCAGGCACTGAGCTTGCACCCTAAGGCTCATACTTTCCATTAAGCAGCATGGCATAGTGGATAGAGCACGGGTTCAGAAGTCAGGAGGTCATGGGTTCTAATTCCGGCTCTGCCACTTATCTGCTGTGTGATCTTGGGCAAGTCACTTCACTTCTCTGTGCCTTAATTACCTCATCTGTAAAGTGGGGATTCCAACTGTGAGACCCAGGTGGGACAGGGACTGCATCCATTCTGATTTGCTTGTATCTACCCCTGTGCTTAGTACAGTGCCTGGCACACAGTGCTTAAAAAAATGCCACAATAATTATTTTCACTAAATTTCTTATTTGCTCCACTGTCTTGCTCCTGGTGGCCACTCTCTTCTTTGGAGCAGAACTCCTTGTTTTTGCACCAAACCCTGTCTTCCCCATTACTGTAGACAGCGTCACCATCTTCCCTGTCTCACAAACCCATAACCTATGCGTTATCTGACTCATCTTTTTCACTCAACCCAAATATTCACTCTGTCACCAAATCCTGTCAGTTTAAGCTTCACAGCATTGCTAAGTCTGTCCTTTCCTTCCCAACGAAATTAGTACCATGTTAAGCCAAACCCTTATCCTATCCTGCATCAGCCTCCTTATTGTCCTCCCTAATTCCTATCTCCCCCCACTCCAGGCAATACTTCACTGGACTGCCCGGATCATTTTTCTACAAAATCGTTCAGTTTGTTTCCCCACTCCTCAAGAACCTCTGCATCAAACAGAAACTCCTTACCATTGGCTTTAAAACACTCAATCATCTTTCTCCTTCCTACCTTACTTCCCTGATTTCCTACTACAGACCAGCCCGCACATTTTGCTCCTTTATTGCCAACCTATTCTCCATTCCTCAATTTTATCTGACCCTTCACCATATCCTGCCTCTGGTCTGGAACCCCCTCCTTCTTCATATCCAACAGATCATTCTTCCTACCTTCAAACCTTCATTAACAGCACAAATCCAAGAGACTTTCCCCATTAGGCCCCCATTTTCTTTTCTCCCACTCCCTTGCACTTGAATTTGTACCCTTTATTCACCCCTCCTTCAGGCCCACAGCACTTATGGGCATATCTCTAATTAAATTTATTTTTATTAATGTCTGACTCCCCCTCTAATTTGCAAACTTGTCGTACTCTCCCAAGAGCTTAGAACAGTGCTCCACACACAGTAAACGCTCAAAGTATGAGTGATTGAACAGCAAACGACTGAATAGCAAACAACTTCTGGTGACTGTGTCCAGTGTGATTATCTTGTATTTGTCCCTGGTACTTAGTACACGGTAAGGACCTATCATCATTAGAATCACCAGACCTACCATTTTTATTAGAATCACCCAAGTTACACCTGTTTGATTGTCCAGGTAGCTTCATCATGAAATACTTCCTCTTAGCCCTTGAAGGAAATGATCTTCCTTCATTACTAAGCAATTAGGACTCCCGTTATTGTTCTGAGCTGCCCCCAACTTCCCGCCCCCAGGGAAGTACAACAGATGGCATACACTCCCCTCTTCAGTTTACAATCTAATGGAGGAGATAGGTTGAATCCAGCAGTGTCCAGACCCCTACAAGAACACACAAGACCCAAGAATACCTCGGGACTCACTAAAGCTTGGGTCCATCTTGAATTTTCTGAAGCAAACTGGAGGATTTCAGAAATCACACAGAATGACAGAAGGGAATTCTCAGCACTGCATAGGACAGATGGATTTTGCTACAACGCAGATTCACTTCAACGCTGAGACACGGCCTGTGGACTCCTACCTAGCAGGGTCTTAAACACATATGAAAACAATGGGCATAGATATGGAGTTACTGGAGGACACAGAATGGCCAGAACTAGTCATCAGAGGATATTGGTCTAAAATATTGCCCACTTAACCCTTCAACAATCTACAGCGTGTTCCTCTAAATATCCAAATTCATTCCATCCCTCATTATTTACCTTCCATTCCTGTCATAATTTTTTAAGCAATTCTCCCAAGGGTCTAATATGTTTCTTTCCAGTTTGGTACTGAACTATGCAGAGAATGGGCTAAGTGACAGGGAGGCCAGAGATGGGGGTAGTGAGGGAGGAAGGAGGGGGATATCTGTCAAATCAGTTAAAAGGCAGTTTGCCTCCCCACTCCCCCTCCCCACACCCCTGCCATTACTTTATCCACAGGGGAAAAACATTCCTCTTCCTTCAAAAAGTGAAATGCCGCCAATGAATCATAGCATGGGGATGAAGTCATGTTTGTGTTTGCCCTATCTGAATCCAGTCTGCGCCTTTAATGATTACCTGACAGAGTTGAGGACCAAGATCAAGGAAAACCACCACTTCAATTAGTCTGAGGCCTCGGCCTCCGCCCACAGATCAGGATGGTTCTCACACTGCAAACCCAGGTCTGGCTGGGAATCTCAACCCTGATATGGAAATTCCTGGCTTGGGGGTAGGAATGGGGGACAGCAGGAAGGGGTGAAAGGGGAACCGGGAGAGTTATTTTTAGCTATGCGTGAGGACAGATATCTTTTATAGCTAATCAGTGTGATCATCTGAGAAAGTGCAACCCACAGGTTGGGTGGAGGATGTTGGGGAAAAGAGGAGAGAGTACCTAAGCTGGGACAACACATATATTTTACTTTATAAGCAAGCCATTTGAGTAACAAAAAAGTGCGTATTTTATTTTACTGTTTATCTCCTGAGGGAAGATCAGGGTGATTAAAAACCGTGAATCTATAATAATTTTCTGTGAATCTATAGGTAAACATGGGATATAGGAGAGCTGATGTTCAGTTTGAAGAAGATGCTGTTGGTGGGTGGCCACTGGTATTTAAATGCTTCTTTAAAAAAAAAAGGAATTTATTTAGTACTTACTATGTTCCAGGACTGTACTAAGTGCTGGGTTAGACACAAGATAATCAGGTTACCTCTGTCACTGGTCTGTTGAGTGACCTTGGGCAAGTCACTCAGCTTCCTTCTCTGTGCCTCAGTTTCCTCATCTTTAGTATGGGGATTAAGTGTCTGTTAATCCCCAATTCACAGATGAAGTAACAAGCACAGAAAAGACAACAATAACAATGACAGTAACTATATATATATATATATATATAAAACAGAATGACTTAGTGGAAAGAGCATGGGCCTGGGAGTCAGAGGACCAGAGTTCTAATCGCATCGCCAACATTGGTCTGCTGTGTGACCATGGGCAAGCCACTTCACTGCTCTGTGCTTCAGTTCCCTCATCTTCAAAATGAGGAGTCAATGCCTGTTCTCCCACTTACTTAGGCTTTGAGCCCCATATGGGACCATCTTTTGGGGACTGGGGAGAAGACCCTGGGAGTTTTTCTGCTTCTTACTGTGGAATGACAAGAATGATTCTTTCCACCTAGACTCTGGTTGTTAGAGAACAGGTGTCTCCCTCCCCCTCTCTGAAAATCCTGCTTTTCACAAAAAACCCAGAGGCAGGAGCATGGTAGGGCTAATCCATTACTTCGGCTGTGCTGTTGGCTGCTTGTTGCTGACGTCTTTCCTGTTGAGCAAAGGGCCAGAAAAATGATCCCCAAAATGACTCATTTCTCCCTCTGTGGTGCAAAAATCACTGGAACCTGCTGACAACTGCATGCAGGTAGTTATTAAACTTGGGGAAAGATTCACAACGGGCTCCCTCCCCTACCTACCTCAATGCCCCAAATGGCCAGATATTTTTCTCACTGAGTGCAGGGTGGCTTACTGGAAAGAGCACGGGCCTGAGATTCAGAGGAACTGGGTTCTAATACTGGTTCTGTCACTGGTCTGCTGTGTGACCTTGGGCAAGTCACTGAATTTCTCTGTGCCTCAGTTTCATCTTTAATATGGGGATAAAGTATGTGTTATTAATATTACTACCACCATTATTTTTATTATCTCTGCTCTGCCACAGAGTCCACTGTGTGGACCAGAGACAAGCCTTGGGTCCTAGGATTGAAGGAAGCACAGGTTACTCAAACCATGCCTTTTCTCCAAGCGCAGGGCTGAATTTCTCCCAATTTATACAGAAAAGGTATGGGGAGAGGGGGAGGAAGGGAGGAAGGGGAGGACTCTAACCATTCCTAAAGATTTCCAGGGTCTACAAATCTCACAAACTTCAAGGTCAGAAATAGTATCTCTGTGCCTCTGTTTCTATCTCCATAAAAGTGCTAATTGGAACAACCATCCCCTTGTGGATCAATTAATGTACTCATCATAAAACTGTTTAAGAACACCAGCTGCTATTTCAACACATTTTGCTACAACTAATGGCTATTAATGAGCTATAAATGAATATATGGTTAGGAAAATGGGAAGCCAGACCCCCCAGACTGGCTTTCTACACTGGGTTTCCAGGGCTAATAATACTGGAATTTTTTAAGCACTTACTACGTGCAAAGCACTGGGGTAGATGCAAGACAATTAGGTTGGATACTGTCCCTGTCCCACAGTCTAAGGGGAAAGAACTGGCATTTAATCCCCATTTTACAGATTAGGAAGATGGGGTAGAAAGAAGTTAATCAAGCCATTTATTGAAGGTTTACCATGTGCATAAGCACTGTACTAAGCACTTGGGAGAGGTAAACAGAGTTTGCAGACGCATTCACTGCCATCAGTGAGTTTACAATCTAGAGGAACAAGATTTATAGTATTTAAGGGTTTACTATGTGCCAACCACTATACTGAGCACTGGGGAAATACAAGTTAAGTGACTTGCTCAAGGTCACAGAGCAGGCAAAAGGTGGAGCTGGGACTCTGACTCCAGTACCAGTGCTTTAAGAAACCTTAATACAGAGACCTGATAAAACACTCAAACCAACACAAGGACAATAAAAAGCAGCGAGACCCAGGAATAGTTTCTTTGCTCCTTCCACCAAAAACTGTAATTGACAATTTCAACACTGGAAGCATCTACCTTCCCACAGCTATCCCAACCTCTGCCCTTACCATGAAGGAAGGATTTTGATCCAAATCATGCAGCTCAACCAAAAAAAAAAAAATCCCATTTATTCCCCCACTCCCCCACCAAGTTAATTGTCCAATATTTTCTGCTTCAAGAATGAGAACTTTTATTTTAGTGGAAGAAAAAAAAGGGACATGACTTGTCAGAGTATTTGAAGAAAGAATATTTAAAGTATTTTTCATTCATATTTATTGAGTGCTTACCATGTGTAAAGCACTGTGCTAAGCACTTGGGATAGTACACTATAACAATAAAGACACATCCCCTGTCCACAGTGAGCTTGAGTACTATAATGCATATGGGCCTTTGAGAACATTATTTTTTTCCAGTGAAAGTTTCAGGGGCTGGATCAATCAGCATGTCTGATTCAAGGTGTCTGTTCCTAGATATTAAACTCTTTGAGAGCAGGGATCATGTCCTTGATTCTACTCTGCTCTCCCCAGCACTTTATGCTGTGATCTGCCCAAAGCAAATAATGAATAACAATCTTTGACAAAGGAGATCCCAGGCCCGGCATCTATCCCTTCTATTCTCTCCCTCTGTGCCAGTTCCAAAAGGCCCTCCTCACCCAGCTACTGTCGATGTGCGGAAAAAAAGGCAGCTTTCCCAAAATGTAGACACCATCAGAGAGATTCCGCAGTTTACTCCCTGGAAAACCCCTCAAACTTGCCCTAGGCTACTCAATTCAGTTCATGGCCTGGACGGGCTCCCCTACAAGGGGACGTAGAGAATCCTGAGATGTTGCAAAGTTCAACAGGATAAACCTCCCAGATTAAAATGATCCTCCCGAGACTCATAAGCTTTCTGAGAAAATAATTCTGTCCGGTCTTCTGCTCCTTATTCATTCTCAGGGAGTGGAGGCTTGGGAATGAATACAGTGAATACAAGGTGTCATGCAGGATTGTTTTCCGAGAAAAGCAAACCAAGGGAATTTCCCTTCATATCTCAACCTCCTGAAAGTGAAATGACTTATAATTTTTTCACAGACCCAGGGAGAACTCACTTTCAAAACAGAGCTCTTGGAGAACAGGAAGAAAGCCCAAGTGTATCATCCTGGCCCACACACTCTTTTGAAGTTGTTCCAACACAGAAGCCACTTCAGAGTATGGAGTATCTGTTTAGAGCTCCAGGACCTAAATGAACAATGTAACGTTAACCATAATGGAGCATTTTCCATGCTCCATTTTACTCAAGTCTGATCTAAAAATCATTCCTGCAAAAGATTCTCAAAGGGACCATGGGTAAGGCGGTGTCTCTCCTTCTCTGAATAATGTATTCAGATTCAGAAGGTTGGCTATACTTTTCAAACAAATCTAAGGAAAGCTGAAGGTGGGAAACTGAGTGGAATAGTCTGAAGGCTGGATCAAGGAGAGCTTGGCCCCGATTCAATGTCAAGTTGGGCAAAAGCAATCTAGAGCTCTGTTTAAGATCAATGCCCGTCAGAAGTTTGAATACCACTGATGACAGAGTGGGGCCCATAGGCCTAAAGATGGAGGAGAATGCCAAGTTAGTGGAAGGGAGTATGAGAATCAAATAAGTTGGAGGGAAGTCAGAATCAACCTCGAAGAAATTCAGTCAAGACAAATGTGAGGAACTGAATTTAGGGAACAAAAATGGCCACAAAAACAAAGTGTAAAAGAAATGATTCAGGTGATGGGCTGAAGAGTGCTAGGGAAGTGGTAGAAATGGCAATGACTGACCCTGGGGAACCCTGAAAGCAAATGCTAAGTCACTCGTAAAAGAAAGAGAGAAGCAGCATGGCCTAGTAGATAGAGAATGGGCCTGGGAGTCAGAAGGACCTGGGTTCTAATCCTTATTCTGTCGTTTGCTTGTGTAACCTTGGGCAAGTCACTTTATTTCTCTGTGCCTCAGTTACCTCATTTAATGACAATTAAGACTGTAAGCCCCACGTGGGACAGGCACTGTGTCCAACCTGATTGTCTTGTTTCTACCCCAGCACTTAGAACAATGCTTGGTACATAGCAAGTGCTTAATACCATAAAAAATAATTTTTAGAAAAACCCTGAAGGTACATGCTAAGTCACTTGTAAAAGAAAGGTTTAATGGCTTGGCAGGTCAACAGAATCCAGGTCCTCTGACTCCAGTAACATGGTCTAGTGGAAAGAGCAGAGTCAGAGGACCTGGGTTCTAATGCCACTTCTGCCAATTGTTTTCTGAGTAACCTTGAACAAATCACTTCACTACTCTGTCTCTATCTCAGTTGTGAGTCCCATGCAGAATGGGGATGGTGTTTGACTTAACTTGTACTTGCCCTAGTGTTTAGCATAGTGTTTGACACATAGTAAGCACTTACATACCATTTAAAAAAAGAAATGAACATTCCTGGAAGGACACTCCCTGTGATTTTCCTCCTCATCCACCTCCCAATGTAGCCATCAACATCCCCAATCATCCCCAACATCAGACACTAAAGCAATACAACTGTGTCAGCTGCTCTTGAAGCATCTAGAGGCAATTTAAATCAGTCAGTGGTATCAGTGAGTGTCTACCATGTGCAGAGCCCTGTTCTGAGCACTTGGGAGAGTACAGTTAGGAGATATGATCCCAGCCCTTTATGAGTCCATACTATAGCAGGAGAGATGGACACAATTACAGAAAGGAGGTGGAGAGAGAATATTAAGGTGCTAAGGGAGGAAAGAGTGCTTAGGTACTTAGGTGGTGCAGAAGTGTCACAGTGGCAGAGGGGCGAGATGAGAAATGAACTGTGGAAGGCCTCAGAGAAGATATGATATTGGAAGGACTTCAAAGAGGGGGAGAGCTGTGCTTTGTTGCACGTGAAAGGGAAAGGAAGGCATGAACAAGAGGTTGATTGCAAGTCAAAGGCATTTACTGAATGCTTACTACTTGCAGAATTCTGCACTGAGTGCTTGGGAAAGCACAATTGGTAGACGTGATCTCTGCCCTTAAGGAGCTTAGAGTCTAACCAGGGAGACAGACATTAAAAGAAGTTATGGTAGAGAAGGAGTGAGCCTAGGAGAAGAGCAAGTGCCTTGGGGGTGGAGGGGGAAGGTGTCAGAGGATCTGGGCTAATCCCAGCTCTGTCACTTTGCCTGCTCTGTGACTTGGGCAAGTCACTTAACCGGTGCTTCATTGTCCTCATCTATAAAATGGGCATTCAACACCTTTTCTCCCTATCAATGCTATTTACTGGGCACTTGTAAAATACAAAAGCACTGTATTAAGTACTTAGAGTACAATACAATAGAGTTGGTAGACAAAATCTCTGCCCTCAAGGACCTTAAAATCAACTGGGAGTAATCAATAAATGCTACAGCCTAGAATACCTACACTATGAGCCCCATGAGGGACAAGGAGTGTATCCACCCTAATAATCTTTTATCTACCTCAGTGCACATAAAATTTAGCACCACTTATTATATAAGGAAAACAACCCAGTCCTCTAGACCATAAACTCATTGTGGACAGGGAATTGACTACCAACTCTGTTAATAACACTGTATTGTATTCTCTCAAGCATTTAGGACAGTGCTCTGAACACAGAAAGAGCTCAGTAAATAAGATTGATTCATTCATTCGTATTTGAGTGCTTACTGTGTGCAGAGCAATTCACTAAGCATTTGAGAAAGTACAACAATAAACAGTGACATTCCCTGCCCACAATGAGCTTTGTTCAAAAGTGCCATGAGGAGAGAGTACCTAAGTGTTTAGGGGGTGGGAGAGAGAAGTCCAAGACACAGCGAGTAGGTTAGCTTGAGAGGAATGTAGAGTGTAAGCCGGAGTGCTGTGGCAGAAGAGAGCATATATGTAGGAGAAAGATAGTTGACAGAGTCTTCTCGCTGATGATCAGAAGTTTCTGCCTGATGGAGAGAAGAATGTGTGATCCTGTAATCGCTTCAGTTCTTTTCACCCCTTAAATGAAGTCACAGTGTCCTGAAAAAAAAAGTGCCTCTCTGACCCATTACTCTAACAGTTGAGTGACCAGGCAGTCCTTGACTTAGAAACCGTCATGATAAACAGCACTTCCAACATTTATAAGTTTACACCCTGCTGCCACTTTACAATATATCAGCTTCCATTTGACACCACTAGCTTCCGTTGTGGCACTCCTCCAAGATGGGGAAAAGGCCCATAGAAGTCTCCAGATGCAGGGGGAAGGGGAAGAGGAAGGGGTGGGAAAAGCTTAAAGGAGGGATCAAGGGTGGTGACAGAGTCACCAGGGAGAATCAGCAATGAAGTGGAAACTTTAACAATACAAATGTTAATATAATTAAGTTATAGTATTCATCTCTAATTGGCTGGGTATACATTTATGACTCATTTTGATAAAATTAGGGGCCATCCTTGGATTGGGGAATTCCCTATTTATAACATCGCTCCTATGAGGAAATAGGTTCTGACCTCTAATGTTTTGATTTAAGGCAGTTTTCAAAAATCATCTTTGTTGTAAAGTCTGAGATCTTCCTATACTCATCTCTGTTCCCCCTCTTTCCTATCAACCAGAAGGACCTAGTTCTTCAGAAAGTAATTCCACTCTGATCTCCAGCTTCACAGATGATTGAGGGACAGAGAAGGAAGGGAGAGGGGTTTAGAAAGGGGATAAAAAGGGGAAAGGGAGCAGAAGAGTCTTCCAACCTCCACCCACCACTTCTCGTTCTCAGCTGCACACCCGCAAAACACTCAATTCAATCCACAAAAAAAACACAAAAACATTTGACTCACCCCGAGGAGTCAGCTTCAGCTCCCCATCCGATGGTCCTTCTTCTGATGCAGATAGATCAACCCTAGAAGGCTGCTTCCCGCAACTCCCGCTTTACTCCTTCCCTGTTTTTTGCACCATTTGGGCATCATTTACTCTCTCGTCTCACACCTGAGTGCAAAGAGAAACACTATCCTTCCCCCTCAGCCACTTCATTGTCTTCACCTGCTGGTCAATGCCTGCAGATCAACGTTTAAGCAAAGGGAAAACGGGGTTGTCACTCAGTCAATCGTATTTTTGAACGGTTACTGTGTGCAGAACACCGTACTAAGCGCTTGAGAGAATACAATGTAACAGACATATTCCCTGTCCACAATTAGCTTACAGTCTAGAGGGGGAGACAGATATTAATAGGAATAAATAAATTACCGATCTGTACATAGGGCGAGGGGGAGGTGAATACAGGGAGCAAGGGAGGGCGATGCAGAAGGGAGTTGAAGAAAACGAAAAGAGGGGTTAGTCAGGGAAGGTTAGTCAGGGAAGGCCTCTTGGAGGAGATGTGCCTGCAATAAGACTTTGAAGTGGGGGAGGGTCACTGTCGAATTTGAGGAGGGTGGGTGTTCCAGGACAGAGGCAGGAGATGGGATGAGGTAGATCAGATCCAGGGGAAAAGCCTTTGGATCCTTACACACATACACCTGAGGAAATGTAAAGAGAATATTGAAGAAGCTGTTGGGCTCCAAACGCCGGACCACTTTGCACGGAGCAGGCTGCTTTTGGGTCAGTAAGAACCCAGGCTCTGGGTTTCCAGCACCGTGGGTGGCTTGCACACCTCTGCAAACCTAGAGCCAGGGAGGGGGACCACCTCTCCCCCAGGAACGGGGGTCAGCAAAGGCAACCCAAGCTTCTTTTATTACTTCGTAAGAGACACAGTATCTCCAAGCTGGAGGTCAGCTGAGCTCCCATGGTACAAATCCTCCGAACAATAGGCTCCAACTCCCCCCCCCTCCCCCCCCCACGGGCCGCAGGTGATGTGGGGATGCTTTGTCTCCCTCCTGCTGGGCTTTTCTGGTCTTCAGGTCACAGATCAATATTTTCCTTGATGCCCTTCGCAAGGCACAAGGCGGGTTGCGCTTTGTGTTGGGAAATGGAGTCATGCTCGGAGGTCTGACAGCCTGGTCACCAGGGCAACGCCAACTGGAATGCCCAACAAAGGCGCGCACACACACACACACGCACGCACACTGGAGAGTTGGCGACATAATGACCCTATTTGCATATGAAAATAGGAGAGGGATGGGGAGGGGAGCATATGGAGTTACCAGGCTAAGGGAAAGACTTGTGTGTCTTCAAGAAAAAGTCAGAAATACCACATTTTCCCAGCAAGAAACACAATTCCCCAACTTTTTCCTACCTAAAGTTGACCCTATGGGGTGCCTGGCTATATTTAGGACATCCTGCTCCCCTATTTTGCTTTTTCTCATATATGAGAAGATAGCGATAGCTCTTGACCAGCCCTCAACATATCTATAATGAAACACCCAGTGCATTTTCAGCATCCCTCCTGGAGTGACCCCTATACTGTAGTCATCAGTCAGTGGTATTTATTGAGTGTGTATTATGTGCAGAGCACTGTACTGAGCACTTGGGAGAGTACAGTACAGCAGAATTATCAGATAGTTCCCTGCCCATGATGAGCTTACAGTCTAGTCATCACCAGGAAAGATGACTTTGAGGGCATTATTTTTCTCATCCCTAACAATCAATCCACAATATTTATTCAGCACTTACTGTGGGCATAGCACAGTACTAAACACTTAGGAGAATATTTTAGGGATAGAAAAAGCAATCACTACCCTCAGACATTTTACAAACCAACAGGGTGGATAGATAAGCCCCTAACAATTTATAGCTAGGCAGAAAAGAGAATAACTAAATGTTTCAGTAGCAGCACATAAATCCATGAGTATGTAAGTACTACAGGTGGTGGTGAGTAATAAGTGAAGATTGATAAGTAAAAGAGGAGCAAACTGGGGGAGAGCCTAAAGACAGGCATTTTTGCTAGATATGGAGGGAAATGAGTAATCATGGAAAGTTTTGGAGGAAGGGTGAGATGTGAGCACAGTGGTGTTTTAGGAAGATGCTTCGGGCTGGAGAATGTAGCATAGACTGATGAGGTTGAAGGCAGGGAGACTAATGAGCAGTCTGGTAGATCCATTGATCAAGGATAGTACTGAGGGCTTACTCTGGGCAGAGCACTGTATTAAGCGCTTGCAAGAGTACAATACAACAGAATTAGCAAGCACATTCTCTGCCTATAATTTGCTTACAGCCTAGAGGGTTACAGCAATTTAATTGGGAGATTAGATTTCTTGAACCAAAGTGTGACCAGTTGAATGGAAAGGAAAGAGAAAATCCCCCAGAATCCCAGAAGCAACAGTTCCATCACCCTTTCAGCAGTAAGGGACCACTACCTTACTGCTAGTGATGGGGACAGAGATGGGGACATCTTTAAGGGGCAAGGCCTGGGGCAATTATTTCAATTGGCTCTACTTAAGGGACATTCTAGCCAGTTGACACTGAGCTTTATTTTAGATGGCTTTCAGGACATTTAGAGCTGGATATCAACCTACCTAGGGCAAGGATAACTGGTCTTCCATTTTTTCAGTTGCTCTCTTGGCCTGGTTTATTATTCCCAGTCCTTCAGAGAAGCAGCGTGGCTCAGTGAAAAGAGCATGGGCTTTGGAGTCAGAGGGCATGGGTTCGAATCCCGGCTCTGCCACTTGTCAGCTGTGTGACTGTGGGCAAGTCACTTACTTAACTTCTCTGTGCCTCAGTTACCTCATCTGTAAAATGGGGATTAAGACTGTGAGCCCCATGAGGGACAACCTGATTCCCCTGTGCCTACCCCAGCACTTAGAACAGTGCTCTGCACATAGTAAGTGCTTAACAAATACCAACATTATTATTATTATTACTCCACTTTCAGCAGCAGGTACTATTCCTCAGTATGGCAAGAAATCAAAACAGCAGTCACAGATCACAATTAACCAATCAATCAATCAATCATATTTATCAAGTGCTTACTGTGTGGAGCACTGTACTACGGGTTTGGGAGTGTGCAGTGTAACAGTTGGTAGACATGTTCCCTGCCCACAACAAGCTCTTCCTGAATTATTGAACAGTATTCACTCCATGCATCCTCCTCTGTGATCACATAGGCATTTAATGGGGCTTTCAAACAATTTGAGACAACTTGTAATACAGTTGGGAATGAGCATTTTAAAATTCTGTGCTTTATCAAATCAAAGTGAAGAGGGGTTTTTAGGTCTGGTTTGCTGGGCCTTTGCCAATGGAGTCCCTGGCTCTAGTCTTTATTTGTGAAATTTACACTATTTAATTATGCATAGAAAAATGCATTAAGATAACACAGAAGGAAACGAAAGTGGCCACCCAGAAGAGAAAGGTCCCAGGAGCTGGAACTCTGGAGAAAGGAGCCCAGATTGGGGGAGGGTCTCGGTAGCACTGACTTCAAGAATGCCATCCAGGAAATGAGACCACTGCAGGAAGCAGAGCCAGTTCCTGAAACAGCAAAACAAAGAGGGAGTAGTCTGAAACCAAAAATGCAAACAATTTCCAAGCAAGGTAGTGGCAGTCTGACTCTCTCCATTCCTTCACCTACACTCTTCCCCTCAACTTGTAACTCCCTCACTTCCCGTATCAGGCAGACCACAGCTTTCCCAACATTACCGTCCCTTAGTACAGTGCTCTACACACTGTAAGAGCTCAATAAATACCACTGATTAATTTATCCTGAAATTCCACCTTTCCAACAGGCCTTTTCTGATTAATTCCAAACATAATAATAATAATGTTGGTATTTGTTAAGTGCTTACTATGTGCAGAGCACTGTTCTAAGTGCTGAGGTAGATACAGGGTAATCAGGTTGTCCCACGTGAGGCTCACAGTTAATCCCCATTTTACAGATGAGGTAACTGAGGCACAGAGAAGTTAAGTGACTTGCCCACAGTCACACAGCTGACAAGTGGCAGAGCCGGGAGTCAAACCCATGACCTCTGACTCCGAAGCCCAGGCTCTTTCACTGAGCCACATACCAAGCTATAACAGCTCAACTGCCTCTAGAACCTGTATATACCTATACAAGTATATATACATATATTTTTGTCCATTCATAGTATTTTCGTTGGTATAGTCAGATGTACATTTTATAATTTATTTTAATTACAGTATTTGTAAATGTTTTAACATGTCTCCCATGAAGATTGTAAGCTCCTTGTGGATAGGGAAGGTGCCTTAGGCTTCTGTTGCATTTTCTCACATACAGAGAACAGGGCTTTGCATTCAGTGAACACTCAATAAAACCCATTATTACCAAATTCTAACACCTAAGAATTATACTTTCCAAGAACTGACCTTTCCCTTCAATTTGGGAAACCAGTTTCTCCTGTCTCCAGATGAAAAAAACCACCCTAATTTTAGTAGAAAAAAATTAACCTATCTGCCTAAATTCAAGTTTGGAGTGCTCTGCAACCCTGGGTTAATTTTAATAAAGGGGAAAATCATATTATAAATGAAAGATTTACAAGGAAGAAGGGATCCCATTGCTCTCTGTCTTCCAACCATTTCTCCTGACCAACATTACTGTCAAAGTCAGGTTTTTTTTCTACCTCATTGACTAAATTATTCATGTCGATTAATTCCCTCTGCTGGAAGACTCAAGGACTATCTTTATCATGAAATTGATGGGCAAAGCTCGATGATTTAGAAAAGGATGGCATTGTTCAGGTACCCATTAGAGAGAGATTTCCCTGATGAGGAGGCAGGTAAACATTTCTCATTAGCAACTAAATGTGTCTTTTCTTGGAGATTTTGCCCTCAACTGCTTTTCTGAGACAGACAGTTGGGGAATCAGCTGTGCAGGATTAAAAAAAAAAAAACAGGGCACCAGGTGAGCCTGCTTTATGCTGTTACCCTTAGCATTCTTGGGAGTTGCTGGGATGGAATAATAATTATTGTGGTATTTGTTAAGTGTTTACTATGTGATAACTGTGGCATTTTTTAAGCACTTACTATGTGTCAGGCACTGTACTAAGCCCTGAGGTGGATGCCAAAAAAATCAGCTTGGACATAGTCCCTCTCCCACATGGGACTCACAGTCTTGATCCCCATTTTACAGATGAGGTGACTGAGGCACAGAGAAGTGAAATGACCTACCCAAGGTCGCACAGCAAACATGGGGTGGAGTCAGGATTAGAACCCAGGTCCTTTTCACTCCCAGGCCATGCTCTTTAGACTAGGCCAGGCTGCTTGCTCTTTAGACTTTTCATTTCTACTACGAGGCTACCCCTTGGGCTTCTAGGCGCTTGGTATTAGTGAGAATCTGTGACCACTCTCCAATCTTATCACAGGCCTGACAGAGTGGTTTCCTCCTTTGCAGGGCTGGAGAGTTTAAGCGTGCCTATCCAACATTAAATTGAAGATGAGTACCTAAAGTTGTGGATGGCAGTGTCTTATAAACCTATCTTACGCTGTAGAGTCGTCTCCGACCGATAGCGATACCATGGACACATCTCTCTCAGAATGCCCCACTTGCATCTACAATCATTCTGATAGCGTATGTGTAGAGTTTTCTTGGTAAAAATCTGTTTTATCATTGCCTCGTTCTGCACAATCAACTTGAGCCTCCACCCTTGACTCTCTCCCGTGCCGCTGCTGCCCAGCATAGGGTAGTTTTAGCTTGTAGCAGATTGCCAGCCACTCGCTAGCCACGGGCCAAGCTAGAAATGGAATAGGTATGCCTCTGCTTGGCTCTCCCTCCCTTAGTCGAGAATAGTAAAGTACTGGAAACTCTCCAGGTGTGACCTTGAGAAGGTGTCTTATGAGCTAAGCTTGAGCAAAACCCATTTCTGTCTTTGTTGATACGCATTTGTCTCTGCCTTATTGACAAAAAAAGTTTGTCCGATAAAAGTCTCCTGATTGACTGCCAGTGGTCAAGTCTGAATGGGCCAGGACAGACATTTTGAGTCGCTCTCCCAAACTCTTCCAAGTTGTTGCTTTATGCAACAAAGAGAAGAGGTGGAATAGGGGTTTTTGATAAAGACTGGATGGATCTTGGGGTTCTTGAGCTTAAGTTTGTGCTGCAACAAGCAAAAGGACCAGGGGACTCCCACCCAGCAGCCATTTCAATCCCTCCCGCTCTGAGCCTATGCAGCTGATTTCAAATCAATGAATCCATGGTATTTATTGAGAGTTTAAGATGTTCAGAACACTGTATTAGCACTTGGGAGAGTACAATACAACAAAACGTGGACCTTTCTTGGAGTCACACTCCCTGAGATGGAGGAGATGAATCAGTTTGATCCTGGGAAGCGACGAGTGTGTGGCACTTATGAGAAACACACACACACAAACACACCCAAAGGTACTGTTTGCACATCCTAGATCTCACTATTAGGAAAGCAGAAGCTGAGGAGAGGAGTAGTAAGGCACAGGCCTGGAAGTCAGGGGACCTGGGTTCTAATCCTGCCTCTGCCATTTGCCTGTTGGGTGACCTTGGACAAGTCACTTAAGTTCCCTGTGCCTCAATTTCCTCATTTGTAAAATGGGTTTCTTTACCTGGTCTTCTTCTCCCTTCAACTCTGAGTCCCCTTTGGGAATGGGACAATATTTGACCTGATTATCTTGATCTTTCCAGCGCTTAGTAGTGCTTGGCACTTAATAAGCACTTAACAAATACCACAATTAAAGGGAGATGTGCGAGACAGAGGGGAGAGACTCCCAGGCTCGCTATCGTCAGCAACACAAGGACATCTGACCAAACGGACACTGCCACCTTGAGCTGTCTGCTGGGCAGTGGACAGGGGAGGAGAACAGGTGGAGGAGGAAGAGAAAGAGATGGAGTTGAGGTAGAGGAGAGCTCCCTGTGGGCAAGGAATGCGTCTAACTACTCTGCTATATTGTAATATTAATAATAGTGGTTTTTGTTAAGCACTTACCATGTGCCAAGCACTGTTCTAAGCACTGGGGTAGATACAAGGTAGCCAGGTTGTCCCACATACCTTCCCAAACACTTAATCCAGTGCTCTGCACACAAGTTATGGCTCGATATTTTTTTAATGGTATCTGTTAAGCACTTACTATGTGCCAGGCACTGTACTAATTGCTGTGATAGATACAAGCTAATCAGGTTGGGCACAGTCCATGTTCATTCATTCATTCATTAGTATTTATTGAGCGCTATGTGCAGAGGACTATACTAAGCGCTTGGAATGTACAATTCGGCAACAGATAGAGACAATCCCTGCCTAGTGATGGGCTCATAGTCTAATTGGGGGAGACAGACAGCAGAGCAAAACAGAACAAAACAAAAACAAGACAACATTAACAAGATAAATAGAATCAAGGGGATGTACACCTCATTAACAAAATAAATAGGGTAATAATATATACAAATGAGCACAGTGCTGAGGGGAGGGAAAGTGGAAGGAGCAGAGGGTGGGGGGGAGGGTGGGGGAGGGGAAGCAGAGGGAAAGGGGGGCTCAGATGAGGGGAGGGTAAGGGGGAAGGAGGGGGAGCAGAGGGTGGAGGGGGAGCAGAGGGAAAGGGGGGGCTTAGTCTGGGAAGGCCTCTTGGAGGAGGTGAGCTCTCAATAGGGCTTTGAAGGGGTCCCACATAGGGCTTTCAGTCTTAATCCCCATTTTACCAATGAAGTAACTGAGGCTCAGAGAAGTTAAGTGACTTGCTCAAGGTCACAGAGTGGACATGTGGAGTGGTCGGAATTATTCATTCATTCATTCAATAGTATTTATTGAGCGCTTACTATGTGCAGAGCACTGTACTAAGCGCTTGGGATGAACAAGTCAGCAACAGATAGAGACAGTCCCTGCCGTTTGACGGGCTTACGGTCTAATCGGGGGAGACGCACAGACAAGAACAATGGCAATAAACAGCGTCAAGGGGAAGAACGTCTCGTAAAAACAATGGCAACTAAATAGAATCGAGGCGATGTACAATTCATTAACAAAATAAATAGGGTAACGAAAATATATACAGTTGAGCGGACGGGTACAGTGCTGTGGGGATGGGAAGGGAGAGGTGGAGGAGCAGAGGGAAAAGGGGAAAATGAGGCTTTAGCTGCGGAGAGGTAAAGGGGGGATGGCAGAGGGAGTAGAGGGGGAAGAGGAGCTCAGTCTGGGAACGCCTCTTGGAGGAGGTGATTTTTAAGTAAGGTTTTGAAGAGGGAAAGAGAATCAGTTTGGCGGAGGTGAGGAGGGAGGGCGTTCCAGGACCGCGGGAGGACGTGACCCAGGGGTCGACGGTGGGATAGGCGAGACCGAGGGACGGTGAGGAGGTGGGCGGCAGAGGAGCAGAGCGTGCGGGGTGGGCGGTAGAAAGAGAGAAGGGAGGAGAGGTAGGAAGGGGCAAGGTGATGGAGAGCCTCGAAGCCTAGAGTGAGGAGTTTTTGTTTGGAGCGGAGGTCGATAGGCAACCACTGGAGTTGTTTAAGAAGGGGAGTGACATGCCCAGATCGTTTCTGCAGGAAGATGAGCCGGGCAGCGGAGTGAAGAATAGACCGGAGCGGGGCGAGAGAGGAGGAAGGGAGGTCAGAGAGAAGGCTGACACAGTAGTCTAGCCGGGATATAACGAGAGCCCGTAACAGTAAGGTAGCCGTTTGGGTGGAGAGGAAAGGGCGGATCTTGGCGATATTGTAGAGGTGAAACCGGCAGGTCTTGGTAACGGATAGGATGTGTGGGGTGAACGATAGGGACGAGTCAAGGATGACACCGAGATTGCGGGCCTGAGAGACGGGAAGGATGGTCATGCCATCCATGGTGATAGAGAAGTCTGGGAGAGGACCGGGTTTGGGAGGGAAGATGAGGAGCTCAGTCTTGCTCATGTTGAGTTTTAGGTGGCGGGCCGACATCCAGGTGGAGACGTCCCGGAGGCAGGAGGAGATGCGAGCCCGAAGGGAGGGGGAGAGGACAGGGGCGGAGATGTAGATCTGCGTGTCATCTGTGTAGAGATGGTAGTCAAAGCCGTGAGAGCGAATGAGTTCACCGAGGGAGTGAGTGTAAATGGAGAACAGAAGTGGGCCAAGAACTGACCCTTGAGGAACTCCAACAGTTAAAGGATGGGAGGGGGAGGAGGCTCCGGCAAAGGAGACCGAGAATGACCGGCCAGAGAGGTAAGAGGAGAACCAGGAGAGGACAGAGTCCGTGAAGCCAAGGTGAGATAAGGTATGGAGGAGGAGGGGATGGTCGACAGTGTCAAAGGCAGCAGAGAGGTCAAGGAGGATCAGAATGGAGTAGGAGCCATTGGATTTGGCAAGAAGGAGGTCATGGGTGACCTTAGAGAGAGCAGTCTCGGTAGAGTGGAGGGGACGGAAGCCAGATTGGAATTAGCCCGGGTCCTTCTGACTCCCAGGCCTGTGCTGGTGCTGCTTCTCACTAAATACCATTGATTGATTGAGGAGCAGGGAGGAAAGGGGATGAAGAGGGGAATGAAAAAAAAGGAGTTGGAGAGGAGGAAAGACTGGAGAGAAGAAATGGAATGGAGAAGGGGAAAAGGGAGGGAGGGAAAGAGGGTAAACAGGGCCCCGGGTGGCGGGGGTGGGGGAAAGCGTGTGTTAACGGGCCAGTGTTCTTGCCCATCCCTGCCCAAAGTCACCCTGCTGGGTGGTATGGAAAAGGGCAGTGTACGCAGGAAAGGGGTGCTGCCAGGCAGTTTTGCTGTGGGGAAGCTCTTTCCTTTTCAATTTAATAAGAAAAAGTAAAGAAACAATCCTGATCGTCACCATGTTTTGACTAAATAAGTTGGGCAAACAGTCCTTCCTTCCTGGAAAGATTTGCACTCTGCTTACTCAGACAATTTGGGGTGTTTTGGTTTTTTTTTTGCTTTTTTTTTTTTGCAGTTTGTAAACGGTCAGTAACAAGGACTTACTGTGCTGCCCAGCCTGGCTCTCACATTCCCCGCATTCAAGGTCGCAGGCTCTGGGCTTTCTGGCCAGGAATGTTGTTTTGCTGAGCAGGTGTGAGGAAGAGACTCCTCTTGGCTCTTTTTCCCTCACCACCTCTTTCTCCCCCAGCGCTCCCCTCTGGGCCAGAATAGCAGTTTGCTCAGGAAATTATGGTATTCACTGAGGATTTACGGTGTGCAAAGTATTGTACTAAACACTTGGGAGAAAGCAAACAAAACAATACAAAAGCTTTTTTATGATATTTATGTGCTATGTACAGGGCACTGTAATAAATGCTGGTGTAGATACAAGCTAATCAGATTAGACACTCTCCCTGCTCCACACTGGGTTCACAGTCTTAATCCCCATTTTATAGATGAGGTAACTGAGATACAGAGAAGTTAAGCAACTTTCCCAAGGTCACACAGCAGACAAGTGGCAGAGCCGGGTTTATCACCCAGGTCTTCTGACTAGAGGACTCATGTACTTTCCACGAGGTCATACTGAGTTGAGGAGCTTACCATATAGTGGGGGAGATAGACTTAAAATAAATTATAGATAAGGAAGCAGTGGAGCATAAGGATATGTACATAAGAGTTGGGGGTGGGGTATCAAAGTGCTTTGGGGATACAGACTTAAGTGCACAGGTGATGCACAAGTAAGGGCCAATAGGGTAAGAAGATGATGGTGATGACGATGATGGTATTTGTCAAGCGCTGTTCTAAACCCTGGAGTAGATTCAAACTAATCAGATTGGACTCAGTCCCTGTTCCACATGGAGCTCACAATCTTAATCCCCATTTTACAGATGCAGTAAGTGAGGTACAGAGAAGTTAAGTGATTCTTCCAAGGTCACACAGTGGACATATGGAAGAGCTGGGATTAGAACCCAGGTCCTTCTGACTCCCAAGCCTGTGCTCTATGAGGTTTTCCCCTTCCCAGAGCTTCTGGGACAACAGCATCCATCCTTTCTAGCCTGTCAGGCAGAGAATGGAAGGGCTGATGGGTCCCATCCAGCCAGATAGATGGGTGAAAACAGGGACAACCCACCCTCCCCCATCTGGATTTTGGTCCCATCTTCTTTCCCAAGTTCTGGTTTCAGTTTGAGACTTTCCACAAGGGTTTTCATCTCCCCAGAGGGCGGATAAGTGACCCTGACCCTGATTTACAGACAATCAGCAGTTTGGGCTGAGAGTGCGTGACTTGAAAGAGCCCAGCACCAAGCTCTGTGCAGAGTGAAGGGAAAAATAAGCCATGATTCCTGGAGGCAGTACAGACCCAGTTACAGACCTACAGAGAACATAAAATTAGAGTAGCAGTGTGGCTCAGTGGAAAAAGCCCAGGCTTGGGAGTCAGAGGTCATGGGTTATAATCCCACTCTATCGCTTGTCAGCTGTGTGACTTTGGGGAAGTCACTTCACTTCTCTGTGCCTCAGTTATCTCATCTGTAAAATGGGGATTAAAACTGTGAGCCCCACATGGGACAATCTGATGACCTTGTATTCCTCCCAGCACTTAGAACAGTGCTTTGCACATAGTAAGCACTAACAAATGCCATTGTTATTATTATTATAAAATGGAAATAGCAGACATATAAACAATCAAGAGAAGCATAAGCCACATGTGGCCTGTAGTTTGGGTGAGAGGGGGAAAAAGTGACCCAAAGGGGACTACTTCTACCCTAAAGGGACTAATTCTTCCATTTAGCCAGTAGTCTGTGGGGGTCCTGAAGGCCAAAGTGGGTGATGGTGCCCCTGAAGCTGCAAGCTCCCTTCCAGCCAAAGCAAAGAGCAATGAGCTAGCTGGGGACAGAATGGTGCTTTGGGGCTCCAGGCCCTGCTCTTTACAAAGAAAATCACCCAGTTGAGTGTGTGTATTTGAGAAGAGGAGTGTGTGACAGAAATGAGTGTCTGTCTCTCCTTTTTCTACCACCTTCTCCTGTAGAAAACCATCATCTCCCTGCACCCCAAATTCATTCACTCATATGTATTTATTGAGCACTTACTGTACTAACATTTTCTCTGCAAGAGCCAAATAAGGAGCACTTTATAGGCTAACTTTATTTTGTTTGATGATAATGCACTGGATGCTTAGTAATTTGGCAAAGAATGTATTAGTAATTGACAACTTTTAAAAAATGAGGTCTATATACACCCATGGAACTGCCTAAGGGAACCATCCATAGGATTGAGTTTGATGCACTTATGGGAAAAGAAAAGCTAAAAGCACAAAAACCAGAACACATGTACATGTGCTATGAAGGTGATCACAAGTGTTACGGCAGAGACAGAGTGAACAGAAGTAAATACAATCAATCTGGGAAGGCTTCATGGATAAGATGGGTCTTTAGTGGTGTTTTGGAGAAGTGGATCTCTGGGACAAAGACCCTACAGTTGCTAAGGAAGGGCAAGGCAAAAATATCTCTCCCTGACAATGGCTTCAAAGGGACCGAGGGATGAGAGGAGAGGTCAATCTGCACTCTACCCAGCCCTTAGCATAAGGGAGTTCAAAGGAGGTGAGCTGGTCCCTCTAAATTATTTATATTCAGCAGATGCTCTCTCCAGCCCCTCTGATTGATGCTCTCTCTCCCAGTCAGACCTCAGCCCTGCATCACAATAGCTCTGGTATTTTATCAGTTGTAGACACTTAGCTCACCACCTCCCATGAAGCAATGGAAGGCAGGTGTATGTAGCACAGTTGGAAGAAACAACCCTGGCTTTCATCTTCACTTATCTCTTTAAATGTTTATTGATTTGTCTCTTTACTTTCTCCTCCCCCAACAAGGGAATAGCTGATCCACAGAGTGTGCCTGATTTAATTCCCTTAATTAACCTCTCACTCCACAAACTCCTCCTGGTATTAATGATCCTGGCTCACCTTACCTCTTTTCTCAGAGTCCATTCAATCAGTCAATCAGTGGTGCTTATTAAACACTTACTGTGTGTGTGCAGAACACAGTACAATATAACTTGGGTGAATACAATACAGCAGTGTTGGTAGATATGTTCCTTGCCCACCAGGAGCTTGTAGTCTAAAGGGGGACAGATGTTAAAATAATCTGTCAATAAACCAGTGGTATTTGAGGGCCTTCTGTGCACAGAGCATTGTGCTAAGCACTTACAGTACAATACATCAGAGTTGGTAGGCATGTCCCCTGCCCACAGTGAGCTAAATTATGGATGTGTACGTAATTGCTTTGGGGTTAAAGGTGGGGTGTTTATCAAGCCCTTAAAGGGTACATATCCAAATTTACTGGTGATGCAGAAGGGAGAGGGAGTAGGGGAAATAAAGGCTTTTGGAGGAGATGTGATTTTAATAAGTCTTTGAAGGTAGGGAGAATGCTCCTCTGTCATATATAAAGGAGATGGGAGTTCCAGGTCAGCGGGAGGCTGTGGGCAACAGATTGGCAGGGAGATAGATGGGATTGAGTTAGAGTAAATTGGCTTTGGAAGAGTAAAGTGTGGAGGCTGGGTTGTAGTAAGAAATCAGTGAAGTAAAATAGACGGGGGTGAGCTGATTGAGGGCCCTAAAGCTGATTGTAAGGCGTTTCTGTTTCATGTGGAGCTGGCAACCATTGGAAGTTCTTGAGGAGGGGGGAAAGTTTGCATATTTGCTTTATTTCTATGCTGTCCATCTTTTTTTACTGACTTTGTAAGATTTGTTGTATCAAAACAATCATTATGTGGTGACTTGGCCCTATCATGAATTGTTTAATATTTTTATAGGTTTTCTGATTATTTAGACATTAGAAATTAATCAGAAGGATTTCTGGACATGTGAATTCAGAATGTCTTTGAAGATGGGGAGAGCTTAGGATCTGTAAGATTAAAAGGAGGAAGGAATTTCAGGCAGGGGAGATGTTATGAACAAAGTGGTAGGAGTGATGAGAACCCAGTGAGTAGATTATCTGGACAGTACTGAAGAGCATGAGTTGGGGTGTAGTGGGAGAAGAGTGGATAGGTAGGAGGGTGAGAGCTGATTGAGTACCTTTAAAACCAGTTGTAGGGAGAGCTTGATGTGGAGAGAAACGGGCAACCAATTAGAGGCTTTGCAGGTGTGGGGAGATATGTGTAGAAAAATGTTTTAGAAGAGTGATGCAGGTGGCAGAGTGAAGTCAGACAAGAGAGAAAGGAGAGGCTGGAGGCAGAGAGATAAGCAAGAAGTTGAATACAGTAGTTGAGCCAGGATATAACAATTGTCTGGACCAGTGTGGTGGACATTTGAATGGAGAAGAGAGTATGGTTCCTGGAAATGTTATAGAAGAAGAAACTGCAAGATTTGGCTACAGACTAAATATGGTGGTTAGGAGGGAGAGGAATCAAAGATAAAGCCAAGTTTATGGGCTTGAGAGACAGAGAGGATAGTGGTAGAAAAGTTATATGGAGGAGAGGATTTGGAAAAGAAGATGAGTTGGGGGGGGGGGGCATATTGAGGTTTAGGTGCTGACAGAATAGCCATGTATGAATGTCCTGGGAGTGGAAGGAAATATGAGATAGCGTAGAAGTAGAGAGATACTGGTCAGTGAAGTAGATGTGGGATTCACCCAAATAAATGTGGGAGTTGAAGCTCTGGAAATGGATGAGTTCCCCAAAGGGGAGAGAGTAAATTGAAAAGAGGTAGAGACACAGAACAGAGTCTAGCAGGATATTCACAGATAGGGGGTGGGAGGCAGAGGAAGAGTCACAGTAAAAGACTAAGAAAGATTGGCTGGAGAGGTAATCATGAGAGAACTGTCTCCGAAAACCCAAAGTTAAATAGTTTCCAGAAGAAGGAAGTGTTTAATGGAGTGCAAGACAGCTGAGAGTTGAGGAAGATTAGGATGGGTAAAGTTAGATTTGGCAAGAAGGAAATAAGGAAATCACTGGTGACTTTGGAAAGGACAGTCTCAGTGGAGTAAAGGGCAATCTTAATGGAATGAAGAGTGACGGAGGTGGAAATCAGATTAAGGGGAAACGGAATGGGATTTGGAAGAGAGGAAGTGGAGGGAGTGGATTTTGCAATGTACTCAAGGAATTTGGACAAGAATGGGGGGTGAGGGGGGAATGGTTGGGGCGGTAGGTGACTAGTGCAGTGGAATCCGGAAAGGAGTTTTTTCAGGGTAGGTGAGATATAGGAATACTTGAAGACTGCGGGAAGGGTCCATCACAGAGTGGCTGTTAAAGAAGGCCATCAGGGAGAGAAGAATGGAAAGATTTTTAGAAGGTGGAAAGGGGTGGTATAGGAGTCATCTGAATGGGATAGATTTTGAAAGCAGCAGGCTCTCTCCTCTTTGGAGATGGCCAAGCTGGATGAGAGTAAAAATAGGAGTGGGAGGGAACAAGAGAGAGGATCCAGAGAGGTGAGGATACCCATGACGGTTTTAATTTTGTCAACAAAGTAGTTGGCAAGGCTATCAGGGAAGAGAGAGAGGGTTGGTGGGACATGAGATTTCAGGAGGGAGTTAAAGGTTTGGAATAGCTATGGGAAAATAGATAGGAGGAATTGAGGGAGAAGAAACTTCCTCAGCTTCTGGAGCTACAAACCTCAGACAGTAAATGACATCTACTAATGAATAAGGCAATTGTTTCCTTGGGGCCCTTTTGAAAATGGGGTCCTCCCTGGGGTGATCACAAAAGTTTATCACCGTAATCAATGGCACAAATATTCATGACCTTATAGAAAGGAAAGGAAGCACCTCAGGAACTCTTTCTGCTCCTTGTTCCTGAGAAAGGTGTGGGGTCACAACATCTGGCTCCAGATAGAAAAAAGAAGTCCCTTCATCCCAGCCAATTCTGGCCCCTTGAAACTAGTAACAGATCTGGGAAAATGTACACTTGGAGTGGCTGCCTTTTGGGGTTTCACCTAGACAGCAGGGGAACCTGTGGGCCCTCCATTAATCTGGGACTGTCACTGTGGACAGTCACTCCTGGGCTCACTGGCAAACCCCCTAGAGGCCCCCCAAAACTCATTTTACGTCTCTGCTTCCATGGATATCGCATCTAGTGGGCAGGCAGGAGCTTCCCCTAAAAAAGAAGCAGTGGTCCCAGTAGATAGAGCATGGGCCTGGAAGTCAGAAGGTTCTGAGTTCTAATCCTGTGTTCACCACTTGTCTGCTGTGTGACCTTAGGCAAACCACTTAACTTCTCTGTGCCTCAATTACCTCATCTGCAAATTATGACTGTGATCCCCATGTGGGACAGAGACTGTGTCCAACTTGATTAACTTTTAAGTGCCCTAGGATTTAGTGTAGTGCCTGGCACATAATAAGCTCTTAACAAATACCATTAGAAAATTATAAGACTATCCAGATTTTTTTCCAGACTCCCCTCAAAGAAGATGTCCAGGTGCCCTCCTCCTCGATAATCCAAATATGTTGCCATACTCTCTGGGATTATTTCAGTGAAGTGGCCACAATCAGAAACTTTGAATTATGCAACTCAAAAAGCAATGCAGTAATCAATAATTATGTGAGACAATAAGGGATTAGAACAGGGCAGGGCAAGAACAGAAATCTTAACCTCTCTAGGCCTCCTCAAGGAAACTTTTTATGATTAATCTCTTCCACTCTCCAAATCACCAAGACGGTCTGTGTCACACCCCCTCCTCCCTCCTCATTCTTGTCATTTTTGTACTGGTATCTTTCTATTTACATTGCATTTATGTTTGCCTAATATCCCCTGTCAGACTGAGGGCAGGTACATGTCTACACTCTAATGGGAATTCCAAGGGCCTAGAATTATGCTCTGCCCTCTTGGATGTTCAATAATATGCTGATGGATAGACAGACTGATTGACTACATGCTCCTTAAGCAAACATTGCATTCTCTCTTTGCTACAAGTCTAAACCTTGGAATTTGGATTTTGGTTGCACTTCACTGATGCTTTGCTTGTCATGAGTAGAATTCCTTCTTTTCTGAAAAAAGTCTTAGACAATCTAAGAGCAACTCTCTCTCAGAAGAAGGGGAGGGGAGGGGTCTCAGGTCAGAACTCTCACTTTTATGCCTTGTTAGGCAAGGGGTCTCTTGCTCCACCAGCCTCTAGGGTGAAATAATTACACAGAAGGAGAAGCTCTGCATGGGGGAGACACAGCTCAGGATGATTTTGAGGGAGATACCCAGGCAGCCAGCTTTCTCTCATGGACACCAGTTGTGTCTTTTTCCCTCTATTGCACTCCCCTGAGCACTTAGTGGGGGCTCAGGAAATACTACTGATCAACTGCCAACTGCCATAGTCAACTGAAGTGACTCAGGATTTCAGGGCTAGCCTCTTCCAGCAGCTGGAAGATTCTGCCTTCAGTCAACCTTGGTGGGATAAACTGCCCTCCCTAGGTATAAATGATTTAACTCGGGGACCCAGCAGTTTTCATTTATTGCTGCATGGCCCTCCAAAAGCTTTCCTGGAGCTCCTCAAATCCTCTCAATATTTGTAGACTATTGAACCCAGAGCAGTTTCATTAAATGATCACAGATGGAAGGGTTTTAGTTTTTTTTCCCTTGCTTTGAGAATGTCATTGAGAGGGAGACAGAGCAGAGGTACATATGGGCAGATCACAGAGCGAGGAGCCTATTCTCCCACCTCTTTCTCCCCTCAGCAAAGCCTAGAGTTGATTACAACACCATATGTGATAACAAAGGTGGGATTGGGATCACTATATGAGTTAGTCAAGTGCTGGGGAGAGAGGGGAAAGATGAAGTTTGAGTCAACAAATGACTGGTTGGAGGACTGTTTCTTGGTAAAAAATAACACAGTATCTGATGAGTGTCCCCTAAAGTGTGTTCTTTGACCTCCACATTCTCAGATTTTAATATCCAACTTGATATATTTATTGTTTTCATCCATAAAAAGCTAGAGAGTCACACTATATTAATGATTTACCTTTTTGCTCTCCCCAAAAGAAGCTAGAATGCCAGCATCATTAATGATTTACTGGTGTCTTTTTCTCAGGAATGCAAACAGGACAGGGTTCAGTAGACCTTTAGCAATGGGTCCGACAAATCCCCTCCAAAGAAGCAGTCAAGGCATAAACAGTTCTATTCTATGCAGAAAGTGATCCTTTCTCAGGGAACCTCCAGCTCTCCTTAATTTGGGAGGAGCTCCAGGATGAGTGTTCCTGATTTTCCCAATGGCTAAATTCTAGGCCACTATTCAAAATCCAAAATCTCTTGGTATTCGAGAAGAATACCCCTTCTCTAAAGATACAATCCCAGGGTCCTAACGTCTCTGAGGGACTAGAAATCTAAACACCTAAGATCCAAAAGCAAATCTGAGTCTGAATTTTCTGGGCAAATCCTCTGCTCAGGTGTACATGGATGGCACCATGACTTTTGATTGAACTGTCAATTGTGTTAAAGGAACTGTCAGTTGTGTTAGCTCACCTCTGCCTTATCAATTGAAATTACCTTGACCCAAGCACAGAATTCTTTACGGAGATTCACTCAAAATGTTCAATTGTAAAGTCCCTCTAGAAGCACTTGCCCCTGGGAAAATCATCACCTAACTGACAAGAGTGAATGGCAGCCTTCTTGATGGATAGGTGAGTCCAGTTTCAGGGCATGAGACATTCAGGTGTTTTCTATTAGAGGGGTCACCAAATCTACTCCCCGAAACATGAACACTTATGTTCTCTTTGTAATACTCTGGTGGTATTACTTCTGTTAAGTCAGGAATTTCTGGGTTACTTTAGAGAAGCACAGAATTCTAGGCCTGGATGTGACCTCTAAACTGTAAGCTCACTGTGGTCAGGGAACATGTCTACCAATGCTGTTATATTGTACTCCCCCAAGCGCTTAGTCCAGTGCTCTGCACATAGTAAGTACTCAATAAATACAATTGATTGATAATTAATTGACTTCTGGGGCTCATCTAGTCTACCTTGTGGTTTCTAAAGAGACTTCCTCTCTTGAGCGATCATCAGTTCTTTTCAAAAAGGTACTGGGTGGAGGTTCCATACAATTTCACCAACACCATTGGGTCTGGAGACGCCCAGATCAACAGTTTCAGAAAGAACTGTACTCCCAATTTGGGGAAATGCAAACCATGTCAATCAGTAGTATCTATTGAGTGCTTACTGTGTTCAGAGCACTGTACTAAGCGCTTGGGAGAGTACAATGTAATAGAGTGGGGAGGGAGACACGTTGTCTGCCCAAGACAAGCTTACAGTCTAGGGGAGCTTGGCATTCATACTGCTATTGCCTTTCTCTAGGATGCCATGGTATTCTTGTTCTTCCTGTGCTTCATGCACATACCAGACCAGCTTTAAGATCAAACTCTTCTGGTTGATTTAGGTTAACACAAGCCATTACTAAAGTTTCTGATCTGATTATCTATTTTGTACAGTGCTTGACACATTATTACATTATCACCATCATCATTATTACTATTAGTCCCCCCATAATTCCCTCTGCTCATAGGGTAATTCTAGAGCTGTGAGGTCCTGGTAGAACTTGAAATACCTCTCGTGAGCTAATCCCAGCATCAAGAAAGTCCCATGTCATCAGTCAGTCACCAGCATTATTGATGGCCTACTATGTGCTGAGCACTGTCCTAGGACTGTGGAGAGCTTCAAAAAAAAAAAGAACAAGAACCAGTGTCATTCCCTGAGAATATTAGAAGCTATAGAGAGAACACTATATTAACACAAATAAAGAACTTTATGAGAGGAAAAAGCTTGCGGCAAGTGCCAAAACAGATTCCCAAGAGCACAGATAAAAACATAATCATACATATAATTTGCTGAGTTATACCTAACAGTTTTCCCTTGCAGCTGTAAAATGGAGATTCAGTACTTGTTTTATCGCCTACATAGACTGTGAGCCCAACCCTATTATTTTGAATCTACCATAGTGATTCAAAGTAAAATGCTTTGCACATAGTAAGCACTTAAATACTGTAATGATTATATTGAAGGGGATTTGGAGTGATAGAGGTGATTGGGTTAATATAGGAAGGCTTCAGAAAGGAGGCGGGTTTTTGGTAGCAGGTTAAGGAAAAACCACTGTGGATTACTGAAGAGACGAGGAGGACATTCAAAACCGAGGGAACAATTTTCTTCATTCTCCCCAAGATCAGAGCAGTGAGGGAAATCACGCTCGATAGATTAATTTTCTTTAACCCTAACATCAGAAACAAAGTATCCAAATCTCGATTCCCAGCACAACCAGTTACCTGAACTGAGGCTTGCTCAGATAATTGAAACAAGTTTATATAACCAAACCGAACTGGGCCTGTGCTGGCCTGAGATAAGCCAACAAATCCAATTAGATTTGCTTACTTAAATTAAGCTGCTGTCCCAATTAGTTCAAATAATCGGCTTTGTTTACATTGGGTGGTCCACATCCTTATTTCAATAAGTTGATACAGAAACCTGCCAAACAGGAGGCAATGGGGGAGAAGTGGTACAGCGACAAAACTATTAATTTAATTAAGTGACAAGTATCACCCCCTAGCGGACCAAGCCAAGATTCCACCAGACTGATATTCTCCTGCCTATTGACTTTTGACACTTGACATTTAGGGGTCTCCGTCCTGTGACGGAGACGGACCAAGGTCTCTCACAAATTTAAAAATAATTTTAGAAGATGAGACATGGGGCTTTGGCCCTTTTATATCTCCTGAAGGAGCCCAGAAGAGTCTATTCTTTTAATTTCTTGAGGGAAAACAAGGGTATATTTACTTATCATTCCGTGAGTGCTTCCCTGGGGAGAGTACAATGCAGTAGAATAGGCAGACTTGATCCCTATTCACAATTGACGTGCAGAAGGATGTTGAGGGATGAAGAAGTCGATTCCGCTGATGGTAGGCGTTTACTCCAAGGTAAGAGTACACATCTGTGGACACAAGCATACATCTGTGGACACAAGCGTACACTAGCGAAACAGCCTGGTGTAATGGAAAGAGCGCAGGCCTGGGAGTTAGAGGACCTGGGTTCTAATCCCTGATCCACCACCCACCCTCTGAGTGACCTTGGGCAAATCACTTCACTTCTCCATTTTTCAATTTCCTCAACTGTAAAATGGGGATTCAATAACTGTTCTCCCTCCTCCTTAGGCTGTGAACCCCAGGTGGGCCTGAAATTGTGATTGACTTGATTAACTTGTATCTACCCCACTTTGACACATAGTAAACACTTAACAAAATATCATTAAAAAATCTGATAATATTGCTCCTATTGAAATGGACTATGTTCCTCACTTAGCTCCCATGAGAAGCTATGTTGCCTAATTGAAAGAGTTGTTGCCTATGTTGCCTACTGGAAAGAGTTCAGGCCTGGGAATCAGAAGACGTCATTTCTAATCCCAGATCTGCTACTTGTCTGCTGGGCAGCCTTGAATAAGTCACTTAACTTCTCTGGGCCTCAGTTTCCTCATCTGTAAATGGGGATTCAATATCTGTTCCCCCTCCTACTTAGACTGTGAGTCCCTTATGGGACAGGGAATGTGTCTGACTTGATTATCTTGTACCCACCCAGAGCTTAATATGCTTGATATTCAGTAAGTGCTTAGCAAATATTACAACTATTACCGTTACTGTGAGCTCCCTCAGAGCCAGGGACCATGTCTAATTCTTTCTTTCTCAGTGTATATCACAGTTCTCTGCTCACAGTAAATGCTTAATAAATACAATTTCTACTATTATTATTATTATCATTTCTCTCTGACAGCCCTGATAGAGGGTCTATTGACAGAATATGTACCAGAGCACAGAATGTATGAACAGAAGAGAAGATTACCTTGAACCTGATACCCTCATACATTGCTATCCAGAAAGAACCACGCTGCCTAATTTAGTGATGTGTGCAATGTAGGTAGACTGTAAATATTATTGAGTATTTATTGAGCAAAGGTTTTTTATGGTATTTGTTAAACACTTACTTTGTGCCAGGCACTGTACTAGGATCTGGGGGAGATACAAGCTAATCAGGTTGAACACAGTCTATGTCCCAAATGGGACTCAGAGTCTTAATTCCTATTTTACAGATGAGGCCACTGAGGCAGAGAAAAAATAAAGTGACTTGCTTGAGGTCACACAGCAGACATGTGGTGAAGCTGGAATTAGAACCCAGGCCTTCTGACTCCCAGGCCCATGCTCTATCTACTAGGTTACACTGCCTCATGCCTAAGGTTCCCAGAGCTAAACTCTATTCTAGGTTCCCTATTCCACTGGGTCCCCAAATCCACTTTATACTTGTTCTCAGAACTGGGGTAGATACCAGATAATCAGATTAGACATAGTACCTATCCCACATAGGGCTCACAGTTTAAGTAGGAAGGAATGGGTTTTAATCCCCATTTTATAGATGAGATAATTGAGGCAGAGAGATGTTATGTGATTTGCCCAGTCATGCAGCAGACATCTTCACCTTCAGCTACCACCTCTCAGTGGATGACTCCTAAATTTACCTCACTAGTCCCATCCTCACATTTCCTTTTGCTTCCAGGACATCTCCACATGGATGTCACCTAGAGCCTTAAACTCTATATTTTCAAAACTGTACTTCTCATCTTCTATCCTAAATCCACTCCTTTATCTGACTTTCAATCTCAATTGATAACAAAACCATCCTCCGAAACTCCAAAGTCCATATAAAACCTTGATATTATCCTTGACTCCCCCTCTTTCATCTTCAGCATTCAGTCTGTCACTAAATCGTGTCAGTTTTTCCTCCTCAGCCCTTCCTTTTCATCCAGTTGTCACTCTCATACAGGGGCTCATCAAATTCTAGCTAGACTTCTATATCTGTCTTCTCACGATTTTTTGTGTGTGTGTGTGTGTGTTAAGTCTCTCTCCTCTCCAGTCCAGACCTCACTCAGCTGCCCTTATTGTTTTTGGAACTTTGGAATTTTATCATCTTCTCCGCTCCTCAAAAATTTTCAAAGTTTACCCATTTCCCTCTATAATAACAATAATAATGATGGCATTTGTTAGGTGCTTACTACATGCCAAGCACTGTTCTAAGCGCGGGGGTAGATATAAGGTAATCAGGTTGTCCCACGTGGGGCTCACAGTCTTAATCCCCATTTTACAGATGAGGTAGCTGAGGCACAGAGAAGTTAAGTGACTTGCCCAAAGCCACACAGCTGATAAGTGGCAGAGTCAGGATTAGAACCCACGACCTTTGACTCCCAAGCCCGTGCTCTTTCCACTAAACCATGCTGCTTCTCTACAGCAAACAGAAACTTTTGACTATTGGTTTTTAGGGACTCCATCAGCTCTCTCCCTGTTATCAATTCCCTTCTCTCTCTACATTCTCCATTCCACCCAACCCAAAGTTCTCACTGTACCTCATTCTCAACTCTCCCACCTTTTTCCCTTTGCTCTCTCACCATTCCTCCTGTCTGGAACTCCGACCCATAAAATCAGCAAGATCACAGCTCTTCCCAACTTCAAAGTCCTTCCGAAATCCTTCCTCCTCCAGGATACTTTCCCCATTTAATTTTCCTATAGAGCACGGGCCTGGAAGTCAGAAGGACCTGGGGTCTAATCCCGGCTCTGCCATCTGTCTGCTGTGTGACCTTGGGCAACTCACTTCACTTCTCTATGCCTCAGTTACCTCATCTGTAAAATGGGGAATGAGACTGTGAACCCCATGTGGGACAGGGACTGTGTCCAATCTTGTTTGCTTGTATCCACTCCAGTGCTTAGTATAGTGCCTGGCAGACAGTAAGCGCTTAACACATAACATAATTATTATTATCATTATTAGACTCCATCATGATCATCCCTGCTAGATTATAAAATCCTTGAGGATAGGGATTATGGCTTTTACATCTGTTACATTGTCCCAAAGTCCTTGGAAGTTTGGCACAGAGATGACAGTAAATACTACTGATAGATTGATTGCCAAGATTTCAGAAATAGTTGGAATGGTTAATTGGGGCCTCTAATGCAGGGCTCTGTGTTTCAGCCAGCACCATAGCTTGCCCACTGCCACTTCCACCCCAAGAACCAGAAACTTGTGGGTGCAGAGGTGCAGATTCAGGCCTCACTGCCAATGAACTGATTGAGCCATTCATTCCTTGGAAAGACCCTGGCTGCAGCTAAACTTTAAGCAAATGAGTTTGAAGCAAATCATCATCAGGAAAGGGCTTGGTGGTGATTTATCAAAGGATCCCAATTTGCACAGATAAAAGACAAGGCAGCCAGCCCCTAAATCCATCCATCATCGAATCTCTTCTTAATCCGACTAATTACATTTTAGAAGTCGTCCTCTGGGCTCTTCAAAAAATAAAATAAAATGAATCCCTCCCCCCCATCATCCAAACCCCAAATCCTAAAACAAAATGGGCTGGTGGAAAAAAAAAAATCTTGGGGCTAAACTGACCTGAGACTTTTCTGTTCTGATTTTTTTTCCTCCTAAAGGATTAAAGAGAAGAACAAAGACACACCCAGCTTGCAAAGCATGGAGACAATAAGATGTAAAGCAACCCTCTTCCTGACCCCACATTAACACAGGAATCAGCGTACAGCAGGCAAGTGTCACTGAACACTGGGCACCTAGCTATTTCCTGTCAGCTGGTCCCTTTGATCTGGCCTGATCCTTCTTCACTTTATTAAAAACTTTCTAATCTTTTGTCTTTGATCTCCCCAATGCATTCTTCAAAGAGCTTCGAATTAGCAAACATTCAGACAATATTTGTCAGCATGTACATATACAGACCTAGATATATAGTCTTTTTATCAATAGGGACCATTAATGCCCTACTGTAACATTCTCTATCCTCTATAGGGTGAATAAATAATTAATTTTCATCCACCCCCACAGATAAGATGCTACAAACCCAGAAAGATCAAATAAAGAGAGGATGTTGGTATTTCTTACTTCCCTCATTCTTCCTTAGGTTTAAACGAGGGATAGATGGTCCGGTCCTGGAAAACACTGATCACGTCTCCTGTTTACTGGAATTAGATTGGATTGCAGAATTCTGGGCTTTGAAGATGGGTTAGTTTGTGTTGAAGGTGCCACAAGGCATCCCAGTGGGGCAAAGGAGCCTGGAACACATTCACGAGGCCAGATGAAAGGATTATGTCACATTCAAGAGCAACAAAGAGCTCTGTTTAACTTTGTACCAGCCTGGAACAGTAGGGTAACCCTTAAGGACCACCAAGGTTTTAAATAAAACTGGACACTTTTAAGTTGCCTAGAGCTTTCCCCGGGGAGATAAATCCACCGGGCTTGAAGCAAATGTCTAAAACTTGTCTGTAGCCACTGAAAATGTGATTCTGCCATGGCACCTTTACCTTTTATTTCATCAAACTCCCTTCTAACAGCCAATGCAGAATTTAATAATAATAGGGACATATCAATCAATGGTATTGAGCATTTACTATGTGCAGAGCACGGTACTAAGTGCTTGGGAGGCCATGATACAACAGAGTTAGCAGATGATGCTCTCATCTCGTCCATCTTGGTGCCCCATCTCCTCTGTCTCGGCACTGACCCATTTTCCATGTCTTCCTTCTATACTGGAACTCTTCCCCCTCCATATATCCCAGAACACCACTATCCGCACCTTCAAAGTCTTAATAAGGTCACATTTCCTCCAAGAGACCTTCTTGATAAACCACTCTTTTCCCCCGTTCCCTCTCCCTTCTGCATTGTCTATCACTTGGATCTATGACCTTGGGCATTTAGTTTCTACCCCTCTCTCAGCCCCCCAGCACTTATGTACATATCTATCTATAAATTATATACTATAAATTATTTATGTTGATGTCTGTCTCCCCTTCTATCCTGTAAGCTTGTCGTGGGCAGGGAATGTGACCGCCTCCTCTGTTGTATTGTTCTCTTCCAAGTGCTTAGTACAGTGCCTTGCATACACAAAAGCGCTCAATAAATACCACTGATAATGATGATGATGTTATTTGTTAAGCACTTACTGTGGGCCAAACACTGTACTAACTGCTGGAGTAGATATAAGATAATCAGGTTGGATAGAGTCCTCTTGGTCAGAGCTCTCAGTCTAAAAGGGAAGGAGAACAGGTTATTTACTTACAGGTTAATTATCCTCATTTACTACCCTGCTCTCTTTCAGAATGTGATAGCAGAAGGAACCACCATGAAACTTATGAAGTGGATTATTATTATTATTGGTAATAATTGGTATTTGCTAAGCATTTATTATGTGTCAAGCATTATACTAGGCACTGGGGTGGGTACAAGAAAATCAGTTCCCACATGGGGCTCACAGTATAAATAGTAGGGAGAATAGCTCTTGAATCCCCATTTAGCAGATGAGGGAACTAAGGCACAGAAAAGTTAAGTGACTTGCCCAAGGTCAGCTGACAAGTGGCAGAGCCGGGGTTAGAACCCAGGTCCTCTCACTCCCAGGTCCATGCTCTTTCCAATAGGCCATGCTGCTTCTCAAGAAGCTAGTATCATTCAACTTCTCTGGAGAAGAGTCCAATTTCTTCACAGAAGCTAAGGATTCTTGAAAGGTTGGTTCAGAGCACATCCTCACCAGGTTAGTGTTTTAGAGGCTCTGAGTCAGGGTTACTCATAGTCAACAAGCAGAGCTTAAAAATCAGATGCTGGCCCCACTTCACGTTCTCAGGAATGTTCTGAGAAGGGTAAGGTCTAAGGGGATGGGAGAGTCAAAGTACTATATCTCTCCTATGACAACCAATTCTGCCAATGCCTTGTTCCAGGGTCTTGGAAATGCTTCTTCCCCAAGTCTCAGATCTATCATTGTGCAGTTTTGATAATTTTCCTAGCCTAGTGCAAACTGTTCTCCAGAATCCCACCAGGACACTTGCTTCCCCGGAGGCGTGCTGAGAACAGCAGAGTGGGTTCTAAGATAGCTGCAGGGTTCAATAATGATTAATTGAGTCTCTCTTGCATGTTTATTTGAGTCGTTGAGAGCCCCCACTTGAAAATTATTGTCTAGACACTCATACCAACTGTCCTGTTGACAGTAACACATCTCTTCCCCCTCTTATCTGTTGTATTTGAGTAATGCTCCCCTGAACGGCAGAAAAGGTGCACTACTGTGTTTCCACGGATGAAGGGTGGAAGAGAGTCTCTCAGTCGATCAACTAATGGTACTTATTGAGTGCTCACAGTGTGCAGAACACTGTATTAAGCTCTGTGGAGAGTACAGTAAAACAGAGTTGGCAGACACATTTTCTTCCCACAACTAGTCTAGAGGGACAGGTGGACATTAATGTAAATTTAACTCTCTGAAAGACATTCATACTCATGGATACACTCTTACTCTCGGTAATGTCATCTTCAAACCCAAAAGGAAAATCTGCTACTACTAAAATTCTCTGGCACATCACCTGGCCCACACTGACTGCATCCCAGAATCAGTTTGGGATCCTCTCCCACTTCAAAGCTTTATTGAAGACACATCTTCTCCCTAAGCCCTCCTCTTCTCTTCTCCCACTCCCTTCTTTGTCACCCTGACTTGCTCTCTTTATTCATTCCCCCTTCCAGTCCCACAGCACTCATGTACATATCTGTAATTTATTTATTTCTATTAATGTCTGTCTCCCCCTCTAGACTGTAAGCTCATTGTGGGCAGGGAATGTGTCTGTTCACTGTTGCATTATACTCTCCCAAGAGCTTAGTTCAGTGATCTGCACACAGTAAGTGCTCAATAAATACGTCTGACCGATGGAATTCTGAGTTGGCTCATTCCTCTCCCTTGAAAGAAGAGGCAACAGTAGACACATGAAAAGGACTCCAAAATTGGCACTGGATAGACAGCAAGAAAGAGGCATCTTCCAGTGCAGCTCAGGGCCTAGTGTCCATATGATCTAGCCTAAATGAGTTCAAATCCCGGCTCTGCCACTTTTCAGCTGTGTGACTGTGGTCAAGTCACTTAACTTCTCTGTACCTCAGTTACCTCATCGGTAAAATGGGGATTAACTGTGAGCCTCACGTCGGACAACCTGATTACCCTGTATCTACCCCAGCGCTTAAAACAGTGCTCGGCACATAGTAAGCGCTTAACAAATATCAACATTATTATTAAATAGACTTGTAATTGGGTCCCCTACCCCAGAACTAGCCCAACCTCCCCGAGAACTGCAGGAATCTCGGGCAGAACATCAATAAATCAATTGTATTTATTGAGTTTTGGGAGAGTACAGTACAACAGTATAACAGACACATTCCCTGCCCAAACTGAGCAGAGGGGAAAGACAAGAGGGGACAAGTCTAGAGGGGGAGACAGACATTAATATAAATAAATACTTTGCAGATATGTACATAAGTGCTGTGGGGATGAATATAGGGAGCAAGTCAGGGTGATGCAGAAGGGAGAGGGAAAAGACGAAAGGAGAGCAATCTACATTCAGGGATCTAGAGAATGACAAGTTCCAAAGAAATGTTTTCTACCATTTTGTTTGAACCAAGCAGTGGGGCTCTGGGGAGCCATCTTGGAAGTTCCCCTCCTTCCCCATTCACCCCACATCCACTAAGACCAAAGCCCTATCCCCTGACAATCAATCAATCAAGCTGTGTGCAAAGCATTTTACTAAGCGCTAGGGAGAGTACACTACCACAGAGTCAGTGGACACATTCCCTGCACACAACAAGCTTAGCCCTCTACTGATGTTTCCTGGATCAGATTTTTGATCAAGGTCAACCTGGCTACTGAGTTGTTGTAATAAGAAAATATTTGCCTCATGATATAGAACAAACCAAGCATAAAAGTTTACCAGCCCGCAAAAATTGCTCCCAGCCCGCCTTCCCTGGAGGACTCTAGCATCAAATAAGTGGAATTGGCATTCTTTACCATTTTCAGACTAAATTGCTTCTCGCCCCAAGCAAGACTGAATATAATTGAAGCTCTCTCTTGAATAACAACCCATTGCTTCCAGTCATATCCCCATGACCCCCTCCCCCAGTCATGTCTCTGTCAGTCACGTCGTCGCTGACAAGTCATCACTCCGGCGGGCCGGGCGTGTTTAGCTCATTTAATATTTCTTCACAAATTCCCCTCATCAACCCCTTCGTCATTCCTGCTGCCCTTTGCTGAACTCCCTCAATTAGAGTTCAGCTACACAATCAGCTCATCTCCAGGTCCAGGATCGTGGGCCATGACACCAGCTGAATCAGCTAAGAAAGAGACACCTTTGCCCCAAAGAAGCATCAGGAAAGGCGACCTTAATTAGACAACTGAGGTCTTGTCTCAGGCCTAGAATGGGCAAGTCTGGGAATCCAGCTCAGAAAGCCTTGTCAGGGGCAGGAGGGGATGCATCTCCTCTGCCTCCCTAGAATGGACAAACCATCACCATTACTGAGCATGGCCCGGGGAGTCAGAAGGACCTGGGTTCTAATCCTGCCCCGGCAACTTGCCTGCTGTGTGACTTTGGGCAAATCACTTCACTTCTCGGTGCCTCGGTTACTTCTGTAATATGGGGATTAAGACTGTGAGCTCTATGTGGGACAGGGACTGTGTCCAATCTGATTGGCTTGATTCTACCCCAGGGCCAGTACAGAGCAAGGACACACACACACACACACACACACACACACATGTGTGTGCGCACACACATGCACACACACACACACACTGTCGGCAATAGGACAGACTTTTCCTTTAAAAGTGCTGCAATAGGACAGACTTTTCCTTTAAAAGTGCTAACTGAAATGACAAGAGGCCTGAAAAGATACATTTTCATATTTGCATGGGTCCAGTGGGCAAGAGAGTCTCTCTTAAAGGCATTCACATTCATGAATGCTGCCTCATCAGCCAGACTGTTGTCTTTGAATGGAGGATGTCTATTACCACTCCTAGATTGAAGCAGTGAGGATCCCAATAGGTGCTGTTTAATGCACATTACTTCCTGGTCACCCTACCCTCAATCATGCCTTCCCTCATATGCTCCCTCAGTCAGTTCACTTAATTGTATTTATTGAGCACTCTCTCTGTGAAGAACATGGTAATAAATGTTTGGGAGAGTACAGTAGAATTAGTAGATCAGATTCCTGACCTCAAGAAGCTTATAATCTATTGGGAGAGACATTCATTAAAATAAATTATAGGTTGGGGGAAAATAACCAAGTTTTTTTGGTGTTTTTTTGTGGTGGTGTTGTTTTTATGGTATTTATTAAGTGCTTAATGTGCCAAACACTGTACTAAGTGCTGGGGTAGATACAAGATACACAGTCCCTGTCCATATGGGGCTCACAGGCTAAGTAAGGGAATTTAAAGACATGTACATGTCTTGTGGTAGGGTGCGGTGAGTATTTAAATGCTTTGGAGGTACTGAATGAAGTGTTCAGATGATGCAGTAGGGGGCAAATAAGGAGAAAAGATGAGAGATTATTCCAGGAAGGCTTCCTGGAGGAGATGTGATATAAGTAGAGCTTGTAAGATGGGGAGAGTAGTGGTCTGCCCGATATATAGGGGAAGAGAGTTCGAGACAGAAAGAAAGGTGTGAGCAAGAGGTCAACAGCGAGAGGGTCAAGACCAAATCACAGTGAATAGGTTGGCATGGGAGGAGAGAAGTATGAGGGCAGTATTGCAATGGATGAGAAATAAGGAAAAGTAGTGGGGAGAGATGATTAAGTACCTTCAAACTAGTGGTCTAGAGTTTTTTCCTGGTGTGAAGGCAGATGGGCAACCACTGGAGATTTCTGAAAAGTGGGGGGAATGCAATAATGATGCATGCTCCCTCTTCATTCTCAGGTCCTCCCCACACAGCAGTGGGTTTGGGAGTGGGATGACTGTGTTTCCTGGAGGTGTGTTCTTGAGGGCAAGCTCCCGGCGGGTAATGGATCACATTCCCTAACTCTGTTTTTTGTGGAGAGACAAAATGAACCAAATATTGTATTTGCCCAAGCATTTAGTACGGTGCTGCACACAGTAAGTACTCAATAAATACGATTAATGGATTGTGGTAGTTTCCCAAATGCATAGTTCCGGGCTCTGCACAACATAGGTGCACAATAAATACTATCAACTGACCTGCCAAAACTCTAGTGTGTCTGGGAATTTTCTTAAAAATGAAGGTCTCCCCCAAAACAATCACTTGAAGAGAAATCCTGAACACCAGAGAAGGAAGCCATATTTTTAAAAGCAGAATTCTAATCAGATTTCCCTCTGTTGTACACAGAGCCCAGAACTATAGCTCTCAACAAATAACAGAATAAATTGGTCACTTGGTCGTCATTGGCCAATTACAAATTCAAGTAGTGAGTTCATGTTTCATGTGCCCACAGATGGATAGAGAGACCACCTGGCTTTTTTCTTTGTCAATATGGTGCCATTAATTAGAGAAATTAGAGATATAATAGACTCATTAGATCAGAGAGCCCTTGTCCCCGGGCAGGCCCAAGAGGAATCACTGAAAGAGCATTATCTTTCCTCTTCATCCACAAATAGGACCCCCTTTTTCACATCATGTCCAAATCTAGCCCTGCAAAGGAGGTAATGCCCATTCTTGAAATCAACATTCATCTCTAGACCTGCAGGTAAGCTTCCATGACTCATCTCTGGGACTTTCCTGGGGTTGTCTGACTCCAGTGAGTTGGGATTAAATGTCCCTAGGACCAGGACAACCAGTTATAGACCCACAGCTCCCTCAAGTTTCCTGAGAGGAAGCAGCTAAGGAGAAAGTTACAGGTCCTAGGAAGCAAGGGGGACATGAATGAGATGACATTCGGACCCTAAGAATGCTTAAATGAGGGTGGGCAGGCTACAGATCAATTGTAATTTTTTCAACCAATCGGATTTATTAAAACGGATTTATGCTCGCTCTATGCAGAACACTTACTCACTGCTTGGAAGAGTACAATATTACAGAGTTGGCAGACATTTTTCCTGTTCACAGGAGCTTACAGCCTAGTGGGGGAGGCAGACATTTTTAAATAAATTATGGACATATATACAAGTGCTGTGGGGCTAAGGGTCGGGTGAATAGGGGTACAAATCCACGTGCAGTGGCCATGCAGAAGGGAGAGGAAGTAAGGGAAACGGGGACCTATGGAAGGTTTCAAAGAGGAGATATGATTTTAAGGCGGCTTGAAAGTGGGGAGAGTGGTGGTGTGTCTGATATGAAATGGGAGGAAGTACCAGGCCAGAGGTGGGGCATGGGCAAGGGGTCAGTGGCAAGATTGGTGAGATGGAGGTACATTGAGTAGATTGGCATTAAGTGACCACAATCAGCATGCTGCATCACAGTAGGAAATCAATGATTTAAGATAGGACGGGGCAAGGAGATCAAGTGCTTTAAAGACAATGGTAAAAAGTTTCTATGTGATGTGAAGGTGAATGGGCTATCACTGGATGTTTCTGAGGACTGGGGAAACATGGACTGAATATTTTTTTAGAAAAATGATCCAAGCAGCAGAGTGAAGTATGAGCTGGAGTGGGGAGAGACAGGAGGCAGGGAGGTCAACAACGAGGCTGATGTTATAATCAAGGCGGGATCAGGGAAGTGCTTGGATTCACATAGTAGCAGTTTGGATGGAAAGGAAATTTAGTGATGTGATGGAAGAATCGGTAGGATTTGGTGACATATTGACTATGCGAATTGAATGAAGGAGATGAATTGAGGACAATGCTAAGGTTATAGGGCTTATGAGACAGGGGGACGGTGGTACTGTCTACAGTGACCGAAAAGTCAGGGGACGACAGGGTTTAGGTGGGAAGATGAGTTCTGTTTGGGTATGGAGATTAAATGGGGCATGATGGCTTGAGAAGTTGTTAGGGGTAAAAAGATCAGCGGTCTGTATGGGGGAACAAGACAGATTTGTGGGGAACAGGTGCATGGGAGAGAAGACGCTTATGAATAACAATAATTGTGGTATTTGCTTAGTACTTACTATGTGCCAAACACTATACTAAACACTGGGGCAGATGTGCGATAACCAGGTGAGAGACAGTCCCTATCCCACAGGAAGGTCACTGTTTAAGAAGGAGAGAGAAGTATTGAATCACTATTTTACAGATGAGGAAACTTGCCCAAGTTAAGTGACTTGTCCAAAGACACACAGCAGGCAAGAGGCAGAGCAAGGGTAAAGGCCCAGGTCCTTTGACCCAGCCAGGCCCATACTTTTCTTTTTCTTTTTTCCTATGGTATGTACCGGGCACTGTACTAAGCGCTAAGGTAGATACAAAGTTGGGTTCAATCCATGTTCCACATGGGGCTCACAGTCTTAATTCCCATTTTACAGATGAACTAACTGAGGCACAGAGAAATTAAGTAACTTGCCCAAGGTCAAGCACCAGACAAGTGGTAGAGCAAGGATTGGAACCCAAGTCCTTCTGACTCCCAGGCCTGTGCTCTATCCACTAGGTCACACTGCTTCTCTAACAGTGTTCAGCTGGGTACTCAGTGCCAGGAATAGATGAAGAAACTAATGCTAACAACCAATGCCTTGTGTTCTCTCTCTGCCTGAATACCCCCTACCTCTGAGCACATGCCCCTCTCCAGTGCTGCTTTTAGTGCACTGCTGCCCAAATGGGAAGTGGCATACTTTGGCGGGGAGGGGTCGGTAGGGATGGTGGTGGGCTACTCCCCGTGGTTGGCCAATAGGTGTGAGCTCCCTAAATCCGGGCCCATGGTCTGCCCTCCCATTTGCCACTCTATCAGTTCTCTCAGCCAGTTACCATCAGAAAAGGGGGGATTTTAGGGGGGATGAGGGGCAGTCTTTCAAACACACTGCTATGGGGTTTTCCCACAGTTCATTTTCTTTCCAAAAGCCAACAGCAAAAAATGTCTAAAGTGGACTCCTTTGTGGCATCTGTTGGTCTCTCTTTAGTTTTCAGGCTCCATTAAGATAATCGTCCTCTGCATCAGCTAGTTGGATAAGCCCACCATAAGTGTCTGTAAGTCACAGATTTGTAATGGCTTTTTGGTTTTCCTTAAAACAAAGCCTGGCCTATTTTCACCGGATAGGGACTCAATGGATTAGAAGGGCAAAGACCGGTGATATTTATTGAGCACTTACTTTGTGCAGAGCCCTGTACCAAGCACTTGGGAGAATTAAAAAAGTACGGTAGACAGGATCCCTGCCTTCAAGGAGTTTACAGAACTGGGATTCTTTATCACTGTGCTTTTCCAATCACTTAGGTCATCTTGCGTTTATAGTCCCTTTGGTTACCCAGCAAGCTCATTGAGGGCAGGAAATGTGTCTACCAAGTCTATTATATTGTTACATTGTACTCTCCCAAGTGCTTAGTACAATGCTCTGCACACATTAAGCGCTCAATAAATACCACTGATCGATGCTTACTGGAAACCTTCTCCAGAAAGTAGCTTGTAGAGATTCTAAATTTCGCTCTGGATTTTAGATATTCATATGCCTTGGGCCAAATAGCCTTAAGGCACCATTACTATAAAGAAATATATCTTCAGGGGTTCCCCTAGGGCTCCATCTCATTATACTCCTGTATCTTGCAGCCTGCCCAGAGCTCATTTATTCATTGAACAACTTTCTCCGTTTCCTCATTTATTGGGAAAGCCTCATCCCTCCAGGATACTAGCCAGGTTCAGAACATCAAAAAAAGTCCCCTCAACCCAGGAGTGCTAATGGAGGCCTCTATCGATTTTCAGTACCAGCAGGCTCCAGGAAGGAGCGCCCAGCCCCATCAACAAATAAGTATCTGACAAGAGGATAGACTGGCAAGCATCAGGTCAGTACCGACTCCTTTTCGAGGCTTTTTGCTTTGAGAGGGTGACCACCGAACTATCAGGCCGGCTACTTAGAGAACCAGAGAGAAAGGAAGGGAAACCACTAAGCAGTTTGCCTCAGGCCTGTAGCAATCAGCAGAATTTTAGAGTCTAAATGATGCTGAGGCACCAAAGGCCACTGAGAAGTTGAATCCCTCCCTCTAGTGGTAATTCTTCATCAGGCACACAAAGAAGAGGGCAAATTAATTTTGGCAACAGTATAATAATAATAATGTTGGTATTTGTTAAGCACTTACTCTGTGCCGAGCACTGTTCTAAGCGCTGGGGTAGAAGCAGGGTAATCAGGGTGTCCCATGTGAGGCTCACAGTCTTAATCCCCATTTTAATAATAATGTTGCTATTTGTTAAGCGCTTACTATGTGCAGAGCACTGTTCTAAGCGCTGGGGGAGATACAGGGTAATCAGGTTGTCCTACGTGAGGCTCACAGTCTTAATTCCCATTTTACAGATGAGGGAACTGAGGAAAGGGAAGTTAAGTGACTTGCCCACAGTCACACAGCTGACAGGTGGCAGAGACAAGGTAACTGAGGCACCAAGAAGTGAAGTGACTTGCCCAGAGTCACCCAGCTGACAGGTTGAGGAGGTGGTATAAGAGCTCACGACCTCTGACTCCTGAGCCCGTGCTCTTTCTGCTGAGCCACGCTGCAGTATCATGGGAGACTGCAATTGCTTCTATAGGGGAAGTACTCCTCTTTTTGCCATTATATCTCTGGACCTTGCAGATAAGAACAAGAAAAATACTGGCTCTCTAAAAAATTTTGCCAGGTTGTCCTCGCTTCTATGGTAGTGTCACTGAATTATTTAGAGAAGCAGCATGGCTCAATGGAAAGAGCACGGGCTTGGAAGCCAGAGGCCATGGGTTCGAATCCCAGCTCTGCCACCTGTCAGCTGTGTGACTGTGGGCAAGTCACTTTACTTCTCTATGCCTCAGTTCCCTCATCTGTAAAATGGGGATGAAGACCTTGAGCCTCATGCGGGACATCCTGATTACCTTGTATCTACTCCAGCGTTTAGAACAGTGCTCTGCACATAGCGCTTAAATACCAACATTATTATTATTATTTAGGGTGGTTCCCCAGGCACTTCCTGTAGACCTGGCTACCTTAGGAATACAGATAGTGGGGAGGAGAGTTAAATAACAACAATAATAATAATGGTACTCGCTAAGCACTTACTATGTGCCAAGCCCTGTTCTAAGCGCTGCGGTAGTTATGAGTTAATCAGGTTGGACACAGTCCCTTTCCCAAATGTGGACCACATTCTTAATCCCCATTTTACAGATTAGGTAACTGAGGCCCAGAGAAGTGACTTGCCCAAAGTCACACAGCAGACATGTGGTAGAGTCAGGATTAGAACCCAGGTCCTTCTGACTCCCAGGCCTTGCTCTACCCATTAAACCACACTGCTTCTCTAGATGAATTTGGTTCTGTGGGTCACTATCAAAACAATGAAATTTCCACTCCCCTCACCCACTGTTGGAAATTTCTCACTGCAAACAATAGCCTCTTTTCTGGATAAGTAAAATAATCTCGTTTTTTTTCCTTTTTGACCTCTATGCTACCTTACTTTTTCCTTAAAAATCTCCAACCACCTTCTAGTTACATCCTGGTTTTTCTCCTCCACTTTCCATCCACCCCCACCGCACTGCTGCTGATTCTTTTGTCCCTGTTCTGCCCTGTTACTGTGATATTTCCACTTGTATGTCCCATTGCCAATTATAATTTTAAATGTGCATTCCTCATTCCTGTTCTTTATAGCTCCCACTACATGAAGTCTTTTTAGAATTAAATTTATAATCTACAGAGGTCATCTATTCTAACTGTTTTGGCATTTAAGAATATTCTTGTAAATTTGGCTCGCTTCTATGATTTGTACTTATGTCCCTGACCTTTGCCTCCTTTTTAAAAAAATCGCATGTTCACAGTTTCCCATTAGAGTGCAAGCTTCTTGAAGCTAAGGACTATCTTGGGTTTTTTTGTGTGCTTTTTAAAAATAATTCCCTACAGCATCTAGAGCAGTGCTCTGTCCAGGGCAAAGTACTTAATATATGCCATTGCCAAAGCAGGACACTTTAGGGATGTTAGAAGGTAGAATCCAAACCAGGAGGATGGCTGTCACAGAGGGTAACTGGGGCCACTACTAGGATCCTGTGTAGATTATTTGTATGATCAAGATAATGAAGCTTTTATCTCAAGAATCTTCATATGCAAATACAAATCTTATGTAGCACACACTTCTTTGTGAAGGAGGTGCTGACAGCCAATGAGTCTTACTAGATCCCTAAAAAATGGTTCATATAGTCATTCAACAAAAAAGAGGGAGTCCAACACAATTCATCTTATACAGGTGATAGTCTGAGAGTGAGATATAGCCCACACCAACTGACACAAAAACTGCCCCCTTTGAGTAATGAGAGGTCCATGCTGATTTTTGTGATATCTTTATTTTTCTAATTTTTGGGAAGTAGGCTTGTGGGTACAAGACAAAAGGAGTATCCAGCTGCACTTTACACTTTTGACAACCACAAAAATAGAGAAACTATACAAAACCTGGGTCTCACAAAACTATGTTTTGTTTTTCAAGCAACTTGACTTTAAGGATTGACAGCTGCAAGTGAGAAAACTGAGGAGCTGTGGAGAACCATTTGTATTACAGAAGCCAAAAAAAAGCAGTAACTAACATCGATCTGGATGCTGTAGTCAGGCTTATTGGCAACCTTCTGCTGCTCAATTTAACCCCGATGTTTCTTGATAAAATTGATCAGACCATTGGTAGAGGCATCATGAGATGTCACTGGAGCATCAGACTCCAATTCTGGTTCGATTTTCTTGGCCAGTTGCTTTCCAAGTTCCACCCTAGAGATGGGAGATAGAAATGGAAAAAAAATTAATCTATTCTGTGAAGACTGCTTCTCAATATCTGCATTGAAAACTACTCCAGTCCCTGAATATGACCGGCCGAAGCAAAAGAAATACGATCTACTTCAATCTATTCAAGTCTGACCCCTCTCACAAATCATGGTTTATTTAAAAGGTAGGCCATAAGAACGATATTCGGGGAAAGCTTCTGATGGAAGGTTAATCTACTTTACAAAAAATGGGCATTAAGAAAATTCCAACCCTTAGATTTCTGGGTCAGAGGCCTCACACACATGAACCATGATAAAGTTCAGGAGAGGTCGCATTTTGTTAACGAGCCAGGAGTTCTCCCTACAACCATCACGGAGATCTCTTGGGGACTCTTCAGCTACCTTGTGTGAATTTTAGCCAACACAAATTGTTTCAAGATGACAGAGCCATGGGTTATGAGAGACTCACCCCCACTGGTCATAGCTGTTGACATCCCAGACAACTCCCTGAACAAAGATCTTGTGTTCGTACATAGCTGCAGGAAAAAAAAAATAGTCAGGGGAGATAAAACTCACCTATCCTGACTCCAGAGAAATTTGCAGAGACTTCTTATCGAGAGACAAAAGACACTTACCAATTAAGGCTCCAAGGATGAAGGGAGTAAGTTTGGTGAAGACAATGGAATTAGTTGGACGATTTCCCTCAAATACCTGTGAAGACAGGACAAGATGTTATAGGCCACATCCAAGCTAAACCTAAGGAATTAAAATTCCCCAATTTCAGACTAATTGTTCATGACCATCATAGAAAAAAACACCAGCGGCAGTAGAGTGAGTCTTATTAGCATAGCTTAATAGCACAAGCTCTTCAGCATCGTGAGATTTTTAGCAGCAATAATTTCTCAATCCAATCAGGCACCAATTTCATGGGGAATAATGTTCTGATCGTCCCCGTAGCCCAGAGGTATTCTGGGGAGACAGTGTATGGTTTCACCTCATCTGCACCATGCACCCTTGCTCCTTGCAACTCTATATGAACTCTTCCCCGCTGGGCAGTGATCTTTTCGGAGCAGGCCAATGAAATCAATCAGTAGTACTTATTGAATGCTTATTATGTGCACAGCACTGTACTAAGACCTTGGGAAAATACTACAGAGTTAGATTGGGACTCAAGGGGTTAGGGACTGTTGCTCAGCCAAGCTCAAAATTGACTGCCCTTAGATATTCAGGTCTCAAACACAAACTTTAGTAAAGTACTAAAACTTTATAAATACCTCTGAATGAGGAGAGCTTATTCACAATTATAAAGCAGAGAAGCACCGTGGCCCAGTGGTTAAAGCACAGGCTGAGTCAGAAAGGCCTGGGTTCTAATCCCAGCTCCTCCACTTATCTACTGTGTGACCTTGGGCAGGTCACTTAACTTCTCTGGGCCTCAGTTACCTCATCTGTAAAATGGGGATTAAGACTGAGTCCATTTGGGACAGGGACTTTGTCCAACCAGGTTACCTTACATCTACCCCAGTGCTTAGAACAGTGCCTGGCATATAGTAACCACTTCAGAAATTCCATTGGGGGGAAGAAAAAAATCAGAGGTTTGACCTACATGATGTCTTACAGTTCATTCCAGTTCTATGATTCTAGGGTGAAACTAGTTGGATCTTTCCCTGTGAAGTGCACCACCGCAAAGTCATTATAGGCTCAGCACACTGAGCCATTCATCCTAATATTTGATTTCTAATGGCCATAACAAGATGCTCTGAGCAAGTGTGGCAGTTTTCCCTCACTGACATTCATCCTAATAATAAAGTTGGTATTTGTTAAGCGCTTACTATGTGCCGAGCACTGTTCTAAGCGCTGGGGTAGACATAGGGGAATCAGGTTGTCCCACGTGGGGCTCACAGTCTTAATCCCCATTTTACAGATGAGGGAACTGAGGCACAGAGAAGTTAAGTGACTTGCCCACAGTCACACAGCTGACAAGTGGCAGAGCTGGGATTTGAACTCATGAACCCTAACTCCAAAGCCCGCACTCTTTCCACTGAGCCACGCTGCTTCTATTATGTACGTACTAAATAGTCCCTATTTTCTCTGTAGTATCCCATCATGGACCAATAATCCATTTCTTAAAGTCACTCTTGAACCTTCTAAAGCCTGTAACTTTCCCCCCTAAATATCCTTAACTTTAGTAACCCATTACAGGCTGCACATCCATGAATTTATCTGATCCTTGATTAAATTGAGGACAATCAGGGATTATTTTAATAAATGGACGCCAGCAGGCACTCCAATACCCTGACAAACAATTGACAGTAGCAACCACTGTCAGGTACAAGCATAGATAAAGGGCAGATGTTCAATCAATTGTATGTATTGAGCACTTACTTTGTGCAGAGCACTGTAATAGGTGCTTGGGAGAGTACAATATAACAGATTTGGTTCATCTTGTCTCTGCCCAATGAACGGACAGGAGAATCTTCCACTATGGTCGGCTATTAAAGATGCCGTATCTACCCCAGAGCTTAGAACAGTGCGTAGCACATAGTACGCTTAACAAGTTTAATAATAATCATACTGATCCCCTAACTTCTCACCTTATGAGGAAGCAGCTTTTCCAAGGCATCTCCACTCTTGCCAGCAGCCTGGAGTTCTTTTCGCGCTTCATCAGCTGTCTTCCCCTTCATGAGGGCCTCTGTCTGAGCAAGGAAGTTGGCCAGCAGGATCTGAGGGGTTAAGACTGGAGTCAGGTATTGCCGTTTCATCAGCTATTCCTGAGGTCAGTAGCATTCTTATGAGTCCCTGGTTTCATATTGGCAGAGTAAAATAATTTAAGTTCTAATGAAACTGGCCTAATACTATCATTTGCAGAGTTACAGACCCCAAGTCACTTCTGCCAAAGGGGAGAGACAGGATATTGGGCAAGAAGAAGAGTAGGTCATATTATCTACAGCACCTATCATTATTGCATGAAGAATCCCAAGCATCCTAGAATGACACTTCTCTCAACTCAGTTAACCCAGCCCAATAAGATTGGGCACATTTATTCAGTCATGATCAGAGATATTCAGACATTTTTGAGAAAAAGAGATGAGTTTTGAACCTAAACTGAATAAGCCTTTGACACTCCCCTTTAAGAATCTGTCTCTCTTTAATTTAACCTGGAAAGAGAAGCAGCTTGGCAAAGTGGAAAGAGCACAACTCTGGGAGTCAGAAGGTCATGAGTTCTAATCCTAGCTCCTCCACTTGTCTGCTGGGTGGCCTTGGGTAAATCACTTCACTTTCCTATGCCTCAGTTCCCACATCTGTCTAACAGGGATTAAGATTGTGAGCCCTATGTGGGACAGGGACTGTGCCCAATCCTATTTGCTTGTATCCACCCCAGCGCTTAGTACAGTGCCTGACACATAGTAAGCACTTAAATACCATTATAATAATAATAATTATTATTATTATTAATCTCAGCTCTGCCACTTGTCTCCTGTGTGACCTTTGGCAAGTCACTTAACTTCTCTGTGGTTCAGTAGCCTCAGCTGTAAAATGGGGAGTTACTGTGAGTTACTGTGAGTACTATTTATATTGTATAGTATTGTATAGTATAATATAGACTAATTATATTTTATAATTAGGGAAGTAGCGTGGCTCAGTGGAAAGAGCCTGGGCTTCGGAGTCAGAGGTCATGGGTTCGACTCCCAGCTCTGCCACTTGTCAGCTGTGTGACTGTGGGCAAGTCACTTAACTTCTCTGTGCCTTAGTTACCTCATCTGTAAAATGGGGATTAACTGTGAGCCTCATGTGGGACGACCTGATTACCCTGTATCTCCCCCAGCGCTTAGAACAGTGCTCTGCACATAGTAAGCGCTTAACAAATACCAATATTATTATTATTACTATTTGAGACAGAGTCTGGGTCCAACCTGAATATCTTATATCTACCCCAGTGCTTAATACAGTGCCTGGCACATGGTAAATGCCATTAAAAAAACCCCAAAAAACAAATGCCAAAAAAACAAAAACAAAACCACCCCACAAACCATACCTACCAGGAAACTAGCCTGGCCATGACCCATTACTGAATTAAGGATATTCATTATCATTTAGTTCTATCAGAAATTCACCTGTGTTAAATGATGAATTTTTCCTTATTTTCTAAGAATGCTGTACTCCCTCTGCAATCAGACTGCATCTTTCAGCCATATGGCAAACATTCCAAGGTCTTCCCAGTGAACAAATTGACTTTCGGACTAGACAAACTTGGAGACTGCAGGAGTGACAGATATTTGGTACTAAGCTCTGACAGACTCCTTCCACTCCCAACTTCCAATATAAGTTTAGAGGATTATTAATTTGTTACCTTGTGGTGTAGACCTTTCCTGATTGGATGCTGTGTTTGGACAGGAATGAGAAAGTCACATGGGATCAGTCGGGTACCTACAGTGAGAGAGAAGAAAGAAAGAAAGAAATTGACTCACCCACACGGTGCGATCACAAAGCTTAATTTTAAAGCTTCCAACTCCCACTAGCCACTTCAGGGTGCAAGTTCCATTCTCCATGGCAACAAGGATGGGGCAAAAGTATCCATCTTCAGCCAGGGTGGACTATTTAATGGACTGAGAAAAAGACTGACTTTCCATCTCTCCAACACAGTCAGTGAACTCCCTCACTAGTTCTAGGGCCAAAGGTGGGCGAAAGCAAGGCCTGCGCTCTCTCAGTAGCCAGCAGTTTGAGCCAGACAAGTGGGGTGTCTATTCAGCAGTGACGATCAAGTGAGCCATTACTTTCATACCTTGATGAATGAGCTGATAGAAAGCATGCTGCCCATTGGTCCCAGGCTCGCCCCAAACAATGGGGCCGGTTTTGTAGTCAACACGAACACCTTTCTTGGTGATGTATTTCCCATTGGATTCCATATCACCCTAAAAACAGAGTTAAGAGAAACTCGCCATCACTCTAACCACCTGCTGTTGACTCTCTCTTGACAAAGTCACTAAGGTGGAGAATTCAGGGCACTCCATACAGTAAACTTATCCCCGGCTATTCAACAACTTCAAAGAGGTTTCTTCTAATTAAAATCAACTGTTAGCTTTTTGTTAGATAGGGACTTATTCAATCAAGATAAATGATGCAAAGACATAAGAGAAATGGAGAGAACTATCACCTGATCTGGTAATTTCCAATGGAGGTTTCAAAAGAGAAACTTAGTACCTAGGATATGGCGACTTTATCATCAAAGACATGAATGGTATATATACATCTATTATCCTGGGGACTTTACATGTTTCCCACTTCAGTGATGAAAAATTAAGAGCTAGGCCATCACTAGTTAGATGCTGAAAGTTGTAATATAGAACAATTTCGGGCAAGAAACAGAAAAATATATTATTTTGGAGGGAGATGCTTCGTGGGAGGAACGGCATTCTTATTTTGTAGTCCAATTTAATGACTGGCTTCAAAATTCACAAAGAAGCACAGTCTATGATCCTATTAACTGCTTGTTCTCTCTCCCAGAAGGGAAAACCCCACAAGGACTCAAAACAACGAAATAACAGGAAAAAATTTGGAGCCGCATAAACAACTGAGAGAAAAATACTATTGAGTACAAATTGAATTAAGTCAAGAGGTTAACCCAAAAGGATTCCATTCCAATCATGTCTTTTCTACTGTATTCTCCCAAATGCTTAGTTCAGTGCTCTGCATATATGAGGTGCCCAATAAATACTATTGATTCTCCCATCTGAAACAGCCACTATTGAAAATCAAAATGCCTTCACTTTCATGTCCCCTTACCTGTTGGAAGTAGGCTGCAAAGCGATGCATGTATTGGTCATACGGCAGAAGTGCTTGTGTTTCACTTCCGTAGCAGTTGATGTACCAAACGCCCAGCATGGCTAACAGAACCGGGACATTCTTTTCCAATGGGGCAGTGCGAAAGTGATTATCCTTTGAGGAAAAAAAGCAACAGAATAGGATGGGTGAAGTGGGGAAAGGGAAAACATAGAATGGACACGGAGTTTACTTCTTTGCCTGACAAAGCAGCACTAAATAGAGGGTGCTCTGGGCCTTATATTTAATACGGTAACTTGCCAAACGGAACCTGCAAAGTAGTGATGCAGCTTGGTGTGGTCTAATAGGGAAAGATTTGTATATAAAGCCAAATGGATTGGGAAATTCACTACAAAACAGCGCTCAAACACCCTGGATACTGATCACAGTGAAGCTTTCACCATTTGAGCAGAGCCTTAATAGGAATGTACTTCATAAAAAGTATTAACAACACTTACCATCCAGTGAGCTCCAGAAAGCAATTGTTCGAAGTTGTCAAAACCTAACATACAAAAACAATTTTAGCTAGAGAACGCACTCCTCCCTGACCTGCCTTTCAGGAAACAGCCATCCAGACTGTTACTACATTCATTCTCTTCCCTCAGCCCCCTGCCCAATAAAACTAGTCTGAAATCCAGAAAAATTGTTCAAAGGTTAAATATTAATGCCAGTTTATCTAAAATAATAGTCAGTGACTTTTCGCTTATTTTAAGGCAAATCTGTCATAATATCTGACTAAGGAAATACAAAATCTGGCACACGTTTCCTTAATCAGGTAAAGCCATTTAAAAAAACTAAGCACCCAGATTTAAACTCCTTAAGAGCAGGGCTCATGTATCAACTCTACTGTACTCTCCCAAGTGCTTAGTACAGTGCCCAGCGGACAGTAAGTGCTCAATAAATATTTTTTTTAAAAGATTTTAATTACCACAATTTCTAGCTTTAGGGTCAGTAATTTTGTGCACACCAATCACACTCCTAAAATCTAATGTAGAAGACAAAGCAGAATACTTGTGTGAAATACCTACCAACGTGTAGGGCAATGGAGAGTCCAATTGCTGACCACAGTGAATATCGCCCGCCAACCCACTGAAAGAAATAGTTTCTTAGTTTTAGTTTCCACTAAAAGATTGATATGGTTTCAACTCTCATTCTCAAAACTATAATAAAAAATTTCAATACACAAATCAAACCAGGCCTTTGTAGCTACACAATTTATTTCTTGGAAGAATTAATATTTTAGCTGATTGATTTTGGTTTTCCCTCTGTAAATGATAAAGCCCATCTTCATTTCTTCTTTAGAGAAATTAATCTAAGGTATGCTTGCTTCATACTCTGGGTTAACTGTTCAACTCTGAAATGTATCAGCTTAACCTCTATCAACAAAGCCACCAATTCTGTACTTTGGAGAATCCTAGAAAAATTCTGGCAACTGAGTACTTTTACTGTTTGCTTCCAACTATGAAATTTCTTTCCTTAGAGGCTGCCTATTGGAACAATGGCACCGAGAAACAACTGAACTTTTACCACATGCCATAGGACAAGTCCCCCGATAATAACAATAATTATGGTATTTATGTGCTATGTGCCAGGCACCGTTCTTAGCGCTGGGGTAGATACAAGATAATTGGGTTGTACATAGTCCCGTCCCACACGGGGCTCACAGTCTTAATCCCCATTTTACAGATGGGCTAACTGAGGCTCAGAGTGAAATGACTTGCCCAAAGTTAAACAGCAGACAAGTGGCGGAGCCGGAATTAAGAACCCATGACCTCCTGACTCCCTAGGCCCTTGCTCTATCCACTAGGCCATGCTGCTTCTCTATATACCTATAGTGGGACAGAATGAAAAGTTCCATTTATAAACCTGAATTTTACATGGGACAAGCTTCCCCTAAAGGGAGGGGGGAGCGAGTCAATCAGCAGGTTAAAAAAACTTCATTAAAATTGGACATTTCCACTACCTCTATTCAGGATTCCTAGTACAAGAGGGAAGAGCAATGAAGAGGTGCTAAATAATGATGCAAAAACAAAGTTTCATTTGACATCCTACTCTACAGAGCAGTCTTCTCAATGGGAGAGACTGTCAAAACAGTCTATCAGTCGAAGTGCAACTTTAGCAGCACTGCATAATTCAACTTTTTCGATACTCCTGTTCAGTATCTTTCACCCTGGGGTGCTACAGCAACCTGCTAGCACCAAGGAGGTAATTCATAAATTCATTCATTCAACCATATTTATTGTGCGCTTACTGTGTGCAAAGCCCTGTACTAAGCGCTTGGGGGAGTACAATGTAACTATAAACAGACACATTCCCTGCCCACAACGAGTTTACAGTCTAGAAATAAGTTTACATTCTAGCATAAGAGAAGACATTTGAACAATTCCAATCACTGTGAGGGCTGATCTGGGTTCAGGACACTCCTGTGATAACATCGGCATTAGGAAAACCCTTTTCAACAGGCTACCCCTCTACATCCAGCTCTTAGAAGCCCTAGTTTATGGGGTTTTCGTCTAAGATCTCTTTTATGTTTCAGATTTGAGGACCCTATCTCGATAGATGACGATGTTTAATAGATGACATTAGCCAAGAGACCACATAAGTTTGTTACCTGCTTCAGCCTGTCACATATCAGCCTTGATCCAAGTTGTACTGCGTGGTCAGGCAGCTACTGGGGATAAATTATCTTACCCCCTCAGGTCTCCTGATGTAACTCTGGCTAGTTTTGCCTGCATTTTGATATAAAGAGCTAAATGACAGTCTTTATTAACCTTCAATTTACAGCTGTGACTATGGGCAGGCTTCTAGTTTTCTTGCCCCATTAACTGACCTTTACAGGCTTGCAAAAATCATATATGGTAGGGTCCAACAGGGAAATGTCACAGCTCAGAATAACTTCAGAGGATCCACCCTCAAAGCAATCTCCTATTTCCCCAGCAGCTGCCTACGCGGCACTGACTACAGAAAGCTTTACTTCTAACCTTTGACAGGAGGCCTATGAATTGATTTTCCTGGTCTTGACATAGTCCTGCTTTTTGCCAGCCCCTCTGACTCTTCCCTAGTCTATGGAAAAGAAAGACCAAAGGTATTTCTTTAGTTCAGTCTACATGTTCTGGGCCCTTGTGGACCCAGAAGGTTTCTGGTGTTTGGTTTCAAACAAAATGATTTAGCAGAGATAGTGACATAAGTACAAGACAAGAAACTTTTTTTTACTTACATCCCAAAACTCAAACATGTTCTGAGTATCAATTCCAAACTCCTTAACTTTAGGCTAAACAAAGGAGAGCAGGAGGAAAAAAACCATATTAGAAATGGCAAATTGACACATGAATCAGTAATTCTACCACATATGTACGTACGCACACATACACACTCATGAACCATCCCCATCTCACCTGTCTTAAACCTTTAAACTTGCCTGGCCCACTCCCAAGACACACCCCCCTCAATGAAATGATCTTCCTGAACCTCCAGATAATAAGCCAACTCCTCCCCTAAAATATCCCACTTTCCGATGAGGGGGAAAAGTACAAAAGTTTAAAAGTCCATTGGAAATGTAGTAGAGGAATGGGGTGGGGGAAAACAGGAGGCAGAAAAAAAGAAAGAAAAGACAGTCACAGCTTATCATTCCTGTTAAAATTATGAGTACAATGGTTACATGATGTGCATTCCTTATAATATAAATTCACTAAACACACACAGTCCATGCATTTCATTAATCTTGTAATAATTCCTTTAAATCTTATTTTCCAAGAGGGTATTGGAAGTTCTGAATCTGTAAGTCTCCTAGAGGCACTGGTTAGTATTATGGTCACTCACTGTAAAGGCTGCCTAACTGGACATCACCACCCTATGCCAAAGAGGAAGAAATCTCCCTTATGGGTCCTGGGGGGGTGAAGCAGTATAAAAGAGATCTTTATGGAAGCTGCATTAACTCAGCTTTCTTATATGCCTTTAAAAATACATTAAAAAAACCCACCACCTTATCCCTGAACATTGTTGCTCAGTTTAAAGCTGCATTCGAACAAGAGGTAGCTGGAGGTAATGGAAGTTGAAATTTGGGGGCTAACGAGGGCATTGGCATCTCACGTGAAGTTTCACAGGCTGTCATGATAACTCCCAAGGGAAGGAGTCATTCCCGGTGATGGGGTAGCTATTCCTGGAGGTTAAGGGTTCCTGTTCTTCTAGTGAGTAAAAAGCAAAATCTCCCTCTGAAGGAATCACATTTGTATGTATTACCACTGCAATATGGCGCTTTGTATAGAACTGTTGATTTGAGGAATGCTGGCGCTTCGGTAACCATTGTGGTGGAAGAGAGTAAGTGAGCACAGGAAAAGTATCTCTTTTCCTCAAAAGCAATAAGTATTTCAATCTTGATTTTTTTTATTAATTTCAATCTTGCTGTTTTATTAAAACCCTCACTGGCAAGCACTTTCCACAGAGAATAAAGGCAGCAACCACTTTCCCAAGTTCTTACAAATTTTTTTCAAATGGTCATTACCTCTAGCTAACTGATGTGGTTAAATCATCTCTCTCTCCCTCAAAAACTCCTTAGTGCCTATCTAGGCTAATTATAGTTCTTGAAAGAGAAGAAAGAACACTGCTAAAATTGTGGACACTCATCTTGAGCTAATAAGAGTACCTCCAGCCACTGCCAAATTGGGAACTATTTAAATTTAAACATTATACTTACAGCATTAGTAGACAAGGCCACAAAATGCTTGGCCACAGCGGAAGGCTTTGATGAAGAAAAAACAAACAAAAAACAATAGTTTTAGATAAAATCTCCAAATTAAACATTATGAACAACTATAAACATTTAACATGTGTGTGAAAATAACCGCAGAACCAACTACCAATGGAGAGATTTCATAATTACGGTCCTAATCCTTTTACACCCTGGTATTTTCTGGGGAACTGAATTCCCCTTTTCAGGCTGTGAGTTATTGTATCATGTGATACCAGCATGTACAGGAAATAGCCTGTAGCAAAGTTCAAAAATAATCATGAAGCTAAATCAGCTGTTATTAAGCATTCTGGAACAACGGCAGATATCACACCAAGAACTTAACGTAGAATGTGTCCATGAAGCCACTCTAGGGTAATGTAGTTGTAGTTTCTCTTTTATGGAGGGCTACAAAATCACGGCCAGAGAACCGAATGGTTGACTGAGGAAAAGGAAGCTGTGTCTTCTACCCGGGTAGGATTAAAATCCAAACTGCAAGTCCAAGCCTTGATCCGATAATCCTTTAGGACTCACTTTTCCTTTAACATTCTGGCTTGATGCAAATGTAAGACTGACAGTCTAAATACAAAAAACCCCTCATGTTTCTCTATTTTTTTTGAGGGGATTTCAAAGACAAAAATGCTTTTAGAGGATTTAGAAGAATGCCTCCTTTCCTTCATGCCCTCAAAAGAAAATTTAGCACAAGAAACAGTGTGGCATAATGCAAAGAGCTCAGGTCTGGGAGTTAGGGGACCTGGGTTCTAATCCCAGCTCTGCCACCTGCCTGCGGTATGACCTTGGGCAAGTCACTTACCTGTGCCTCAGTTACCTCATCCGTAAAATGGGGATTAAGACTGTGAGCCGTATGTGGGATAGAGATCGGGTACAATCTGATTATCTTTTTTTTTAGCCCAGTACTTAATACAATGCCTGGTACATAGTAAGCACTTAGCAAATACCATTTGCTACCTACTAAAAAAAAGCAGAATAGTAGCCACTTTATAGGTATTTAGAAACAAAACTTTGTAATTATTTTAAACAAACACAGAGCATGGGCAACATTTAGGGGAGAAAAAAAAAGGAGAATGATGGTCCAGCAAGGTTTACCCACAGTCTGAAACACAGCGTGGCTCAGTGGAAAGAGCACGGGCTTTGGAGTCAGGGCTCATGAGTTCGAATCCCAGCTCTGCCACTTGTCGGCTGTGTGACTGTGGGCAAGTCACTTAACTTCTCCGTGCCTCAGTTCCCTCATCTGTAAAATGGGGATTAAGACTGTGAGCCCCACGTGGGACAACCTGATTCCCCTATGTCTACCCCAGCGCTTAGAACAGTGCTCGGCACATAGTAAGCGCTTAACAAATACCAACATTATTATTATTATTATTATCAGATGAGCCCTCAGTCTGAATTCCACCAGACTCAAGTCCAAAAAGGAAAAGAAGCAGCATTGCATAGTGGATAGGGAATGGGCCTGGGAGTCGGACGGTCATGGGTTCTAATCCCTGCTCCACCACTTGCCTGCGGTGTGACCTTGGGCAAGTCATTTCACTTCCTCTATGCCTCAGTTACCTCATTTGTAAAATGGGGATTTAGACTGTGAGCTCCACTTAGAACAGGGACTGTGTCCAACTCGATTTGCTTGCAGTGCTTAGTACAGTGGCTGGCACATTTTTTGGGTACCCAAAAAATTTGCTCTGGCTCTCCACGTTCCAATTAGAGGACCCCATCAGCACCAAGTAGATTCCTTGTTGAGCTCCAATACAGTACAGGTACATGGGAAACCATCTGTCTAGCCAGAAATCTGCTCCCAATTCAAGGCACCGCCTGAGATACCAAGGATATAAGGTGACCGATTCTGGGTGACTGGATAAGAGGGCTAAAGGGCTTCTAGGAAGGGAGACACTCTGGCTGGTTAAACATTAAGTAAAGGTTGCTTACTTCAAAAAGCAGGGGGGTGGGGAGGGAGGGGAGGGAGAAATAAGAAGGAAAGAAAATGAAGAGTGATATGAGGGTGTCTATTCTTGGCTTCACAGCTGCTTGAGGGTGTCTGTTTGACTGCCTTGATCGTAAACACTCCAGGCTCTGAAAGGGGGATGTAGAACACTAGAACCCCAGCCATGTATGTCAGTGACTTTAAGTCTCTAAAGAACTAAAATAACTTGGGAAAGAGAGAGACAAGTATCCCAGATCACCCTACCTACCAGACTGTACTTTCTCACACCAGGGTGGACTCAAAAACTGTTCACTTTTTTTTTTTAAATGATATTTGTTAAGCGCTTACTATGTGTCAGCACTGTACTAAACGATGGGGTAGATACAAGATAATTGGGTTGAAAATAGTCCCTGTTCCCAACAGGGCTCACAACTTTAATCCCCATTTTACAGATGAGGTAACTGAGGCACAGAGATGTTAAGTGACTTGCCAGGGACACATAGCAGACAAGTGGCAGAGTTGGGATTAAAACCCAGGTCCTCTGACTCCCAGGCCTGTACTCTATCCACTACGCCAAAGTGCTTCTCTGGTTCATTTGGACTGGGGAAGGGAAAGAGGTAGAAGATGGAGAAAACAACTCATACTTGCAACAGCCCCAGACCTCCACCACAAATTTCCTCACCACAGAACACATCCTGCTGCAAGAAAATTCACACTCCCGAGGCATCACGTTTTGTAATCTTGAGTTACTTCCATAAGTTAGGCCCCGATCATTTTATTTTGGGGATACGAAGCCCTACAAAATTATACATCCTAGAAACACTTGACGCCTAGAACCTCCACTGTTTCCCCCCGGCAATTTCTGCATAAAATTCACTATCACTTGGGAAGAACTCCTCTAACACACTACAGGGAAAGATGGGTCTACTTCCCAGCAGATTCCACATTTATTCATCTGAATTCAATGCTACCATTCCGTGGGGTTAAGGAAACAATGGGTTCTATTCCAGAAATGTAAGAATTTACACAGGACCTGTTGGTTCAAAATACCAGTCACAGAATAGATCGCTATCCAGAAGCACACTGTACTTACATCTTTTGCAATTTGCAGGAACCATTCTTTGGCTGTTTCTGCATTTGTGATGGTTTCTTGGGTGGTGAAAGTCTGGGAGTCAGAAAAGAGCACTTTCAGATCATACAGTATTGAGTACAGGCTACCCTGAAGAGTCCTGAATTTTCACAATCTGGAGCAACAGCTGGATAAAACCCAAGCTGAACCACAGTAGGACTTAAGTTTTAAAGGTGCAAGACTCAGGCTTTTCATTCCCACACAAACTTTCACCTGAACTGAGGTGTTACTACTAACAAAGTCAAGAGATAACCCACACAAAAATGAAAAGACTGCAAGATTGCTGGGGGCAGGGAATGCAACTGTTTATTGTTATACTACACTCTCCCAAGTGCTAGTACAGTGGTCTGCACACAGTAAGCGCTCAATAAATATGACTGAATGAATGAAAACAAATCTATGCTGTGCCATTACTCCTTACCCAGTCCCTTGGGGGGATCTTCTATAAATTTTATCCCAGGAAGCGGAGCATTTTGTTCCCCATACCCACAGATCCTGGCTCTCGCCACAACTTTTTTGTTGTACCGCTTCAGTCACTTATCAGTCACTTGTGAGGCTGACAAGACCAGGCTTGCAAGCCCTCTCCTGCTACAAGAATACATTCAGCCTTTACTCCATCTCCAGAAGATTTCACTTCCATGACTTCAGACAGTTTCTGCCTGAGAACTCTGAGGAAAGGCAGCTTCTCAATATAATCATGAACCTATCACTCCATTTACACTTAAAGCTGACAATGCCTTTAAGCCTCCTTATTATTCTTGAACAGTCATCCTTCTCAAACTGAAGTTTCAAATGACACAACTGCATACCAAAACCAAGGGACAAAACAATCTGTTCGACTTTTCCGCTAGCCCATACCTTTGAAGCAATGATGAAGAGAGACGTTTCTGGGTTCAGCTCAGCCAGGGTTTTGGCAATGTGTGTACCATCAATGTTGGAAACAAACCAGACCCGAGGTCCTCCCTTTGAATACGGCTTCAGGGCTTCCGTCACCATAAGAGGACCCTTAGAAAGAAAAGAGCAATACAGTATTGGTTTGCCCTTAGTCTAGAAAGGAGTAGAGTGGATTGGCAAAGGGCTCGCTTACCAAGTCAGAGCCTCCAATCCCAATGTTGATTACGTCAGTAATCGCCTTGCCACTGAAGCCTTTCCAGTCACCACTTCGAACTTTCTGTAAAGTCAACAAAGAACAAATGAAAATAAGAACTGGCACCTTAACTAAACATTTTTTTAATCCAAAAACATATATAATTTTGAAGACCATAAAATTTTCATTTTTGAAGATTGCATGTCATTTTTCTGATGATGGGGAATTAATTAATACAAGGATGGCTCTGATGAAATTTTCTTGTGTCGATTACTTATGTTCTCTACTGATTAACCCTTGTAAAATAACCAAATGGAGCTTCAGAATATGTGTAACTGGCCAACTACCTAAAAATCAAAAGTCAAAGAGGCAGTCAAAGAGGCAGAGGCAGCTCTTTCCCTTTCGAGGAGAAAGCAGTCATCTGAGGCCTGATTATCCGCAAGAAAATCTGGAATCCTGACAGAATTTTAGGCTGAGGTACCTTGTACACATACTTAATGGAATAAAATGAGCAAATGACTGCCAAAAGGCTTATTTTTTGCTTTAAATCACCAATATTTCCTTTGAACCAATGTTCTAATATTAAAACTGCATTGACCAAAAAAGCCAATAATTATTGATCTTTATAAAATGAGTCTTATTGTGTTGGGTTTTCCATTAAAAATTCAAATGACCCTAACACAAATGACACCTATTAACTAGAATTATTCTGTGAGTCATTCTTTAACTGCTGAGAAAATTATTTTGCAGTACAATTGACCAGAATAGGATCCTAAGCTCTTGAACTAACTGCAGTATGAGGAAAGAGGATGCAAATGTTACCTGAAACATTTAGGTGGGGAAGAGGAAGGAAAAAAGAGAGGGAGAAAACCTTCCATATAGCTAAATAGAAAATACTGTAATACTTCATGTCCTTGAAAATGAAAATATAATTGTGAAAACCCAATAAGAATTGAAGACCAGGGAGTTTCTACAAAAAGTCAAAGAGCTAAGCAGGAAGACGGTCTATAGTATCCAACTCATCTTTAGAAGGAAATAAAATCAAATGTACTCCCTCAAGCGCTTAGTACATTGCTCTGCACATAGAAAGTACTCAAATACCACTGACTGACCGATCTGAGAAAATACATAGACATGCCGGTACCTTCTGAAAGGCCTTTATCTACCAGCAAAAACAATCACTTATTAGTAAAGGTATCAACTAAGAAAACCACTGGGAAACAGGTAATTCAACTCAATAATGCCACAGGCAAATCAATCACAAAATAGCAGAATCATAAAATTCAATAAACTCAGAAATGAAAAGAGATGCTTGGGATCCAGTTTCATCCAAAAAACACAACAATAAAACCCCCAAACTCTCCCCAAAGATGCTAACTGCTAGGGTTCTGAGCAATAACAAAACCTCAACTAAAAACTGCTGCCCACTAATAGAATACAGAAACAGAAGACGAGGCTAAAAGCTTTAATTAACAATTCCATTCTCTCTTTGCCCTTCAATTTTAAATTGCATAGGGGCCGTTTTCCTACTAAGACCAGCCTAGGCAGAGGGAAGCAATACTCAAGAATAATCCAGTACCTGGCAAAAATTCTTCATTTTCTCCAGCACCTTGTTCACCTCTGGTACTACATCTTTCCCCTCTACTAAAATTGGAGTATTAGAACGATTCCTCAGAGCAATATGCAGCACAGCTCGGTCCTGAAAAAGAGAAGTATTTTAAAAAATAGAGAGTTATTATGGCCCAGTAGATACATCTGTAAAATGGAAAACTGATTTCCTATACTGAAATTAGTTCAAAATAGTTTGTGATACCAACAACACAGAATGCTCATTAGGGATCCTAGTTCTAGGAAACAAAGCCCTTTTTGCCTATTAGCCAAGGAGAGAAGCACATAAAGAGGCTGCTTGAATCAATCGCATTTACTGAGCATTTACTGGGTGCATAGCACTCCACTAAGCGCTTGGGAGAGTATCATAAGAGTTGGTAGACAAGTTCCCTATCCACAAGAAGTTCACAGTTTAGAGAGGGAGACAAGACAATAATATAAATAAATAAAAACAGAAAGTCAAAACTGACACACAAGCTACAAAGCACTTCGAGTCAAATGCTAAAACAATATCCACTATATGGTTTGAAGACAGAAGTGGAAAAAATACTGACTTTATCTCACTTGGGGGGGCAACTGCTACAAGTAACTGGGATTACACAGGAGCATTTGCACTTAGAATTGGATTATTTTGCAACTGCAATTTCTTCTCATAACCTGCTAGGCTCTGGAAACAAATTTCTTAATGAGGAGACATTTACAATTCTACTGGTGTTCTCTGGATAAGAGGATGGTTCCCCAGTAACGCAAAAATATTAACCTAGAATACTTCTCTCTACAATGGGCATCACCTATGAAATCAGCAGAGCAAACAAGGAAGGAAAGCAAAACCAAGATATGTAAGTTAATTAGAATGAACGCAGAACCAAAATGATAGAAACGGCTTATGAAGAAGAGTGCAAGCAAACAGAGAATCTCCTCGGCTTGATCCTCTTCCATTTGGGACTTTCCCTCATTTTTGGTAAGGCTCAACTGTGCCAGCCCCCACATAATAAAAATAAGAATGGCCACGGCTATGGGATCACCTGGACCATGGCTTGAGAATCACTGATTCAACCTCTTTGGCCCCCGTCTCCTCTTTGCTAGAATAACAGAACTCTCACAGGAACATGGCAGAGATTATGAAGATGTGTGGTGCTAAATTCCTCATTTCCACTTATTAATGAAACTAATTGTTACCTTTTGAATTAAACTTTAGGCCTAGAAGAACACCACCAAATTTACAGACAGGTTATTTGACATGTTTTTTCCATTCAATATAAAATTCAAAATTTTGGATTTCCTAATATGACATAATTTATCTTCAAGTGAATCAGAACATTAGGGCAAGTATTATTTTTTCTATGTTTGTAGAGGTTCTACTTCCTCATACTCAGAATGTGAGTATAATGTGGGACCGAGACTATGTCCAACCTGAATATCTTGTATCTAACCCCAGCACTTAGAACAGTGCTTAGCACAAAGTAAGCACCTAACAAATAAGCCATGCTGAGAAGCAGCATGGTCCAGTGAATAGAGCACGGGCCAGGGAGTCAGAAGGATCTGGGTTCTACTCCCAGCTCTGCCACCTGTCTTATGTGACCTTGGGGAAGTCACTTAACTTCTGTGTACCTCAGTTACCTCATCTGTAAAACAGAGATTAAGACTGTAAGCCCACAGGGACATGGACTGTGTCCAACCTGATTAGCTTGTATCTACACCAGCATTTAGTACAGTGTCTGGCACATATTAAGCGCTTAAATACCATAAAACACAGTTATGATTATATTAGTACAATGCAAGTGCTTTGGACAGTGCTCTTCACACAGTAAGCACAAAACAGATACAATTTACTAATTATTAGGTGAATCACTGTGGTAATTGAAGAAAAACTACATTATTTTGTCTTGGCTGTCAATTTTTTTTCTATTCTAAAACAAGAAGCTCAGGTGTAGAACTATAGTTATAAATAAAAACTCCAAGAGCCCCAGCCCACCCCCCCAAAAAAACCCTCAACAACAATTAAAAATTGATCTGATATCTTCCACAGGATTAACACAAAAACAAGTTTGGTAATGGGCATGTTGAAACACTTTTGCAGCATTCTTTTTGTTTGCAAAAGTGTTACATAACAGTTGAAGAAATCTAGACACTGGAGACAGTAATGACTAAGCAAAAGTTCAATTCAAATCCAAATAAAAAGGAAGAGCAAATGAGATGCTTACTGGAAGAGCAGGAAGAAATCTATAAAAAGATGTTTCAATCAAGAAGTAATCCTCACTACATATATACAGTGTAATATTCCCGCTTGCTGCCTGTTTACTTGTTTTGATGTCGGTCTCCTCCTTCTAGACTGTGAGCCCATTGTGGGCAGGAATTGTCTATTTGTTGCTGAACTGTACTTTCCAAGCTCTTGGTACAGTGCTCTGCACACAGTAAACAATAAATATGACTGAATGAACTGAATGAATGAATGCAATTCCAGCCTATTGAAAGTCAGTAATAATAATAATAATAATGATAGTGATGGTATTTGTTATACAGTTAATCTCCAGTTCTTCTCACGTTCAGTATTTTTTCATCTCTTGAGTCTTGCAATAAGGGGCCTGTAACATACAGCCTTTGTTATGAACATGGACGTGTCAGATGTTTAAGTCAAGGACCAAAATGATTTTACCTCAGTAAAGTTGATCTTCTCTCCACTGAACATTCGCTCGCGTGCACTTTCAACACCCCTCGACTTTGCCTAAAAAAATGTATAGAGAGACAGTTTTACTTAGGTTAGTAAAGGCGCAACTTTTAACAAAAGAACCTTCTGCATCAATTAGAACTAGCACTGTCTGTATAGCACAGTATTGCCAGGTTTAAAGGTCGTTTTAATGTTAGTCAAGGTTACTCATGCAGTGGGAGATAACAGTAAGAAATGTGCCCAAGTCACTTCTTACTATTTTATTTTTAAGGAGGTGCTTTGACTTTTACTGGTATCTTATTTGGTAAGCTCCTTGTATTAGGGATCATGTCTACCAACTCTAAATTGACTGATTAGCCCTCTGGTCACTTTTGGGGTTGGGGAGGTCATCCCATTCTGTACCAATCCTCTTATACCACTCTAAAATGATCAAGACTCCATGAGGATCCATGAAACTCTTCGGTTGTTGGCCCCAAGGACACTAAGTCTTGGAAGCTTGTGCCAAGGCAACCAGTAGGCTATTTTTCGATTCGAGCAAACAGTCAGCCAGGCTCAGTCCCTTGCTCACTGGCTGGTGGGAAGTTAGTACTCCCAGCAAACTCCAGAAAGTAGTTTTTGGCAGCAAATTTTGTGATTTCTAAGCACTTAGTATAGTGCTCTGCACACAGTAAGCGCTTAATAAATATGACTGATTAACAAATAGATCTATGGAGCTAAGAGAATTAATGCACCACCCTAAACCCCTGATTTCCTACAAGGGATTATCAGCCGTTGAAAATGAAGCACACTGAATGTCCTTTCACTTTCTCCCTTTCATTCAGCTACCTTTGCAAAATGAAGTGAGGGAAGCAGACGCCCTTAATAGATGATCAGTCCCCACAGGACTGTTAAACACTATGATTCTCCAAAACCAAACCTTAGCTTGATGGCAGACCCCTAAAAGTTGATGCTTTAGAATAGAAAAACTTTTTATGTCTTTTATGTCATGCGTATCTTGTCGGTTCTCCATTTCTGTGTGGGTATGTCAACATTCTGCCTCTGTGTGTTTGTAGGTGGCACCTGTCTTACTCAGTGTTAAAGAATTTCCTAAAAGAGGGGAGATGGGAATGGGGAAAGGCAAGAGTTCCCTTCATGTCTTCTCTTTGCCTGTCACTCTTCCAAAGTGTTGAGGATGAGGATATTTCAAGGGGCTCCGAACATACCAATAGGGATTCTCTACCTATAGAGAGTAAATGAAAAGTTCCCAAAAAGGAGAACAGCAAGGAAGGAGCAAAAGGCAGAGAAAGGAGTTTGGAGAGGCCCTGAACCACTTATATTTAAAAAAAGACTGAGAAGTCACTTGCAATTTCTTAATTGTTATTTTAAGGTTAAAATAAGCTTCTGATGTTAAAAATAGTCATTATTTTGAAGCGCTACAGTAGGTTGCAACAACTCAAACTGCAAAACCTCGAAGTTCCTACAGGAGGACATGAGGGAAAATGAAAAGGATGAATCTCTCTCGACTGAGGTCACCTCTGATTTGGTAAAGATCGCTTCTTCAGAAGAAACATTAGCAGACCACATTGAAACCGGGGGGAAAAAAAAAGTGGGGGGGACATTACCTCATACAATCAAAATTGATTGAATAAATGGAAGGGGAAGTTTAAGAGATAGTTGAAAGCAATAAAACCACTTTCTGTAAAAGAAAAGAAACAAGCCTTTTACATTCCTTTGATTTTACAAACAGTGAAGTGCTTTATGCTTCACCTTCCCTTGCAAATGCAGTTTGGGTTAATTACCTATAACTTTAGTCATTTAACTTGATTATACAAAGTGAGAATGAGTCAAAATTTCCAATAAATACCCAACAGATCTTCTTACAGGAACTGATTTGAGTATAAAAGTACTCTAATTAAATTCAGACATGAATCAAAGAGTTATACTAATTTTTTACATTTCTAATTAAACCTTTAAAGCATCCAGTATCTGATTAAATTAATCTTTAAAATGAAAGAAATTACCAGCCCCAGTAGCATCTTCATCACTTCCTCTGTAACAAGGTTCTTTGAATAATCCACCAAAATATCTCCATGATCAGTGTTAAGAGTCAAGCTGATCAAAAGAAAAATATTTTATTAGATTACAAAGTCAATAAAATCAGCAAATATTTTACTATAATGGGGCCTTCCCCCTAATTCTTCAGGTGAAGCTGGAGGATACTGGTCCAAGGGGAAGCGGGATGGCCTGGTGGAAAGAACACAGACCTGGGAGTCAGAGGACCTGGGGTCTAATCCCACCTCTGTTACTTCCTTGATGTGTGGCTTTGAATGAGTCATTTAACTTCTCTATGTCTCCATTTCCTCATCCATAAAATGGGGTTTAAATATCTGATCTCCCTCCCCCTTAGTTTTTGAGCTTTGTGTGGGACAGGGACTTTGTCCAACCTGAATAGTACAATGCTTGGCACATAGTAAGCCCTTAACAAATACCATTAATATAATAATTATTATAATCATCATTATCTCCCCCTCTAGATTGTAAACTCACTGTGGGCAGGGAGCATGTCTATCAACTCTACCAACTCCATTATACTGTACTCCCCCAAGTGCTTAGTACAGTGCTCTGCACATAGTAAGAGTTTAATAAATATGATAATTACTAAAAAGGGGAGAAAACTCCTTGAGCAGCAGTCATTTGTGTGTTACCACCGGTGGTCTTCTTTCTAAAATGGCTTTTTATGCCACTGTGAAGAGATCAGCCAGTGGCATTTATTGAGTGCTTACTATGTTGCAGGAGCACTGTACTAAGCATTTGGGAGAGTTCAGTCCAACAGGATTAGCAGATACGTTGTCTAAAACAGTCTCGGCATAACATTACAGTCTCGGCATAACATTTTCTAAGTACCTGCCTATAAGAGAGTAAGGCATAATCCCTGTCCATGAGGAACATGCAATCTAATGGGCACGAGGGAGTAGGGGAGGAACAGCAGTACCGATAGGAAAATCATCACTTCAGCAGTTAGAACAGTGCTTGGCACATAGTAAGCACTTAAATACTATCATTATTACATGCTGCTAACCCAGCAAAGCAACACACCAAAGAGGACTTCTGTGCTTCTAAAAGTGCATCCTGCTTGTAAGAACCCGGCTTGCTTGTATCTACCCAGCATCTAATACAGTGTCTGGCACATTGGAAGCACTTTATAAATACCAGTATTATTAGTAGTACCCCTAGAATTTAGGGAGAGGGAGATTTGGGGTCACGGTTATCAGCCAGAAAGCAGAGAAATTATGACAAGTGTGCTGACCTAAATAATCCCCTAAAACTCAACACTCCAAGAATCGACCAGAGAGAAAAACTACTTGACATTTTACCGTGGCACAACCAGAAATAAAAATCAATTTTCAACAGGATAATTATCATATCAACTTCCTAGGGTTTAATACCTGCTGGACTAGAGAAAGACATTGGATAATTCAGAACGCAAGAAGAGCTGCTATATGCTAAAATTCAAAATCACTGCTCTGCACAGAGTAAGCGCCCAATTCATCGATTGACTGCAATCAGAAGCATTTCAATATTCATCCACCCCCCCAACCCCAAAGCAGTGCTCTGCTCACAGTAGGCATTCATAAATACCATTAATTGACTGACCATTACTTTAAGGTACTATCCTAATCAGTCAAAATACTCTTGTCCACCACTATTTCAGTAAATGTAATTATACTTTAGGTTGTCATATATACACATATATATATAGTACATACAACTGGAATTGTTGCCCCTAACTCAATCCCCTCTCCCCTCCCAAAGCTTGCCTCGCAGAAGAGGAGGATCTGCATTAAATGGACCCTATATCATGCCCTCTTCTTCTATTACCTTCACCATCCATCCTGCCTTCCAATTCCTGCCACTCCAGCCCCACTTCTCAGGAGCAACACCAAGACCCTCGCCAAGACCATCAGGATCCACCTAAACCTCGCATTTAGCTGTGGACAGGATGGTGGTGGGCAGTGGAACCAGGCAAATTAAGGCTTCATCTTCATTGGTGTTTCTTCCTCCATCCCTGAGTGAATGACTGTCACCTCTCTGCCTTTATACCCTTCCAAAGCCTAGATCTTTTAGCTGGTACTCTTCCACAATGGTTTTTTTTGTTTCCACCTCATTTTAGGGGACAGAATGCTGTTAGGGAATTATGTACATCAATGCCTCAATGTTACATTTCCATGGCTCTCTGTGGAGTATTAACTCAGTGATTTGGTTATTCCAAAGGTATTTCTGTACCTGTTCTGCAAACCCTATTAGGTTACCCTTAAGGCAGGTGCCTTCCTCATCCTGCCCCCGTTCTGCCTCGGTGGATGGGACTCCATGGCAGTGACGCTGAAATGGTAACTTGGCAGAAAGCGGCAGAGTAGGAGTGCAAGCAGTCACCAAAGATCTAATGTGATCCCTGCCCACATCTGTGCACCCAACTAGTATATGCCCCAAAATACTGCCAATACGAGACCACACTTTGACAATAATAATAATAATATTTGGCATATCTGTTGATGATGATGATGGTATTTGTTAAGCACTTATTATGTGACAAGCACTGTTCTAAGCGCTGGGGGAGATTCAAGGTAATCAGGTTGCCCCATGTGGGGCTCATAGTCTTAATCCCCATTCTACAGATGAGGTAACTGAGGCGCAGAGAAGTTAAGTGGCTTGCCCAAGGTCACACAGCAGTCAAATGGCGAAGCCGGGATTAGAAACCACGTCCTCTGACCTCCTCGCCCGGGCTCTTTCCACTAAGCCACGGTTGCTTCCCTGTTAGCTCTATGTTCCGGGCACTGTACTAAACCCTGGGGTGGATACAAGGTAATTGAGTTGGATACGCTCCCGGTCTCATGGAAGGTTCACAGTCTTAACCCAGCTGTCCCACTTCCTTTTTATTTTGGGAAACGGAGGCACAGAAGAATGTCAAGATTGGCCCTAGACCTAAACACTAGCTAAAACAGTACAAATAGGCCTCTCATTCCATATGTCCCATTTTTTCCTCCTGACCAAAGTGTTGTGTTACATTCCCCTCCACATTGCAGCACTTAACTGATGGTGCAAGCACTGACCTATCATGCAGATATATCTCCAAAAGGCAAGATATCCTGACCAGCAGAATTCAGAATTTTGAGCTGAATTTTACGCTGAAGAGAAGCAGCATGACTTAGCAGATAGAGAATGGGCCTGGGAGCCAGAAAGAGGTCATGGGTTCTAATTACGCCTCCACCACTTGGGCAATTCACTTCACTTCTCTATGCCTCAGTTCCCTCATCTGTAAAATGGGGATTGAGACTGTGAGTCCCATATGGGACAGGGACTGTGTCCAGCCCGATTTGCTTGTAACCACCCCAGAGCTTACTACAGTGTCTGCCAATTAGTAGGTGCTTAATAAATACCATAAAAAACATTAAACATAGCTCAGTTGTAAGAACAAGTACAAAATGGAAAAGACTTAACTACGGGACTGATGTTGAGTTTGATCAGTGCTTAGAATAGTGCTTTGTACATGCTAAGTGCTTAAATGCCTTCATTATTATTGTTATTATTATTAGGATTTAGGATACTGGTGCATGGGCCCTCCTTTAAATGTAGAAAGACACGGCTAAGTGATATTTCTGCATATATACAAAAAATACATTAAAATTAGAGTTCAAGGAAATACTACGTGTTATAAACACAGAGAAAAATGGAGGGTCACATTTCACCTACATATATTCAGTGCTGGTAACTTGCCCTTAAACCCCTACTTTTAATTACTCATTTGAAACTGCAAACCAATTTTGAAATTCTCTCAGGACCTACAATTTCCTACCTAGAGCAACTGTGACAGATTGAAATGAGTTCCAATGGACCTGTAGGATTTCCTTCTTTGGAGATTGTTAAGAACAGAGTAGGGAGCTAAAGTCCAGCAAAGGCTTAGGTGCATTTTACTTTTAAAAGACCTCTTTCTACCGAGTTTGTGGCAAAATAACCTCAGAACTTCTGACTAACTAAAGGAAAGCAATTCCTATGTGAGTTTCCACTTCATCTTTATCTTACTTCAGAGGACAGAGAAGCAGGGAATCTGCTTTAAAAGTTTACAGGACCTGCTCCCTCCTGAATTCATTATGTGCCCTGGACAAAAGGATGCTAGATGGGCTAGAAGAAGCTGGCTTGGAGCCGGAGCCCCAGTCTAGGAAATGAACTGGCTCACGACCAAACAAAATTTTCTGTGAAACTAAAACAAGGTCAGCCCGATTCTGTTCCCAGGGGACTTGTAAGAGCGTAGAGACAACTGCAGAGAATCCTACAAACATGCAGTCCTGGGAAGACAGAGAATCCTAGGAGGGCAGTGGCTTATTTTGTTTGTTTGTTTTATTTTATTTAAATAGTTAGTTTGTTTTATAGTTATAGTTAAAATAGTTAGTTTGTTTTATACAAACTACAACTCCTAAAAGTCTGGCATAACTGGAACAGAATCGTCCTCAATTCCTCCTGGGTTTTGTTATAAATACTATTCATACTTGACAGATGAAGTGCACTTCATTCATGCTTAGATCCAGCACACGGTGTAGGCAGCATGACATTTATCCAGATTGGGACCCAGAAAAGGGCATTCTAGTCTTGAAGGGCAAAAGAATCTAAAGGACAAAGAGGCCAATACAGCAGAATCATCAGCTAGAGTACAAACAACACCAGTAAGGAGTGTCAGTTGGTTTGATACAGAGGAGTTACGCCTTGCCTCTCCAAGCCAATTTTTTACTAAAACAATACCAGAACAACTACGATAGCAGCTCTCCTAGAAGGTTTCACCTATTTGCACACCCCTTTTTTGTATATTAGAATGTGAACAATAGATGCCCACAATCTTTAAATCAACAGCAGAGCTGGGTAGAGAATCCAGAAGAACTGGATTAGGAAGAACTAAGGTTTTAAAGAAGTTTAATTGGCCAGGATATTTGACTTATAAGATCACATTTTGTGTCAACCAACCACAAATGTGCTGAGTCAAAGACTTCCAAAATGGGAGCAAAAACCACAAAAAAAGGAAACTGCTTCCATGTTACAACAGAGATCACATATTCCTTTCTCAGTGGAAAGAGCACGGGCCCTGGAAGCAGGACTCATGAGTTCGAATCCCAGCTCTGCCACTTGTCGGCTGTGTGACTGTGGGCAAGTCACTTAACTTCTCTGGGCCTCAGTTCCCTCATCTGTAAAATGGGGATTAAGACTGTGAGCCCCACGTGGGACAACCTGCTTCCCCTATGTCTACCCAGCGCTTAGAACAGTGCTCGGCACATAGTAAGCGCTTAACAAATACCAACATTATTATTATTAAAAAGAATTATGTCCATTGAAGAATAAGATGTACCAAAATAAGGGGCCGACACCAGGGCTTTTCTCAAGCTAACCTGCTTTTGTGCCTTATTCTAGTCCCTTCTGTTGCTGACTTCTCGCTCATACCCTCCCTACTGCTGGAATGAAGGTCCCTCCCTCCTCACATAAGAGAGACCACAGCTCTCTCCATTTTCAAGGTCCTTCTGAAATCACATCCAGTAGGCCTTTCCTGATTAATTTCTAATCTCCCCACTTTTATCTCCCCAAATGCCAACTCAGCACTTCTGAGCTCACAAGCCCTTGTGTACTCACCACCCCACCCATAGTGTACTCACGAATATATCTACTACTTCCTCCTATATAAAATTTATTTATGAAGCAACATAGAATAGTGGAAAGAGCACGGGCCTGGAAGTCAGAGGACCTGGTTTCTAATCCCAGCTTTGCCAAAGGCTTACTGTGTGACCTTGGGAAAGTCATTTAACTCCTCTGTGCCTGTTCTCCTGTTCTCCCTCCCACTTAGACTTTGAGCACCATGCAGGACGGGGATTGCGTCCAAACCAACTAACTTGTATCTCCCCCAACGCTTAGAACAGTGTTTGACACACAATAAACCCTTAAATACCATAAGAAAATGATTTAGGTGTTTCTCCACCTGACTTGATTGTAAGCTCTTTGAGGACAGGGATCATGTCTACTAATTCTATTGTACTTTCCCAAGTATTTAGAACAGTGTTTTGCATAAAGTCAATGCCCAAGTACTCTGACTGAATGATTTTAAAGCCATCATGAAAGCCTTGACAAAAAATGCTCTAGAAAGAGGATCACTGTTAAATATTCAAAATGTTGAGACCAAGTCTAACCCATTTGGCTTGCAACAGTAAGAAGTCGTTATTCCCTACTCAGTAGGTTGGCACTGCCAATACCAACCAATGAGGCCTTTCCCCCTGGAGGTCCAAGCAGGGTGTCTCCATCACTCAATCAGTGAGATTTATTGAACACTTACAGTGTGCAGAGCACTGCACTAAGCACTTAGGAGAGTACACTATGATAGAGTTGGTAGGCATGATCCCTGCCCACCTCCAGGCATTGTAGGGAAGTGCAAAAGGGACAGCAACCTCCCTGTGCCCTCTCCCTTAGTCTCTTCATGCTCAGTTTCTCCCCAGTGCCTAGACTTTGCTGTAAGCTCATTATAGGCAGGGAATGTCTCTGCTAATTCTGTTGTATTGTACTCTCCCAAGCGCTCAGGACAGTGCTCTGCACATAATAAGTGCTCCATAAATACCACTGATTGATTGGACCCGTGGAGTGACGGGGGGCTGTACTGATGGCAGAATGGCAAGGGACACATGCCTTCCACACCAATCCCAGTCAACCAAGTGGCACTGTGTGCTAACCCCAGCTCCTCTGCAGTATTTGTGGACAGGTACACATGTCCCTCTTTCTCCCACCACTAAGGTACCTACCAAGTAGGTGACTCTACATGGGCTTTAGACTGCCACTTCTTGCCCTAAGCAGCGGGGAAGAACTGTGCTAAATATTTGCATTGTAGCTGAGATTCATATCAGATTAATTTTATCACTGAATTAAATGTCTCTGAGAGCACTGCATTCCATATCATGCTGTATCTATGCTCCACCAATATTTACCTTTGTGCAAATGAAACAAAACTATTATCATAATAGAGCCATACATTGAATCATTACTTTCATTCTTCCTCCCTGACAGATAAAACAAAGGACACCCTATAGACTAAATAATCTTCCAAGAATTAAGAACAGTTTTGCCCACTCATGATGACAAGCTTTTTATGGGAGCTCTTGCCCTAAAGAATCCCAGGTAGTTTCTTTTTTTGGAAGCAAAACCACTCACTTCTCCTGGCAAAAGGGTGCCCTTTAAGTTAAAAACTCTCCCCAAAGAGCTTTCAACAAAATATCAAGTGACCATCAATTAATATCATAATCACTCAAATTCATATAAACACTCAATGGGAAGAGGCTGTAATATTGAGCAAACTGAGCTAGTCTAATTCTTCCTGGTGGCCACAGCCACCCAGCTCCACCACTCGTCTATGTGACCTTGGGCAAGTTACTTAGCTTCTCTATGCCTCAGTTGCCTCATAAAATGGCGATTAAGACCGGAAGCCCCATGTGGGATATGGACTGTGTACAACCTGATTAGCTTGGATCTACCCCAGGGCTTAGTACAGTACCTGGGTCAGAGTAAGCGCTTAAATTCCATAAAAAAGAAAAAACCACACATAGTAAGCACTTAAAAAATGCCATTTAAAAACAGTCTCTCTTTTACATGAGGAAGCAGTAACCTTGGGTATTGCAAAACTTTTGCCCTGATGGAGTTATCTGGGGGGGACCCAGCCCAGCAAAAGAAAGAAAAGCATTCAATTCAATTGTATTTACTGAGAGCTTACTTTCGCAAAGCACTGTACTAAGCATGTAAGCAATGGAGCCAAAGTGAGTGCAGGGTAAAGGCTGGTGAGGGAGAAGACTGCAAGCTCCTTGGGGGCAGGGAATGTGTCTGTTATATTATCCTATTGTACTCTCCCAAGTGCTTAGTATAGTGCTCTGTACACAGTAAGCACTCAATAAATACGAATGACTGACTGAAGAGAAAGAATGGAGGCAGGCAGAGGGGTAAATGGAAGGGAAAGAAGGAGTAAATCCAAGGGGCAGGGTAGTGCAATGACAAATATTTCATGAAGGCTTCTATTCCACCGAAGTGACCAAAGGACCAGCTTAATTCAGATACAAACCTCTAGTTCTACTCATGGGAAATTGGTGCTTCCTGTTGGAGTAAGAGTCTAATAAAGCTGCTGATATGAAGTAGGGCTGTTTGTTCTTACAAAATTCAGACTTCAAACCAGTCCTTGCATCAGCTTCCTGTTTCACCCAGGGGTCCTTCTGATCCTATCAATCAGTGGTTTTTACTAAACACTTATTGTGTGCAGAACACTGTTGTAAATGCTTGGGAGAGTACAAAAGAGCAAGGAGACACAATCGCTGTCCTCATGGAGCTTACCAACCAATAGGGAGAGTTTACATTCACTCCTTCTCTGAAATCTTCAGTGGAACATTTTATTCATGGGATTTAAAACTCTTTGCTGGCTGGTGGCTGCTGCTTTCATCCCTTCAATTATATTTATTGAGCACTTACTGTGTGCAAAGCACTGTACTAAGCACTCGGGAGAGTTCAAGACAACAACAGATGCATTCCCTGACCACAATGGGCTCATAGTCTAGAGGGGGAGACAGACATTAACACATATAAATTACAGATATATACGTGCTGTGGGGATGGGACGGTGGTGGATGTTGCTTATTTTACTGCCTTCCGTCCCCCCCAGGTATTTGTTAAACACTTACTTTGTGCCAGGCACTGTACTAAGCGCTGGGGTAGATAGAAGCTAATCAGGTTGGACACAGTCCATACCCCACATGGGGCTAACAGTTTTAATCCCCTTTTTACAGATGAGGTAACAAAGATACAGAGAAGTGACATGCCCAAGGTCACCCAGCTAAGTGGTGGTACCGCAATTAGAACCCAGGTCCTTCTGACTCCCAGGCCTGTGCTCTATCCCCTAGGCCACACTGCTTCCCCTGCTGTTCAGGCTCTCTGCTCCAAATTAAGCAGACTTGTTTAGGTTCTAGCACATTGATCACTCCCAGATCCATACTACCGATCTTTATATTCCTTACTCTTCACTCTTCTGAAAATCCAGCTCCTCCATGAAGCCTGCTCCAACTACCTCCTCTCAACTCTGGTCACTAATAACTTCAAGAATTCCTTAGCATTTATTAATATCTCAATATTATGAATATACACCAGACTACCCCTCTCCCCACCTTCCAAGCCCTATTAAGGTCACATCTCCTCCAAGAGGCCTCCCCTCATTAAGCCCTCTTTCCCTCGGCTCCCGCTCCCTTCTGTGACAGTTATGCTCTTGGATCTGTGACCTTTGGGCATTTGGCATTCGCCCTACCCTTAGCCCCACCGCACTTAGGTACAGGTCTATAAATTATATAGTACAAATTAATTCTATTAATGTCTGTTTCTCCATCTAGACTGTCAGCTCGCTGTGAGCTGGAACCAGTCTACCTACTTTGTTCTCTTCCAAACACTTAGTACAATGCTCTGCACACAGTAAATGCTCAATAAATACCATCGATTGAGCTCTGTAAAGTATTTTTATGCTACCACCACATGTATTTTATTTTGTATTGGTGTTACTTCTGCTCACCTTTCAGAGTATCAACTTCCTCAGCTCCTAATACAGCATTCTGCAGGTACCTAATGCAGTTTGGCTGACAGGTTTTTTGTGTTTTTTTTAAAATGGTATTTGTTAAGCCTCTGTGCCAGGGACTGTATTAAGGGCTGGGGTTGATCCAAGCTAATCAGGTGGGACACAGTCCATGTCTAAATGGAGCTCACAGTCTTATTCCCCATTTTACAGATGAAGTAACGGAGGCACAGAGGAAATAAAGCGACTTGCCCAAGTTCACACAGCAAACAAGCGACAGAGCCAGAATTAGAACTCAGGTCCTCTGACCCCTGGCCTGAGCTCTCTCCACTGCTTCCCTCCAGATTGAGGTGAATTGGGAGGGAGGTGAAAGCTCCCCTGGAGTCCCTCTCCTCCACCAGTCCAAACTCCAGACTGGGCACGCAAACGGGTAACTGGACTGTTTAAACCATCTATCACCGTGATTAGCTTGGGGGTTTTTTGCTCCTTCTTTCTCCCCGCCACTTCTGGCTCTCAAAATAGCCAACTGGGCTCGAACGTATTTCCTCAATGGAGCTGGCAGGGGGACAGGTAGCAGAGATTTGAAGGGGGAAGGGTGGTATAGGCTCCCCTTTAGACTGTAAACTCATTGTGGGCAGGGAATGTGCTTGATGCTATACCGTACTCTCCCAAGCGCTTAGCACAGTGCTTTGCATATAACTCCTCAATAAATATGATGAGGATTATTATTAATAATAATAAAGGCATGCAGGGAGAAGATGTCGTCACCTAACCAGCCTGAAATAGGCAGAGGGGAGGGCACATCCTGAGTGTTGAAAATGACGAGAAGGGGGGAAAAAAACCAACAACCTCGTTTAATGTTCATCATGAGTAAGCACATCGCTGAGGAAGGGAAGGGAAATGGAGGGATTCAGATGCTGCTCTTGTTGCTCCAAATCACTGTGAAGTGGGGAGGGGAAGATATATATTCATTGCCATATTTATTGAGTGCTGACTGTGTGCGGAGCACTGTCCTAAGCACTTGAAAAGTTTAATACTGCAATAGAGAGAGACAATCCCTGCCTACAATAAGCTCACAGTCTATGGGAGGGCAGGGAAACAGACCTTAATAGAGAAGCAGTGTGGCTTTGTGGAAAGAGCCCAGGCTTGGGAGTCAGGGGTCGTGGGTTCTAATCCCGACTCTGCTACTTATCAGCTGTGTGACTTTGGGCAAGCCACTTCACTTCTCTGTGCCTCAGTTACCTCATCTGTCAAATGGGGATGAAGACTGCGAGCCCCACGTGAGACAACCTGATTACCTTGTATCTACCCTAGCGCTTAGAACAGTCCTTGACACATAGTAAGGGCTTAACAAATACTATCATCAATACAAGTAAACAGGCACCAATATAAATAAAATTCTAGATTAAAAAAACTTGGTTCGGTGCCTTAACCATATATGTGTTTTAAAGGCCACTAGGACCTCTTTCACCCTTCTTAAGGGGAGTACTAACCTTCTCTTCTGTGTAGATATCTACACACACTATATATACATATATATTCATTCTTTCAATAGTATTTATTGAGCATTTACTATGTGCAGAGCACTGTACTAAGTGCTTGGAACGTACAATTTGGCAACAGATAGAGACAATCCTTGCCCATTAACGGGCTTACAGTCTAATTGGAGGAGACAGACAAAAACAATAGCTATATATATATATATAGTGTGTGTGTGTGTGTGTGTGTGTGTGTGTATTTATGTGTGTGTATATATGCTTTCTTTTCTGTCTCCCCCGTTCAGACTGTGAGCCCATGGTTGGGCAGGGATTGTCTCTGTTCCCGAACTGTACATTCCAAGCGTTTAGTCCAGTGCTCTGCACACTGTAAGTGCTCAATAAATACGATTGAATGAATATGTATATATGGGTGCATACATATATATATATGTGTGTGTGTATACTACAGTGCTTGGCACATAGTAAGTGCTTAACACATACCATTATTTATATACGTGTATAGACACACACACACACATATATATACACATATATATGCGCACACACACACACACATATATATACACACACACATATATATACACACACACATATATATACACACATATATACACACACACACACACATATATATATATATGGAGAGAGGGAGAGGGAGACAGAGAGCGCGTGTGTGTGCTTCCCCGCACGTAGTAGCCTGCAAGGAGGAATCAAGGGCAAACGTGCAGAGCAAGGCGTTTCCCTCCGGACGCCTCCTCCCCCTTCCCCCCAATAAATAGCGGAGCACCCCCCGAAGGGCGACCCTCCCCCCCCCTAAATATGGGGGGCCCCCGGCGGGGAGCGGGGGAGGAGAGGGGGATCCACTTTGGGTTTCGTTCCTTCTTCCGTCCTCCTGCCGAAACCCCCAAATGGCCAGAGAAACGGATCCGGGTGGACCCCCGTCCCCCCCCCCCCGCCCCCCAAGCAGATCGACTCCCCGGGCCCCGCGGGGCCCCCCGACATCTGCTTGTTGCGGGGGGGGGGGACCGGGCCCAGACCGCCCCCGCCGCCGCGAACCAGCCGCCGCCGGGCCCTCTGGGGCCTTCTTCCATGGGGGTTTCCGGGGTGGGCAGGGGCCGGGGGATGCGGGCGCCCCAGAGAACCTGAAGTGGCCGAAGCGATCCTTGTCCGCCTCGAAGAGCTTCCGCAGGTTGAGGGCGGCGGCGTGGGTTTTGTGCCACTGGGCCAGCTGCTGGAACTGGGGGTCGCTGCTCAGGGCGGCCATGGCTCCTCACGGGGGTGGGTGGGTGGGTGGGTGGATGACTGACAGGAGACTGACTGACAGGAGACTGACTGACAGGAGGCTGACTGACTGACTGACTGACTGACAGGCCTAAGGCGGCGGCTTTTTCTAGGGCTGCTGCTAAGGCTGAGGTGACTGCGGCCAACGCTGCTGCCGCAGAGGCTGCCGGGAAAAAAGGCGGAGACCGTTGGGCGAAAACGCCCCCAACGCCAAACGGGCGGGGCCCGGCACCTGCCTGGACACGCCCCCTCACCCCCCCCCCCCCCGGCTGTCACTCACTCTCTCACTCATTCATTCACTCACTCACTCATTCGTTCATTCGTTCTCGCATTCCTTCACTCATTCCTTCGTTCGCCCGTTCGTGCATTCTTTCACTCATTCGTTCGTTCTCCCGTTCGTTCATTCATTCACTCACTCATTCATTCATCCATTCACTCGCTCACTCATTCACTCGCTCACTCATTCATTCGCTCACTCATTCGTTCATTTATTCACTCATTCATTTTCACTCACTCGTTCATTCCTTCATTCACTCACTCGTTCATGCATTCATTCTTTCACTCACTCACTCGTTCATTCATTCATTCTTTCACTCATTCACTCGTTCATTCATTCACTCATTCATTCACTCACTCGTTCATTCATTACTCATTCATTCACTCACTCATTCATCCATTCACTCACTCACTCATTTCTCATTCATTCATTCACACACTCATTCATTTCTCACTCATTCATTCATTAACTCACTCATTAATTTTCTCACTCGCTCATTTGTTCATTACTCACTCATTCATTCACTTGCTCACTCATTCATTTACGCACTTGCTCATTCGTTCATTCATTCACTCATTCGTCCATTCATTCACTCATTCATTCACTCACTCATTCATTCATCTATTCACTCATTCATCCATCCATCTATTCATTCATACATTAATTCATCCGTCCAGTCATAATAATACTTATATTGATGGTGTTTGTTAAGCCCCTACTATGTGCTGAGCACTGTTCTAAGCGCTGGGGTGGAAACAAGGTTATCAGGTTGTCCCATATGGGGCTTACAGTCTTCATCTCCATTTTCCAGGCCAGGGAACTAAGGCACAGAGAAGTGAAGTGACTTGCCCAAAGTCACACAGCTGATAAGCGGCAGAGGTGGGATTAGAACCCATGACCCCTGACTCCCAAGCCCGGGCTCTTGCCACTAAGCCACGCTGCTTCTCTATCCATCCATCCATCCATCCATCCATTTAATCATATTTATTGAGCACTTACTGTGTGCAGAGCACTGCACTAAGCGCTTTGAAAGAACAATTCAGCAATAGAGACAATCCCTGCCCACACCTAGGATTCCAGTCTGGAGAAGCAGCATGGCTTGGCGGAAAGCACCTGGGCTTGGGAGTCAGAAGACGTGGGTTCTAATCCCGGCTCTCTTGCTTGTCTGCTGTGTGACAATACCAAATAATTATGGTATTTGTTAAGCGCTTACTATGTGCCAAGCACTGTTCTAAGCGCTGGGATAGATACAAGGTAATTAGGTCCCACATGGTGCTCACAGACTTCAACCCCATTTTCCAGATGAGGTAACTGAGGCCCAGAGAAGTGAAGTGGCTTGCCTGAGGTCACACAGCAAAGTGGTGGAGCCTGGATTATAACGCATGACCTTCTGGCTCCCAGGCCTGTGCTCCATCCACTATGCCATAGAACTTCTTGGTAGGTAGGCAGATAGATAGATAGATAGATAGATAGATAGATAGATAGATAGTAGGAAAGGTATATAGGTAGGTAAATAGATATAGATAGGTAGATAGATAAAAGTTAAGGAAGGTAGGTAGATAGATGAGAGAGAGATACCTTGTCCCTTTTTCTTAAAAGGAATGAGCAATATTTTAAGCAGCAGATGACACCCAAGCTGCAGCAGATCCCGGCTCCCAGGCTGGACGTGCAAGGGCCTCTTCAGGCAGCTATTCTGCCTTCTTGCCAAGCTGACATTTAACTTGGCTTTTAGCTTCAGAGGATCAATCAATCAACAGTATTTATCGAGCCCTTACTACGTGCAGAGCACTGTACTAAGAGCTTGGAAAGGCACAGTATAATAGAGTTGGTAGAGGCGATCCCTGTCCACAAGGAACTTAGGGTCTATAGGGGGAAACAAACATTAAAATAAATTAGGAAGAGGGGCAATAGTAGAGTAAAAGGATGGCTACTTAAGTGCCGTGGGACTGGAGAGAGTATCAAAGTGTTCAAGGGGTACACAGTTGAGTACACGGTCAAAGCCGAAGGGAGGACGGATAGAGGACCACCTCTAGACTGTAAGGTCACTGTGGGCAGGAAACGTGTCTCCTAACTCAGTTGTACTGTACTCTCCCAAGTGCTTAGTACAGTGCTCTGCATATAGTGCTCAATAAATACCATTGATTCATAGGAGAAATGAGGCTTTAGTCAGGGAACGCCTTTTGGAGGACGTGTGATTTTAGGAGTGTTTTGAAGGTGGGGAGAGTGGTGATATGGGGAGATATGAAGGAGGGGGGTGTTCTAGGCTCAAAGGAGGATATAGGCAATTGGTCAGGGGCAGGATAGACAAGATCGAGACCCAGAGAGCAGGTTTGCATTAGAGGAGCTGTACGTGTGGATTGGATTGCAGTATGAGATCAGCGAGGTCAGGTAGGGGGGAGCAAGCTGTTTGAGCGCCTTAAAGCTGATGTCAAGGAGCTTACTTTTGATGAGGAGTTGGGTGGGCAATCACCTGGAGAGATATGGACCAAATGGCTTTTCCCAAGCACTGGGATAGATACAAGATAATCAGATGGGACACAGTCTTTGTCTCACATGAGGTTCACAGTCTAAGTGGGAGGAGAGCAGGTATCTTACCCCCATTTTACAGATGAGGAAATAGAGGCAGATAGAAGTTAAGGGAAGAGCCCAAAATCATAAGCAAGCAAGCAGCGTATCCAGGATAAAAACGTGGTACTCCAGACTCCCATCCCATGCACTTTCCATCAACCCTTGCTGCTTCTCAGCTATCAATCAATGAATGGCATTTATTGAGTCCTTATAGTGTACAGAGCACTTTAGGCTTGGGGAAGTATAATACGTCAGTGTTGGTAAACGTGGTCCCTGCCCCCAAGGAACTTACAATCTACAGGGAGAGTCAGACATTAAAATAAATTAGAGGTAGGGGAAATAGTAGAATATAAGAATATTTACATAAGTATTGTGGAGCTGGGGTATCAAATTGTTTAAGGTATACACAGCCCAGTGTACAGCTGACACAGAAGGGAGAACAGGTAGGAGAAATAAAGGGGTTATTCTGGGAAGACCTCTCAGAAGAGATGTGATTTTAGGTGGGTTTTGAAAGTGGGAAAGGAATGTGGGAAGCATGGTGTTGGATATGAAGGGGGAAGGAGTTCCAGACCTCAGGGAGGACGCGAGCATACTAGATTTAAAATTACTGGACAGAATTATCAAACAAAACACACACAGGGCAACAGTCCAGAATGCTGAAGAGTTAGGGCACAGACTCAGATTTCATTTTTCTTGGTATTTACTTGTTGCCAAAGATAGCTGTTCAGATATTTAGCTTCACTATTTCCCTGACGAAAGGTCTGTTGTTCCTCCTCTGAGATATAAATATGAATTGACAACTACTGCAGAGGAGAACAAAGCAAATTTGTTTGGGGTTTTTTTTATTAATTGACTGATTTGTAGTCACTGGCCTTTCCGCTTCTTTAAATCCCATGCATGCCCTCCACTCCGTAAAAAGGAGTTTGGAAAGATACCAGCCCCCAAATAGAAACTGTGCTTGACCCAAATAGATTGATGCTAGTGGAAACACACTAATGATATTTTCAACTTCCATGGAGTCTTTTCATCACGGATCCTAAAAAATTTTATAAATACATTATTCTATTCCTCTATCTCTGAACCCCCTTAGGGATTCATCCTAACACACTGCTCAAGACCCCCTTTCTCCTAGCCCCATGAAAAACCTGAGATACTGGTGTTTGGAATCCTCTGTAGTCCATTCAATGAATCAGTGAGTCGACGATATTTATTGAGCGCTTACTGCATGCCGAGCACTGTACTAACTGCACTGGCAAGGGTGAGTTAAGGAAGATTTATGAGATCTTAGCATCATCGCTCCTGTCACTTCATAAACCCCTATTCCCCAGGTAACACAAGCCCCTGTTACCCTGTAATCAATCAAACAATCATATTTATTGGCTGCTTGCTGTGTGCAGAGGAGTATACCAAGCACTTTGGAGAATAGAGTAGAACAGAGTTGGTAGTCATGAACCCTCCTATAACAAGCCTACAGTCTAGAGTTTCAAGCCTCTGTTCAGCAATAATCATAATTATGGTATTTTTAGGTGCATATTATGTACCAGGCACTGAACGAAGCAATGGCAGGGAATACAAGCAAATCGGTTAGACACAGTCCCTGTCCCACATGGGGTTCACAGTCTCAATCTCCATTTTACAGATGAAGTAATGGAGGCACAGAGAAATGAAGTGATTTGCCCAAGGTCACAAAGCAGGCATGTGGCTGATCTGGGATTAGAACCCAGGGTCTTCAGATTCCCAGGCCCATATGTCTACTTGGTACACAGTAAGCACTTCACAAAAGAAGTTATTGTTATTAACAGGAAACACCGAATTGAAAGATGACATTTCAGATGCTCAAAAAGACACAGCTACAGTTAGATGCAATGTTTAAAAATCAACTGCCTGGCCTAAAGACAAAGTAGATTTGTATTTCAATTAGTCTTCTTTCTTCTTCTAGACTGTGAGCCCACTGTGGGCAGGGATTGTCTTTATTTCTTGCTGAATTGTACTTTCCAAGGGCTTAATACAGTTCTCTGCACATATTAAGAGCTCAGTAAATACGATTGAATGAATGAATTTCAGCTGGTCCTCTTTCCTTCTTCCTCAACCCTTTCCCTGACTTCTGCTGTGCCCTCTCCTTTCTGAACGCCGCACTCTAACGGCAACTCCCATAATCTTCCTTTCCTCCTGCCTGTTCCTTTACGTTTGATCTACCATTCAATGAAGATTTAGCTCTAGCTATAAAAACCAAGAGAAACCAAACTTTGAGAAGAGCTTCATCTTGGATAAATTGCCCTCTTTTTATGTGTCTTTCATTTCGTGGCTCCTACAGGCAGTATTGGTTTCTGATGTGTCTTCAAGTTTTTCTAGCGGTGGAGTCACCAGATGGCAGTACAACATCTATTATTGGTCTGCAATATCTCTTGGAAAAAAAATGTGCGGCATTTTATTTAATTAGTTGCGCCGCCCAGTGTATGTATTACTAATTATAATAATTGCTCGGTGGTCATTAAACACTTTAAAAATGACAGAAATGAACATTTATATTTCTTCCTGAAGCACAAGTGTGAACCTGCCAATGAGGAAAAGCATTTCTGTTTAATAGCAATTCTAGACTGCGTTGCCCCAGCAATTTTCTATCCCAGGTTTTCTAGGGATTTTACAAACACGAAACCATTCGGCCACCGAAAACTCCCCCTGGTATAGGGGAGTGCTGTTGCTCCCATGGTTACTTTATGGATTGGAAAAAAGAATGGGAAGTGTAAACAACAGCCCAAATTGTGCATTGTCCCTGCTGGGCAGCAGATTCAGGGTTCTTGATTTATTTATTTTTTTAAATGGTGTTTGTTAAGCGCTGGCTATACATAAGATTCCCAAGCTGTGAGCCAAATCAAGTGCTCACAGAGAGGAGCAGCCTGAAGCAGCTCCTCATTCTCAGTTCCAGGGAGGTCCAGCACAGCAGCTGCTTGGGTGCCCAGGCCTCTCATTAAATGGCAGCTGTAGCTCTGGGCCAGGATGATCCAGTCTGCCCCAAACTGCGTCACTTCTGCTGCTTCCTCCCAGGGGCCAAGGTGGTTCAGTTCACTCAGTAACAGGGCAAGAATGCCTGCCTTGTGACCACCCAAATGGAAGTAACTGTAGTGGCCCCCTCTGGGCCACATGACCTCAGGGCTGCTGGTCTGAAGGGGCAGGAGCAGAAGTAAGGCAGGGCTGTGTGAGTTCAGCCCTCATTTGTCTCCCCTTCTCCTTCCTTGTTTCCCTTCTTCTAATTCTTTTCACCCTGTTCCTCTCCTCTGCTTATCTTTCTCATTCCTTTCTCAATTTTCCTCTTTCCCACACTCTTCTCCCCGATCTCACCCCTTTTTCTGTCCCCACCCCACCTCCAGCCACCTGGGGTGACCAGATTATCTGGACACTCTACTTCTCTCACTCCTCTTGGGGAGCAGCAGAAACTCCTGACACCAGCACAGGAGTTTCTCATAAAAATCAACTTCCTTGGCTCTTTAACATAGATTTTCTTCAATCCAGTGAATAATCTGAAAGATTACATATTAGAGTTGTGTATGGAGCAAAATATCTTTTTTAACATCAGCCAGTCAATTGCATTTATTGAGTGCTTACTGTGTGCAGAGCATTGTACTAAGTGCTTGGGAGAGTACCAGATAACAATATAACAGACATGTTTCCTGCCCACAACGAGCTTACAGTCTAGAGGGGGAGACAGACATTAATGTACATAAATAAAATTACAGATATGTACATAAGTGCTATGGGGCTGGGAGGGGGGTGAATAAAGGGAGCAAGTCAGGGTGATGCAGAAGGGAGCGGGGTAAGTGGGAGGGCTTAGTCAGGGAAGGCCTCTTGGTGGAAATATGCCTTCCATAAGGCTTCGAAGAACATCAGAGAAACTTTTCGGCTTCTAAAATCGTCAAGTTAGTTCCCCCTAAAACACTGAGTCTTCTGAAAGCCCAGACTTTATAAAAATTGGACTTTAGTCACATAAATAGGGGTTCCTGGCTTTTAAGCCATATCAACGGTAGACACGCGGTAGGTTTTGAAGTATAAGAAAGGCTAAAATAATATTTTACAGGAGTCTGTTGCTTGCTTCCGGCTTGATGGGCTGAGCCAGAAAGGAGGCACTGATCCCAGTTCCAAAAAGCACCCACTCCTCATCTCAGCTCACCGGCAGGGGTAAGGGAGACTGGAAGCTCACTGTGGGCAGGGAACAATGTCTGCCACCTCTGTTGTGTTATACTCTCCCAAGCGCTTAATATAGAGTTCTGCACATAGTAAGTGCTCAGTAAAAATCATTGATGAAGATGATGATGAAGACTTCCTTTTTGGTCCCCACTCTGCCTCCTTCTTAGGTCAATGCATCCTCTCTGCACTTAAATCCATAACCTTTGGGTACTTTATATTCACCCCACCCTCAACCCCACGGTATTTATGCAAATATCTTTAAATTATATATTATAAATTACCTGTTTATTTTGATGTCCGTCTCCCTCTCTAGACTGTAAGGTCCATTTAAGTATGGAACGTGCCTGCTAACTCTGTTGTAGTGTACTCTCCCAAGCGCTTAGCCCAGTGCTCTGCATATAGGAAGCACTCAATAAATACCACTGATTGATTGAGATCACCAATTCCCTCTGGTTGACCAAAGACATTAAATCTACCAAAACCCAGGCTTTGTTAGTGGAATAATTAGTAAAAAGAAGCCCGGATAATCATTAAAGTTGAAGTCACACATTTGAAAATTGGTTGAGGGTCCTTACGTACAAAATGCAGAATTCACACAAGCTGAGATATCAGCTTCCACGATGAACCCCTCCGGTCTACAGATGGACTGGGCTGGAAGCCCAATGCATTATTCTCTTCATGACAGCAGATGTTGCTGCAGAGCAGAATTGGGCTACGTCTTTATCTCTTCTTGACTTAACTGCTCAAATATGTCCTTTGCACAGGGGCCTCCATCGGCCTTGGAGCTTGAAAGAAAACAAAACAGAAACAATGCACATGGGTGTTACTATAGGAAACTGAAGCTGACATCACTGAAAAAGGATTCACTTGATTTTCAGTTTTGGCTTTGTACCCAGCTCTAGCCCCAGAGGATCCTATTTATCTGGTGGATCTGACTACTATTTTTGGAACTCTTTTTAGAGGAATGCATAGAGGGATCAGGCTTTTAGAATGGATGGGTTGTTATAACGCAGAAGGAAAAATCTCTAGTATTTCCCCACCAAGTAACCTGATTAGGTTAGCTGTTTACTTTTAGTCTAGAAAAAAAATAATCTTAATGGTCACTCCGATAAAGGATGCCTTAAAATAAGTCTATATTTTGGGCTTGTTAGAAACCATGGCACACCATCATTGAGCAAAGCCCCCTTAAAGGTAGTAATAGCGTGTAAACTCACAGATTTTTGGATCTGATATTTTCAATCAAAGCACAGAGGGAAGAAACTAGGAAAAATATGCTGAATTGGCCATGAACCCCTTTATTCTTGGGATAGAGAATTGCCCTCCCCAAGGTCCAATGATCAGGCAGTCTAGAAATGGGATGTGGCTAGTGGAATGTAAGGGGGAGGAGTAGCCCTTGAAAAACATTGCCTCTGCTGGGGGAAAATGTTCACGTAACTTTGAAGAGATTCAAATTACGGAACAGTAATTCTCCCTCGAGCAGCCCCAACACCAGAGTGCACTGCTGGGAATTGGGAGTCGATTCTCTTCTCAGTATCAGAATTGCTGATTCCGAGTCAATCAGTTGTATTTATTGAGGGCTTATTATGTACAGAGCAGTGCATTGAGCACTTGGGAAAGTGCAATACAACAGAATTAGCAGACATACTCCCTGCCCATAACCATTAGCCAAAATGGTGGAAAGGAGAAAGAAGGGGGAATGAGGGCAAAGGGAGAGAGGAAAAATTGAAAGAGAAGGAAAGGGTCAGAGAAAGAAACGGGGAGAAGAGAAAAGGGTAAAGGTTGAGAGGGAGGGTTTTTTCCCCTTTGCACACAACTCAGAGGAGAATTGCAAGCTGATTCTTTCCAACTGGCTCTGCGTTACTACATAATACCCATCAGTCGTGACTAAAGCTGCTATTGAATTGCATGATGGCTACTACCAGACATGTACTTTGCCCCAGTAATGACTTTTTCCTGAGGGTTTTCATTTCACAAACTGGAGACACACTTTCAGCATCCAGGGAACTCAGAAAAGGGCAATCTTTCTTGGCAAACCTTTCCTTCCCCTCTCCCCCGCAAACAAAAGAACTTTTAACAAGACTTTTAACAACTTTCAACAAGTACTCTTCAAGCATACACAATGGCCTGGACCTTCTTGGAGAATTTCTACACTTACCTGCAGCAGTGTTGGAGATTATTTTACTAGTTAGAGATCCTTGGCCTTGTAAGCTAACACATGGGCTAAGGAATCTCCTGACCCTACAGTTGTTTCCCTTGGGTCATTTTTCCAGATAAAGAGAATGACTAAGAAAGAACATGACAGAGCACAGAGAGCACTGAAAGCTTTTCCCCTGGCTGAAACACTGCTTGCTTTCTTTTTCTTTTTGTTCTGGTGGCATTTTGGTATGCTTCTAATGGGGGCAGATCTTTTGGAAATGCCCCAAACCCTTCCAGGTTCATGGAGAAAGCCTGGCAGCTCTAGGGAGATGCTCTTGCAATCAGGTAAGGACCTTAGTGGTTTCTCAGCAATGAATGACTATTGTACCCTCCCAAGCGCTTAGTACAGTACTCTGCATGCAATAAGCGTTCAATAAATACTACTGACTGACTTGCTTTGGTTGTCAAACAGCTTCCTCCTGATCTGTTCCAAGTTGATTTCCAATACTCCCGTCCTTTACTCCTGGATTAGGATTGGGGCCTACATCCCAGGTCCCATTTAGGGCCTATCTCAGACCTATCGGTCAATCAATAGTATTTAATGAGTGCTTACTTTATGCAAAGCACTGTACACTGTGTGGTTGGGAGAATATAATACAATAGAGTTGGTAGGCATGATCTCTGCTCTTGAGGCTCTTATAGTCTAGATGGGGAGGCAGACATTAAAATGACTTAAGGTTAGGGGAAGGGGTAGAATATACGGACATGCACACAAATGCTGTGGGGTTGGGGTGAGTATCAAAGTGCTTAAGGGACACACACCTAAGCGCAAAGGTTTAGCGGTAAGAAGGGTCAATAGGGTGGAGAAATCAGGAGTTAGAAAAGGCCTCTGGAGGAGATACAGTTATAGAATTTAGATTCTAAACTTCTTATGGGCAGATAATGTGTCAACCAACTCTGTTACACTGTGCTCTCTCCCAAGTGATTAGTACAGTGCTCTGCACATAGTAAGCACTCAATAACTATGATGGATTTATAGGATTTTAGTAGGGCTTTGACTGAAGGAAGAAAGTGGCAGTCTCTGTCCTCTGGCCTGGAACTTCCTCGCTCCTCATATCCAACAGACAACGACTCATCCCTCCTTCAAAGCCTTATTGAAGGTACATCTCTTTCAAGAGGCCTTCCCTGACTAAAGCCTCCTTTCCTCTTCTCCCACCCCTTTCTGCGTTGCCTTGACTTGTTCCTTTTATTCATCCCCTCCTTCAGCCCCACAGTGTTTATATACATGTCTGTAATTTATTGACATTAATGTCTGTCTCCCCCCTAGACTGTAAGCCCACTGTGGGCAGGGAATGTGTCTATTGTTGTCTTGCACTCTCCCAAGCACTCAGTACAGTGCTCTGGACACAGTAAGCTCTCAATAAATATGATTGACTGACTGACTAACTAGTCTGTTGGATATGAAGGAGTAGGGAGTTCCAGGCCAGAAGGAGGACATGGGCAAGGCAAATGAGATGGAGGTATGTCCTATGGCCAACTGTGACTGGGTCCTATGACTGTCCTTGCTTCCCTTAGGCGAGACCTTAAGTATTTCCTTAACTAAACTTTCCACTGAAGCCGATTTGGGTGTGCCTTCAATATAGTAAATGCTGCATGGTTTCAAGAGTGAAAAGAACAAGGAAGAGAAACAGGACCAGATGGGTAATTTTAAAAACATTTTCTATGGGGGATTTCTATGGAGGAGTAGGGGTATTTGGACTGAAACCACCACCTGCAGCAACATCTGGCCCCTTTAGGGTATACCCTGATTTTTAAAATGACAACTTCCTTTTCTGAACGAGTCAAACTGGATATTGCAATAATTGCCCCAACTATCAACTAATTTGAGCTGTTGGTCAGTTGGAACAGTTCATTAGCCACTTGCTGAGCTCAGTGATTCTTCTTCCTTTCAACAACCCTTTCTCCTTTATCTGGCGACCACACAGCAAGCCACCCAACCCAGTGGACAGCAATGTTCCGGGAGGGTTGCTGAAAGCTGTGGTTAGGCCCCCATCCCTTCTGCTATAACACGAGCCTTTAAATGGACTCTCCCAAGTGCTTAGAAAAGTATTGTGCCCACAGTAAGTGCTCAAAAAAGACGATTGCTTATTCTTGTTGAACCATGCTTTAAGGAAAACTCAGGGTATATTATGTGATCTTGGCATATATGCACATGCCTTTTTCTTCCAGCATTGCAATGTGTTCTAGCTGCACAAGGTGCCTGTTGTCAGAAGGACATTCCCTAATTCCCTAACAATATCCTAACCACAACATGTAGGGAAAACTTACCTTATGAAAGAATCGTGTGTCTTCCCCTGCATTTTTTTGACACTGGGGATAGTATTTTGGATGACAAAATAACATTGCTTCCAAAATAATGCTGTCCTATATGGCACTGTTGTGGTCTTCAATGGCAAAAAAAACCCCAAACTGTTCCTCCATCTTGGACTTTCAAATAATTTCAAGTGCATTTTTCAGCTCCTCTGTAAAATGGGGATTCAATACATTATTATTATTATACTTGGTAAGCAGTTACTATGAGTCAGCCACTAGGATAGATACAATTTTATCAGGTTGGACAGAGTACCTGTCCCACATGGGGTCAAAATATAAGGAGGAGAGAGAATAGGTATTGAATCCCCATTTTGCAGAAGGTTTTTTTTTTGTATTCCTCAAGTGATCACTAGGTTCCAGGCACTGTTCAAAGCACTGGGCTAGATATAAGTTAATCACGTTGGACAGAGTCCCTATCCCACAAGAGGCTCACAGTCTTAATTCCCATTTTACAGATGAGGTAACTGAGGCACAGAGAAGTGAAGTGATTTGCCTGAGGTCACACAACAGGAAAGTGGTAGAGTCGGCATTAGAACCCAGGTCCTCTGACTCCCAGGCCTGTACTCTTTCCACTAGGCCACATGATTTCCCATACCTGTTCTCTGACACACTTGAACTGTGAGCCCTGTGTAGGACAGGTATTGGGTCCAACCTAATTATCTTGTATCTATCCAGTGCTTAGCATAGTGTTTGTCAAGGAATAAACATTTAACAAATATTATCATCATCATGTGGCAGGAATTAGACTGATCTAGAGGAAATCCTTTTAAAAATGTATGGTGGAAAATTTAGTCCCTACTACTTGCCTCGTTCTGCCTCCAGTTGCCTGTCAGTCTATTTCTTTCTTCATGGGGCTCCTTTGTAAGCCGGTCTCACCGGTTAGGGGAATGAACAGTGATAGTTTCCTCGGCTCTTTTAAGAGCAATCGCACTTTGCTTATTTTCGTCTAGGAGTCATAAGTCTAAAAATATAAACATAGTGTACGGTGCCACTTGGTGAATGGTAGCACATACCTTAGTAATGTAAACCAGCTAGTCAGCACAGATAAAAGACGGTTGAGTAACGTGCCAAAATAATCTCCTGGTCTTAAAACAGAAAAACAGTCCCTTTTCATATTCTTTAATAGTTTTTTATATTGTATTTATTATTCACTATTGTTGTGATTTGATGAACTTGTGGAAACATTAAGAACTGATAGGTCTTTCTCATCACTGAAGTGTTTTTTCTATTAAAAATTTAGGAAATCTGGGATACTTCAAGTACCAATTTCTTTGACTGTCTGGAATAGTATATCTCTTCATTTCTTCTTATTATCATCACTACTTTGACAGATGTCCACTTACTGATACCTAGAATTGCAATGGGCTTTGTTCCTAACATAGAATTAGACACTTGATCTTGGTCCACTTTACTTTAGTAATGTATATAAAAGCTCTTTATGCTTAACCTAGTACCTTTCATGTGTGATTCTCAAAAATTCTGGTGGGACATTATTCATTCTCACAACACCACGTTTGATTCTTCACTATTATTATCTCAGTTTTTAAGTAGGGAAACTGAAACACGGTAGTAATTAAATGAATTGCTGTAGACCACATGTTGAATCAACAAAGCCAGTCTTCTTGATTCTCAGACATAAACTCACATTCATCTATAGATCGCCAAAGAGATGTACAAGCTGTCATTTTCACCTCTGTTTTGTAGATAGAAAACCAATATGTTAAGTAGTAATGATAATTATGGTACTTGTTAAGCTCTTACTAGGGGCAAGCCCTGTTTTATGTGCTGGGGTGCATACAAGTTAGTCAGATTGGACACAGTCCCTGTCCCAAGTGGAGCTCACAGTCTTAATCCCCATTTTACAGATGAGGTAAGTGAGGCCCAGAGAAGCAAAGTAACTTGCCCAAGGTCACACAGCAGCAAGTGGCAGAGTCGGGAATAGAACCCAGGTCCTTCTGACCCCCAGGCCCTTGCTCTAACCACTAAACCACGCTGCTTCTCAAGTGCCTAGAACCTAGTCAGTTTTACCATCATGGGAATCTGTAATATATTTTTGGCTAGAACATAGGAATCAGGGAAGATTCTTCTTCTGACAAAGTGAGCCTGTTTGGGCTCAGAGTTGAGCATTACTGAAGAAATCGTTTGTCTAGAAGTGCTCAGTACCGGAACCAGTGCAGTGATGTATTACAGCACGCGTTTCCTTTAATGAGAGGCTTCGTCTGAACGTAACCCTCGCATTCTAGGAGAACAGGATATACTTGTCCAAATTCTCCAGAGAATCAACGTCAAATCTGGATCCTGGAACTCTGAACTCAGATTCTCAGCCCTATGTTCTGTTCATTAAGCCTGTTTTCAGTGATAGGTTTCCTGCCTGCTGTAGGTGTATTCACCGGTCCCTCTTTAGGCACACCACCCACGACACAAAAAGAGACCTTGACTAAAATGCGGGTTGCATTTGATTTGGGCCGTTCCTATATTTTGCAAATATACACGAGTCTCTCCCTTTTTTTTTACTGTATCGCTGATTGAGTCAATCAACCAATTATGTAATTGAGAACTTACTATGTACAGAGCACTGTACTAAGGACTTGGGAGAGTATAATACAACAGAATTAGCAGACACACTCCCTGCCCATAACCAGTTTACAGTCTAGCCTTCTCACTCATCTTTTCTCTTTGGTTGTGAAATAATTCCAGCTGACAGGGAATCAGCTGTCTGAGGTGTTTTACAAAAGACTCACTAATTCAGCCCCATCACATTACAAGTACCAGGCTAGTCTCAAGCTCGTTTTGGGGAGGAAATGTGTCTATTGTTGTACTGTATTCTCCCAAGAGCTTAGTACCAGTGCTCTTCACACAGTAAGTGCTCAATAAATATGAGTGAATGAACGAATCTCCTCAAGAAAGTAATCCAGAGACTACCTGCACTGTAGCAGATATGTCTAACTTTGAAGTAGGAGAAAGAATACAAGGAAATAATCTGCCTTGAATCCTGGGGCTGGCAATCCTCACCAGACCCTTGTAAAATCAGTTTCCCAGAGGATGAAGAGGAGGAGGGCTTAGTCTTCTCACAGGATAGGTCACCAGCCACTGATTTTTACAACAAAGTAGGGGAGATAAGAGATGGGTGTTACCCCAGAGATATAACAGAGATAGGACCTTAATAAGCTGGAATCTCTAGGGAACCAAGAGAAGTAAGATCTTCTCTGGGAGAAAACTACTCATTGCTAGGAATTAAGTTGACACTTCCAGAGTCGCAAGGAAATGTCCCAAGTTCCAAGAGCAGCATGGTGTAGTGAATAGAGCATAGACCCGCCAGTCAGAAGGTCATGGCTTCTTATCCCAGCTCCACCACTTGTCTGTTGTGTGAGCTTGGGCAAGTCACTTCACTTCTCGGTGCTTCAGTTACCTCATCTGTAAAATGGGGATTGAGACTGTGAGCCCCACATGGGACAGGGACTATGACCAACCTGATTTGCTTGTAACCACCCAAGGGTTTAGTACAGTGTCTGGCACTGAGTAAGCACTTAACAAATACCACAATTAATAAGGAGTTATGGAAGGTCCTGAGAATGGAATTTATTAAATGCTCCCCAGTGTCTTGGGACACCAGAAAGGTCAGTTAAGTCCCGCAGATTTAGGTGGGACAATGATAATAAGGTTAAATATGCTACTTATTAAAGCATTTATTAAGCACTTCCCATTTGCCAAAGCATTATGCTAAGCACTGGGGTAATAATAACAATAATAAGGCATTTGTTAAGTGCTTACTATGTGCAAAGCACTGTTCTAAGCATTGGGAAGGATACAAGGTGATCAGGTTGTCCCACGTGGAGATCACAGTCTAAAAGATGGGAAGAGCAGTTTTCTTTCTCCCCATTTTACAGATGATGAAAAAGAGGCTCAGAGAGGTTAAGTGATTTTCCCAAAGACACAGAGCAGGTCAGTGGCAAGGCTGGAACTGGAACCTAGGCCTCCTAACTTCCTGACTTGTGCTCTTTCCACTAGGACACACTCTGGGTAGTCTTAAATCTATATGACTCTCATCCTGCTCACCTTCAGTATCCTAAGAGCATCTGGGATTCTTTGACTGCTTGTGCCAGGGTTCGCCCTTCCCCTCCCCCAGGCCCGACAGGCATTTGGCAGGGCATTCTCAATGGAATCATCCAGGGACTGGAATCTGTGAACTCCTCCCCTTGCCAGTCTCAAAGCTTGGCAAACTTTCTGGATGCCATTGTGAGACAGAAGCACCTGTTGACCCTGACTTTTTAGTCAGCCAGAGATTGATGGCTGGCCAGTAGGGGCAGTGAATGAGGTGACTCCCGATCAAGCAAGGCATTTATAATGAGAAGGAAGTAGTGGAGAAGGATGGGGAGAGAGTAAACGAAAGCTTGACACTAGCGGAAATATTGGGCCTCGAACTGAGGTGCAGGAATTCGGGCCCATACTTTAAATTAACAATAATTGGGTGCCTCGAGTGAGTACCCATGCCAAGCACTGAGGCAAGGGCTGGGGTAGATGTAAGAAAATCAGAACAGGCAGAGTGCCCTTCTGCCATGATACTTTCAGTGTAAGGGTCAGAGAGAACAGGTATTTGATCCCCATGGTAAAGGAGGAGGAAAATGAGGCACAGTGACTGACCCAAAACTTGGTCCGGCTTGATAAAACCTAAACTCATTTCCAGGTCACATACCCCAAGGCCCAAAATTGTGAGGGCGAGTGCAGATTGGCTAGAACCTGTTTTCACCACCACTCTACAACCTGGTCTGAGAGCCCCTCCAGGTGCAAGGGTGGAAGACTAGATTGTGAGCCCATTGTTGGGCAGGGATTGTCTCTCTCTGTTGACAAATTGTACATTCCAAGCACTTTGTACAGTGCTCTGCACAAAGTAAGCACTCAATAAATATGATTGAATGAATGAATGAGGAACAATGTTGTATTTTTTTGGACTAAGAGAAATGATTGTGAATTAGTGGGGGATGATTCTGATTAGTGTCCATATTGTTTGGTTTGGAGGGCAGAAAACCAATTCCATCCCCAGACTTTCCTATTCCAGTAACATCTGACTCCAGGGAAGGGAAATTCTATGATTTCTAGAAAAGCTATAACAGTGGAATGGTCAACAAACAGTCGATGAGCAATTTCACCAACCTTGGTCAAATTTTCCTGGGAGGGCAAGATGAATGTTGCTTGATGTTCAGTGGCAACAGGAAAGAGCAGTGGGCTGTTCTTTTCCTGGATTTTTCTCCCCAGTATTTCTAGTTAATGAACACAGGGAACGATAGCCCCATTTAGTGCAGGGTGTGCTATATTGCAGAGACTAGGGTCGGCTTTGAATTCCTTGGATGGGCATGCTGACAACTGCTATCTAGTTTTCAAAAGTAGAATGGGTGTACATGTCCCACCCACTTAATCCTTTAGGTGTGATCAGCTTTCACATTTGGATACTGTTGCGGGGACTGCATCGAAGGTGGTGCTTCCGAAAATACCGTAATATGGCTATTTAGACATCTCCTAGAAGCTGGGTTGCTTTATCCATTGGGCAGACTGGTCATTTGCTCCAAGGCCCATTGCCAACAGGGAACATCACACAGCTACCCAGGGGACCATCTGCCCTTATTTATTCTTCACCCCCAAACCATCCAAGAATAACCCCGTTACCTTTTATTTACTCCATTGCTTAGAACAGTGCTTGGCACACAGTAAAAGCTTAGCAGTTACTATTAGTCAATCAATTGTATTTATTGAGTACTTACTGTGCGCAGAGCTCTGACCCTTAAGCGCTTGGGAGAATACAATATAACAATACAACAGACACATTCCCTGCCCGCAAAAAGCTTAAAATCTAGAGGGGGAGACAGACATTAATATAAATAAATACAATTACAGACATGTACATAAGTGCTGCTGGGCTGGGAGGGGGGATGAATAAAGGGAGCAAGTCAAGGCAACACAGAAGGGAGTGGGAGAATATGAAAGGAGGGTTCAGTCAGGGAAGGCATCTTGGAGGAGATATGCTTTTAATAAGTCTTTGAAGGTGGAACAAGTGATTGCTTGTGGATATGAAGAGGGATGAAGTTCTGGGCCAGAGGGAGGATGAGGGTGGTACTTTGAGAAGGTTGGCATTAGAGGAGTGAAGTGTGCGGGCTGGGTTGTAGAAGAAGAGTAACGAGGTGAGGTCGGAATGGGCAAGGTGATTGAGAAGAGAGAAGGGAGAGAGAAGAGAAAGAAGGGTCCCAACAGAGAGGGAAATGTGTACATATTTGGGGGAGGTTGGAAAAGGGTGAACTTCAGAATGGTGAGGGTGCTCTCTGCCTTCCACTAATAAGGGTCCACCAGAACCTTAAACTGGCCTTGATGATGTGATGTTGGTGTCTCCAGTGAAGAATGACAGACAAGCTTCCATCAAGGTCACAAACCCGCATGGGGCAATCGATTAGTCTTAACGGTTTGTGCGGCATCACTTGCACGGTCTCAGTGGCTCAGTGGAAAGAGCACGGACTGGGGAGTCAGAGGTCATGGGTTCAAATCCTGGCTCCGCCGCTTGTCAGCTGTGTGACTTTGGGCGGGTCACTTCACTTCTCTGGGCTTCAGTTCCCTCAACTGTAAAATGGGGATGAAGACTGGGAGCCCCACGTGGGACAACCTAATCACCTTGTATCCTCTCCAGCACTTAGAACAGTGCTTGACACATAGTAAGCGCTCAACAAATACCAGCATTATTCTAGAGAAGCAGTGTGGCTCAGGGGAAAGAGCACGGGCTTGGGAGTCAGAGGTCATGAGTTCGAATTCCAGCTCTGCCACTTGACAGCTGTGTGACTGTGGGCAAGTCACTTAACTTCTCTGTGCCTCAGTTACCTCATCTGTAAAATGGGGATTAACTGTGAGCCTCACATGGGACAACCTAATTACCCTGTATCTACCCCAGCGCTTAGCATAGTGCTCGGCACATAGTAAGCGCTTAACAAATACCAACATTATTATTATTATTATCACGGTCAGTTTTGCTCCCACTGGGCATGGAGTGTGATGAGTACACAGGCCAGCAGCACAATGGGAAGGAAACGCACAGGTTTTAACACACAGGACCCAATTATGGCTGAAGTGACCGCAGTTGAGTGCTTATAGCAACTATAAGCTCTTGACCTGAGAGTCATACTTGAATGTTCATACCTGAAAGGGAAATGGAGCATTCTGTTCTTGTCATTCTTTGTAGCTGTGATACCAGCATCTTCCACACTGTAAAAATCCCAGTGAGACGTTCAGACGATCCTGGGAGATGCCACATTCTTCAGTTGGCCTAGTGTTTCCACAGAGGGACAGCAAAGTTGGGACACTTACAAGCTCCCTGAGCCACCAGGGAAACTGTTAACAATAATAATTGTGATATTTGTTAAGCGCTTATTATGTTGCCAGGCACTGTACTAAGCACAGGGGTGGATATAAGCAAATTGGGTGGATAGAATCCCCATCCCACATGGGGCTCCCAATCTTATCCCGGCTTTACAAATGAAGTATCTGTCACACAGAGGAGTTCGGTGATTTATCCAAGATCACAGAGCAGACAAGTGATAGAGATGGAAGGACTGTCTCTATCTGTTACCGATTTGTACATTCCAAGCGCTTAGTACAGTGCTCTGCACATAGTAAGCGCTCAATAAATACTATTGAATGAATGAATTAAACCCAGGTCCTTCTGACTCCCAGACTCGTGCTTCTTACACAAGGCCATGCTGTATCTCTTCACAACACTGTTGCCACATTGAGATGCTGAGGCGCGGCCCGAGGATGCCAGACCAAATTGACCTAATCACAGGACTAAAATGTGCTTCTTGTCTAAATTCCAAAAGAATCTGAGGTATGTACGTTGTGACAGCAGAAGAGGCGTTGAAAACTTAAGTTTTTGCTTTCAGCTACCTTCATTTTGAGCAGATGGGAAAATGGAACAGGGATTTATAACAGTTTTTGCATGATTATTGAATTTTTTTAAAAAAGGATAGTTTGTTTTCATTGCCCTTTTGTACAAGTTCAAATTGTTTTTTATTGTTGAGATGCAAGTGTGTGTGTGTGTGTGTGTGTGTGTGTGTGTGTGTGTTTACTCTTTTCCATTCATTGACCCCTGATGTAACCTTTTATGAGAAGATCAGATGGAAATATCATGGACTCTTTTGGTATCATTTCATGGTGCTATGAATGCAGATTGCTAGTACAAGTTAAAGATTTCACTTTGCTTTAGCCACTATTTCTGAGGTATTCATTGCTGTACCAAAACCGCATTCCTGTTGTATGAACAACTCCTTTGTTATATTAAGCCAATTATAGACCATTAAATTTTAATATGCTAAAAGCACACATTATATCAAACCTTAAAAATTCCCAAAGGTTAGACTAAGCTTTTTCTAAATAGTTTAAATAGCTTTCCTTTAGAATGCACTTCCAGTTCTGTTTAATGTTTCCTTAAAAAGTGTTAGAATATATTAATCTTTTCTATTTTGAGGGATACCCCCCGAGAGGTTGTCTGAGACAAAGGTGTGGTAAACTAGAGCAGAGTGATAATTTCTGCGTGCTTACACATCTTTGCCCTCTCGGCAATCTTGAAGGAGTGAAGTTACTTATTTCTCAAAATAGGAGAGAGTAAGTGCTTAATACATGCCATAATCACTGTCATTAAAATCAGATTACTTGTACACAATAAGATGGGCCAATTATTAAGGATCAAGTTCTTCTACCTGCTCAGAGCCTAACTGATTTTTTTTAAGGCTGCAAAAATTGCTCAAAACTTTCTTCAAGGACTTCTGCCTGAAATTATATGGCAATAACGTCGCATTTAAAATGTGGCAGTAGAAATGTTCTTAAATTAAGTGCTTTCTTACCCACCTTTGAAGGCCTTGCCTTTGGATCAGTGGAAAACAACTAGAAATTAGCAGGCCTGAGCTTTAGTTCAAGTTTTAACTTTGCTGTGTAGTGCCAGAAAAGCCATCTTACTTCTCTGAGTCTCGGTTTGTCAACAACTGGCAAACACCGTTTCTGTTACCTTACCCTCCCTCATTCACAGACCTAATTAGAGATAGTTGGAAGTCACTTGGACAGTTTAGGAGGACAAATACCAAGCACACATTCAGTGGGTTGCTTTGCTCTTGATCTGTTTCTTGAGTTTGACCAAATCTGACTTTGTCCAGTCGGAAAGAAAGGAGAATTTCAAACCAGCTCTCTCCCCTGAAAATGTCTTACTCTTGCTTCTTACCTAGGGACTCGAAGCAGGAATACAACAGCTATCCAACTATCCAAGGGTACCAAGTGGGAGAGGCAATCGCTCTGACCTGCAATGGAATGTGTTGAATCATTATCTTCCTCCATCTTTCAACAAAGGTGTCTGCAACACATTCACACACGGCTCGATTCCCCAACTCAGACACGTGAAATGCATTTCTGTTTGTAAAATAATTTAAGTAAACAGAAATTTGTGGGTAGTCACTGAAGTACATTGTTAAAAGCTTGAAGACTTCTTAAGTATCATAGAAGTTATACAAATGACTTCATTTTCCTCTCTGCCAGGGTTCTGGTTGCAAACTGCATTTTTGTGGTTTTACAGCCTAATTCCTTTTTGAATGCTCCCAGGAAAACAAGCAAAAAGAGGTCCCAGACATCTGAATCATCAGACACCGAAAACAGATTGACATGTGCACTAAGAAGTTGGTTTCCTGAAACAAAAATATAAAATTCACATGACTCATGACTGTTTTTACTTGGTTGCAAGAGAGGTCACTCCGTGCTTCAACCAGATCTGCCTGCTAGGGGTTCTGTTTATTTAGAGTCCACTCTTTCCGTTTTGCACAAATGACAGAATCAGTAGCTTCATAATCAGGTTGGTTTCCTGACTGCATTGATTTCTTGTTATTCACAAAAGCACATCTGTTCTGCCTCTCCACAGAATGCATTGCCCTTAAAAACAAAGTGTTTCCATTTTCTGCAAACATGAGGTCTATAGGCCAAATGTGTGTCAATCCTCAAAATCGAGAAGCAGTGTGGCTCAGTGGAAAGAGCACGGGCTTGGGAGTCAGAGGTCTTGGATTCTAATCCCGGCTCTGCCACTTGTCTGCTGGGTGACCTTGGGCAAGTCACTTCACTGCAAACCAGCAAGTAAAACCCTTCTATTTTGAAATGCTGATCAGAGAGGACCTAGAGTCTATAGTAGTATCCTGAGGATGACCAAAACTTATTAGTAACAAGCTCCGGTATTGAGAGATTTTAGTTTTCTAATGATCTGCCTACAAATGAGAAGCAGTGTAGCCTGATGGATAGAGCATGGACCTGGCAGTCGGAGCACCTGGGCTCCACTCCCAGTTCTGCCACTTGCCTGCTGTGTGACCTTGGGCAAGTCACTTCACTTCTCTGTGCCTCCATTACCTCATCTGTAAAATGGGGATTGAGATGGTGAGGCTCATGTAGGACATGGACTATGTCTGACCTGATAGCTTGTATCTTTTCCAGAACTTAGTACAGTTCCTGGTGCATAGTAAACACTTAACAAATGCCATTAAATGAAAATTACATCTCAAAGATGAGAAGCAACATGGCTTAGGAGAAAGTATGGCCTTGAGAGTCACAGGACTTGAGTTCTAAACCCGGATCTGCCACTTGTCTGCTATGTGAGCTTGGCAAATCACCTAACCTTTCTGGACCTCGGTTTCCTCATCTGTAAATATCTTATTCTCCCTCATCTTGTGAGCCACATGTGGGACAGGGAGGGACCTTGCCTGACCTTATTATCTTGAATCTACCCCAGTGCTTAGTATAGTGCTTGCCACATAGTAAGTGCTTAACATATACCACAGTTCTTGTTATTGTTATTATTAAGGAGGGTTCGTCAATTGTTTTTTGGGAAAGCTTGGGACCTTTATGTGATCCAGAAGCCACCAAACTGAAGGATGTGGTGAAAGCATGTGGGTTGTGGTTTATTGGGGAAATTTGACTCCCTTTAGTTCTCTTTATTGTACACAATCCACGGTTCAGCCAGGTCTTTGACTACAATCTTGGTTTTGCTCATCCCAGGATTTAAATAAAGAAGCATGACTAGCCTCTCATAGGATCTTGGATCATCAATATTTTCCACAGTGCCTCCACCACTTGCCTGCTGTGTGGCCTCGGGCAAGTCCCTGAACTTCGCCGTGCCTCTTTCCTCATCCATAAAATGGGGATGAAATACCTGTTCTCCCTTTCCTTTAGAATGTGAGCACCAAGTGGGACAGGGACCACTTCTGACGTGATTACCTGGTATCTACCACAGTGCTTAATGCAGTGCTCGGTACATAGTAAATGCTTAACAAATGCCACAGTTATTATTATTATTGCCACAAATTGAAATGGACATGGAGAATAAAGGTCTGGGGAATGCATTCTTGAATTGCATGGGGCGAAGGACATCTGGTGCCTTTTATTTTTATTTTTTTGCTGTTAAAACGCCAGTAACTTCTAAGCGCAATTACAATACTGAAAATAGTTCTGTTATCTCGGGAAACTGCTGCTTTGTCTTTGAGAGGCAACAGACTGCCACCCGGGAGGTTACTGGCATCTGCACCTGGATCACATCCTTTGATTCTTGACTACACCTTTCCTCCATTATTTCGACAGGAAATTAGGAGTGGTTACCTCCGCAGGCTGTTCCTCTGCCACTTACTGACCAAGAATTTTCCATATTCTAATTATAACATTGTCATTCAATTTAAAAAAAGATACCATAGCCAAATCACTTTCCCCCTTCCATATAACAGAAAGAAACTTTTTAAGAAAGAAACAAGCCCCTGAATTACTTGCTCTTGCATTCTTAGTCCGATCCTGCATTTAATGGACAGGAATATCCTTATTAATCCCAGGAGAGAATGACTGCCAACTCTGCCTTTCTCCCTGGACTTATTGTTTCTTCTTCACAGATTTAAGTTGAACAATTCCGCCTTTCTCCTCGGACTAATTGTTTCTTCCCCTCACATTTAAGTTCAACAGTACTGTATGGGGAATCTATTCATCCTTATGGAAAACTACTTCCTTTCTTTACTTAGCATTGTTACATTCTTAGTTTCTCTCCACACTCATTTCCTTCCTTTCCCATTCAATGAGAGCTTTGGAAAGTCCCTTCCACCTATCTTATCACACTGTGTTATGACAAAGTCATGGTCAAGGTCTTTACAGAGTTAATTGAAGAACACTCTAAAGAGTGTGGAAAATTTTGATTTCCTACTGACACCATCAGATTCCAGGGAATCATTAAAATCCTGCAGACATTACAGAATGGAGGCTTAAGTGGCAGTCGTGGAAAGAGCTCAGGCCTGGGAGTCAGGGGACCCAGGTTCTAATCCCAGCCCTGCCACTTGCCTGCTGTGTGACCTTGGTTAAATCACTTGACTTCTCCAGACCTCAATTTCCTAATCTGTTAAATTGGAATTAAACATCCGTTCTTCCAGAGTTTCCCTTAGACTGTGAGCTCCATATGGGAAAGGGACTGTGTACGATCTGATTATCCTGCATCTACTTGACCGCTTGTATTTGCTTGGCTTGTAGTAAGTACTTAGCAAATGCCACTATTATTGTTAATGATCTTTTTTGAGGATTGTCTTCACTGTGTTCTTTTTATTTACCCCCACCATGCCTGCAGTAGCAGCAGAAAGCCTGAGAGTAAACTTTAAATTTAGCTCTACATCTTGATTTTTAAAAAATCACTAATTTGCCAGTCTTTCCTTTAAAGTGGTCATTTTCTCATTTGCTGTCTCCTATCCATTTCCTCAGCTGTCGACTTCCAAAACCATACTAGCATTGGGCAGAAGGGTGAGACCAGACCACAGCTTTGTTAAACTTGGCTCCCATGAAGCCCAGAATTGAAAAGGTTTCGTTTGTGATGCTTGGTCTGCTTCCTTGTGTATTTAAGAACTGCCAGTCCTTTTGAATATCACTGAATGACTCAGGAGGGGCATAAGTGGAGTTGTACTTTCATACTGCTTCTCTCTGCCTTGAAAACCAACAGGCTTGTTGAGAAGCAGCATGGCTTTGTAGAAAGAGCTTGGGCCTGGGAGTCAGAGGCCCAGGGCTCTAATTCCAGCTCTGCCACTTACCTGTCATGTGACCTTGGTCAAGACAGAATATCTCTGGGGCTCAGTTTTCTCAGCTGTAAAGTGGGGATGGCATACCTGGTCTCTCTTCCTCTTTAGACTATCCATACGGGACAGAGACTGTGTCCAACCTGATAAGTAGTTACCTTAGGGCTTAGTACAGTGGGTATACAGTAAGCACTTAGTTATTATTATTAATAAACAGGATGAGAAGCGCTTCCATCAAGAGTGCCAGGCTATAGAGGACATTAAGACAGCAAGAATGGGGCTGGGAGTAGCAAGAGGGAAGGCAAAGCAGGAAAGGGAAGGAGAGAAAGAGTAAGGAGCTGGAAAAAAGGAGCAGATCTCTGAACTGAAAATGAGAGCATCACCTGCTTCCTGACTGACTAGAAGAACTCCAGAATGGCTCTGAATATTAATGAAATGCCACTGGGGCTGGGGGGAGAAAAGGGGTATGTCCTAGCCACGTGGTTTCCCTAATGGTTTGCATTATCTTTTCCTCTCTTACCCAGCCTGCTCCAGATCATAACCTCAGTTTCAAATGCTGAGGTTTCAGTAATGTCCGGTCACAATCAATCAGTCGTATTTATTGAGTGCTTGCTCCGTGCGGAGCACTGAATCAAGCACTTGGGAGAGTACAAGATAACGGAGTCGGTCAGCACACTCCTTACCCACAGTGAGCTTACAGTCTAGAAGGGGAGGCAGACATTAATAAAAATGAATAAATTATGAATTTGTATATGAGTGCTGTGGGGCTGAGGGAGACTGAATTATAAGATTGAGTAGTATGGTGAATATACACCAATTTTACCCCAGAGATTGTACATTACAATCTGGGAGAGCAAAATGGCCACTCATACATTCATGGGTCTATGGCCACCATGAGTATATGAGAAGGTTAGAGAAACAAAAGGAAGAATAATTCTCAAAACAGAAGGGCCTATATAGATAATTTTATATAGTGTCTAGAATGAAGCTCTATTTTGGAATTGCATAGTCGTTGTACAGTGACAACAGAAAAGAGGAAAGATAAAAAACAAATGGAGAGAACCCGAGGAGGACATAAAATCAACAGAAACACCCAAAGAAAGGAAGACACTGAGAGGAGGAAAACCAGCAGAACTGTGATTCAGGTAACAAATGAAACTTTATTTTTTAAAGATGCAGGGGAAGCTTTCTGTTCTCTGAAAAGCCTCACTTGGCCAATTCTTTCTTCTGCCTCTAGCTCCTGTTTTTCTTCTACTGCTTCTTGCTGTCATCATGCATCTTCTTATTTCTCTTCCCTCCTCCTTTTTGAGCCTGCCTCTTCCTTTTTTGGAGGTGAATGGGCTCTGGCCTCTCTATTTGGCCCATCAGACACTGTAGCTGTCTGTCCAAAAAGTCTGGCCAACCCTTTTCCATAATACTTTTCAAACCATGAGGATTAAAGGAATGCAACTCTTTAATCCAACTTCCATCTACCCTTCCTGTGACTCACTTACCATCCCTGTCCTTTGAAAAAGCAATGCCCCTAAAGGAGACGGACCATTTAAAATAGAAAAAGACTCCTTCTCTACCATTAACCCCATCCTCTCTATTTAACAGTTTAACAATTCAGCCCAATTTTTAACTGTTTTCCATGCAAGCCTGCAGTTTCTATAAGCTAAAATTTCACCTGCCCAACTCCCTAAAACCCCACAAAACGCTTGAAAGTCCTGCCCTGCAGTCACTGCACTTGAAGCATTCCCCTGAAGAATGCATAAAACCATTTGTAAATACACTAGGTCTAACTGCTTGGGGAAAGCAATCTGGAGATATCCTCTATGGAAAGTTCCCTAATCCTAAACACATACTCCTTAATGGGAAGACTGAAATTCCTACCTTTTTTCACTAGGACTTTGAAAGAGTTCATAGAGCTCAGCCTTAAAAAATCATTCTCTTTTCTATGCCAAAGGAAGTTTTTAATTCACCAGAATATGACATGTTTATGTGGCAAGTCTCATTAATTAGCAGTCTGTGGAGTCACAGAATGCCTAGCAACTTCCCTCTCCTACCTCAGGTTTTATCCCTAAGACCTTCTTAACATCCTCCTCTGAATTCCACACCTTTTTTTCTTCCTTTAAAGACTCTTTGAAGTTCAGGGTTGGCATACACCCTCCCGTCTGAAAGGAAGTGTCGACATATCTCTTCTCCTGGACAGTTGGTACAAGACTGACACTCATTTCAATGTTCTTCCCTCCTTCCCCAGCAGTGGGGTAAAACTAAGATGACCTGGATTCTGACTGACAGCACTGTCACACGCTGTTCTGTGCAAATCTGGTCACTTATCTGTGTTTCAGTGCCTGTGCCTATAAACGAAGAGGATGTATTGGTGAAATATCTCACTGACCTCACTGAGGTGCAAAAGAACAGGAAGACCATGTCCCCGGCAAAGTGTTTTGAAAATCCTGAAGAGGTATCTTTTATTTCATTTAGCAATAGTATTATTTGCTAATAAGCACCTATTTTGTACCAGGCATGGAGGTAGATACAAGATAATCAGGTCAGAACTGTCCCACTTGGGGCTCACAGTCTAAGTAGGAGAAAGAATAGGTTTTGGAACCCTGTTTTACAGATGAGAAAACTGAGACAAGAAGAAGTTAAGTGACTTGTCTATGGTCACACAGCAGTCAAGGGGTGGACTTGGTATTAGAACCCATGTCCTCTTATTACCAGGTCCTGGCTCTTTCAACTGAGGATCTGAGACTAAAATACTCTCCTCCAACAAAACATTTCAATTTGCTTGCCCATCACCCGCCGATCAAGTCCTTTCTGAACTATATGGCCAAGAGGTCTGGCAAAGGTTTCTGAGGCCCAGGTCATCAACCATTTCTTTTTTTTTTCTCTTTTTTTAATGGTACTTAAGTGCTTACTATGTTCCAGGCACTGGACTAAGCACCGGGGTAGATACAAGCTACTCAATTTGGACATAGTCCATGTCCTTCATGGGGCTCACACTCTTAATCCTCATTTTAAAGATGAGGTAACTGAATCACAGAGACATTAAGTGACTTGCTCAAGGTCACACAGAAGGCAAGCGGTGGAGCTGGGTTTAGAACCCAAGTCATCTGACTCCCAGGCCGGTGCTCTTTCCATTAGGCTACACTATTTTCCTTCTTTAGGCTCTATGGGTCTAGCACATCTTCTGTACTTTTTTGGTGTAGCACATTTGACCAATAATAGTGATTAGGAGGGAAAGTATAGGGAAAGAAAGATGGAGGCATGGCAACATTAAAGGGAAGCAAGAAAAGCAGTTACTTCCAAAATAACTTGGGATTGCGTTCATTTAATTAATCAAATTCATTGGCACCTATTGGATGCAAAACACTCTACTAGGCACTGGGGAGAGCACCCGAAAAGAGAAAGACATGATCCCTGACCTCAAGGAGTTTATGATCTCATGGGGGGAGAGAGAGGCATATACAAATGGCATACATAGTCAGAATGGGAAGAAAAATGTAGAGAGCATAAAAAATGGATAGATGAATAAGAAAATTGAGTCACCTAACTGTACGATAATAGTATTCACTAAGAGGAGCTTATTATATACCAAGCACTGAGGTAGTAATAATTAATCGTGGTATTTGTTAAGTGCTTACTATGTGCCAGGCACTGTACTAAGTGCTGGGGGGCAGGGGGAGGGGAATTACAAGCAAATTGGTTGGGACACAATCCCTGTCCCACGTTGGCCTCAAAGTCTTAATCTCCATTTTACAGATGAGGTAATTGAGGCCCAGAGAAGTGAAGTGACTTTCCCAAGGTCACACAGCAGACAAATGGCGGAACACACATTCTCTGCTAGGCCCATGCTCTTGCCACTAAGCCACGCTCCTTCCAGTGTGGTAGATAGAAGAGATGGATACAAAATGATCAAATCAGAAATAGTCCTGTCGCCCATGGGGCTCACAATCTAAGTGGGAGGGAAAATGGGTATTGAATCCCTATTTTATTCATGAGGAAACTGAGGCACAGAGAAGCTAAGTGATTTTCCAAAGGTCAACACAGCAGGCAAATGGCAGGGCTTCTGTGCCAAACAGAAGGAAGGGTGTAAGCAAGAGCTGGGTAGAGGGAGAGATGAAAACTAAGTACGGTGAATATGTGGGCTTGAGAGGAAAGAAGTGTGTGGGAGTGTAGTGGTTAAGCACAAGGATAAGTGTGGGGGAGGTTGCTGACAGAGTGCCTTAATAACAGCAGTGGCCAAGAGTTTCCACTTGATGTAGAGAGGGATGGTCAATGAGAAAACAATTCCTTTCTCCTTTCCAGAGGATAAAAGGGCCATTATTATTAGAAGCTCAGGTCAACACCACATATTTGTTGAATCATAGGATCATTAAGTCAAAGGAATTTCTAGATTGGGGGCTGTATGTGTCTGTCACTGGAGTGGAAGACACTTAAATTGCCTCAGTTTCAGAAGTATCAGGGCACCCATGAACTTATTCATGTGAGCACATGAACTGCTCACAGAGTTCACGGTTGAGTTTGCGCTTCAAATGTTGAAGCCCAGATTTGGGGAGAATTTCTCGTCAAAGTAAATCCTCCGGTTCCTTTGTTAAGTCACCTTTTCCTGGTGCACGGGGACACGTCTGTACCATTCTGAAGAGCTTCTCACTATTTCCGTAGAAACCGAGTTATATAGTAGGGGAAGTAATGGTTCAGTGTCACAGCCTCATAAGAAGCTCCAGAAAGGCAAATCAGTTCACTGACCTGGAAGGGAAGCTCACGTAAACCGAGAGAAGCTTCCTACACCCACTGAGTATTGCGACAGCCGACCGTGGCACCAATACGTTCATGACTTCTCTCTCCACAATGTGGTGTCTTCTAGCCTGACCCGTTCAACTAGTTCTACTAATATTCATTTTCTTTGCCGTTAAGTATAGTTGTGGCCGTATGAATGCATGATAAATTTTTAAATGCATGATTGTTTTAGATCTCCCCTTTGGCTTTTACAGATATAAAACTAAGCAACATCTGTTGAGTAAAGAGACCAAATAGGCCCATGTCATCATGTTCTGAATGAAGAAAATGCTTGTCGATGCTTGAGTATTCTTTAATCAGCTAATAGAAATTGTTATAAAGAATACAAAAGATCTACGATAGGGTGACCAATAAGGAAGCTTCTCCATTAGCTCACTGAATGTTTTCCATTACATAGTCCTGTGTAATCTTTGGATAATTAATACTGGATGTATTTGTCACAGGAATGATCAGGAAAAGGACTTAAACTAACCTTTGATCATTCTTCCACTCTGTTTGGGGAGCTGTTTTTCTGTCCTTTTTGCACTCTTTCTCTATATGTGTTCTACCATTATGCTTGCCTGAATTAATGTTAGTTCTGGCAAATTTTCTGTTTGGCATGGGAAGGATTTTTCCAATAAAACTAATTACTGTGGTTAAGTCTGATCCACTACATACATTGCATATACATAAACAGTGCTTTTTCCATTCTCTGAAGTCAGACATACTGCTTTGTTGCTCAGGCTACAACATCCTGCAGGTTTTGGGAGATGATTAGTTACCCTTTGCACTCATTGGAATGTGGTTTTTGTTTTATCTTTTCAACCAACATGCCCTTTCTTTAAAATTGTTTTGGCTTTAAATTTTACAAACATATGAAAAGGCCCTAGGCGAGGCACCACATAAGGACAATAACAGGTTATGAAAGAGGGAAAAGGCTACAGGAGGAAACTGACCAGTGATTTAATATTGTTTAGCAATATGGAAAAGAACTAAAGCTGTGTTTTTAATAAGAATTTGAATTAGGTAGGAGATCCATGAGTGTATTTATGGATGATTTGCATTTATTTTGCATTTCTGTGCAGCCAGTACGCCTCTCCTGCTGCTCTCTTTCCAGGTGGCCTCATTCTCCCATTACTGATTTATAAAGAAAAGGAGAAGAGTCTGCACCCCCCCAATTATGCTTTAGGGTCATCCTCACCCCTTTCATCTCCCATCTTCACATTTCAGTCAGTTCTGTGATCATGTAGGGGGGGATGGGTTGAATATAAATCGATAAACAGATTTAGGAAACATTCCTCTGACAATAAGTATCGGTTGGACTAGAACCCAGTGCGATGTGGAAAGAAAGAGTTTTGCCTATGTCCATTGCATTGGACACGAGGTGAGAACTACAACGTGAGTTATCCTTAATATGCGGTTCTTTGGCTTCTGTTGCATTTTTCAGTGTTCTGCACTTAATAGATGTGCAATAAATACCAGTGAATGTTTGAATGAGAAAAGTATCAAAATGCCCCGGGAATGTGGAGGTAGAACCAAAAGGGCATTAAATGTCAGCAACTAATAGCTGTAATGGATGATGGAGGCAGAGGATGTGAACTTTAGACAATAATAATAATAAAAGAAACCCTTGCTTTTTTTATACCTTATATTTCAAAATCGCTTTCACATCAATTATCTCACTGTACCCTCACAACGTCCCTGGGAGGCAGGGAGAAACAGGTATTATTTTCCACATTTTTCAGAGAAGGAAGCTGAAGCCAGAGAGGTTAAAGGACCTGCCTAAATCGACCAGCTAAATGACCTCCCTGGCCATGGCCGCCCAGAGGCTTGTCTAGAACCCAGATCTCTCTCCTACTTAGATTATGAGCTGTTTGTCGAGCAGGGACTGTGTCTGATTAACTTGGATCTACCTAGTGCTTAGAACAGTGCTTGATACACAGTAAGCACTTGACAAATTTTGTAGAAAATAGTTCACATCATTCCCTGTACTACTCTACTGGGGATGAAATGGGGAGGTGGTATTAAACGATCACCTCCATACAGACTTATTATTTGACACATATTTCTGTCATCCCTAATTGAACTGTACACTTGGCAGGGAAATGCTTTTAATTTTTACCCACAAAACTGTGAGGGGGGAAAAAAAATGTAGAGGGTGAGAGTTTGAATACTATTTTTGCTACTTTGGGTGAATTTTTCCTCAGGTTACCCCTTAAGGATTTAAGAAAAAAAAGGTAGAAAATAGTTTTTAGAATACTGGTGTATGTTCTTAAAATACTGAGAGAAAAGAAGCAAACATTGATACAGACAACTGCTACATAGTTAAGCAAAGGTATGAAGGAGAAAAGACACATTATGGAAAACCTTAGAGAGCACTAAGGAGACATTTTTATTGCAGTGTTTCTTTTCCCATCTAAACATACGAAATGATAACATGAATTTGGTCACAATCACGTCCAAAAAGTAAGGAAGGTGCTTTACTGGGGGAAGCAGCTGTGGCCTAGTGAAAAGAGCACGGTTCTGAGAGCCAGAGGACCTGGGTTTTAATCCCTGCTCTGCCATTTACCTTTGTGACCGTGGGCAAGTCAAGCGTGGCTCAGGGGAAAGAGCACGGGCTTTGGAGTCAGAGGTCATGAGTTCGAATCCCAGCTCTGCCACTTGTCTGCTGTGTGACTGTGGGCAAGTCACTTCACTTCTCTGTGCCTCAGTTACCTAATCTGTAAAATGGGGATGAAGACTGTGAGCCCTACGTGGGACAACCTGATTCCCCTGTGTCTACCCCAGCGCTTAGAACAGTGCTCGGCACATAGTAAGCACTTAACAAATACCAACATTATTATTAACTTCTCTGTGCCTCAACTCCCTCATCTTCAAAATGGGGATTCAGTCCCTGTTCTCCCGCCTATTTAGAATGTGAGGCTCACATAGTTCAGTGCTTGGTACACAGTAAGCATTTAACAAATACCGGGGTAGATAGAAGGTCAGCAGGCGGTGACACGTTGGGGGGGGGATGTGTGTCTCTTAATTCTTCATCCCCATTTTCCAGATGAGGTCACTGAGGCCCAGAGAAGTGAAACGACTTACCCAAGGTCACACAGCGGACGAGCGGCGGAGTCGGGATTAGAACCCACGTCCTCCGACGCCCAGACATTAACCACTTGGCCACGCTGCTTACCTCGTAAGCGCTCAAGAAATGCCACTGGTTGATTGACAGATTCATGTAACCAATCCCAGCCGGGGGCTCCTGCAAACCCCCCCAATCATCGCGGGAGCCCTGGCCACGCCCCCTCTGCGGAGCCCCGCCCACCCGGTTCACCTTGGGGGCGAAGAGAAGAGGCGGGCTCAATTAGCCCCGCCCCCTTTCCACCTAAGCCCCGCCCACCCCCGGCGCTCCTCCTCCCTGATTGGTTGGCCGGGAGGAGCCGGGCCCCGGGGTTTAAAACGGTCCCGCCCCCTGTTCGTCTAAGCCCCTCCCACCTGGACTCTCCTCCTCCCCGATTGGTTGGCCGGGAGAAGCCAGGCCCCCAGGGTTTAAAACAGCCCCGCCCCCTGCTCGTCTAAGCCCCGCCCACCAGAACTCTCCTCCTCCCCGATTGGTTGGCCCGGAGGAGCCGGGCCCCGAGGCTTAAGGCAGCCCCGCCCCCTGCCCTCCTAATCCCCGCCCACCCCTTCATTCCTCCTCCCCGATTGGTTGGCCGGAAGGAGCCGGGCCCCGAGGCTTAAGGCAGCCCCGCCCCCTGCCCGCCTAATCCCCGCCCACCCCGTCTTTCCTCCTCCCCGATTGGTTGGCCGGGAGGAGCCGGGGAGGGGAGGGGGCGGCGGGGAGAAGGGAGGGGGGGAGGCGAGGGGAAGCGGGCGGGCGCGTGACGTCATTTCCGGTGTACACAGACCGGCCGTCGCGGTGCGGGAGGCGAGCGGGGGGCGCAGGTGAGGAGCCGGGACGGGCCCCGGGGGGGAGGGGAGGGGAGGGGAGAGGCCGGGCCCGTCCGTCCGTCCGTCCGTCCGTTCGCTGAGGGGGGAGGCGCTCCGCCCGAAGGACCCGCCGACCCAACGAGTGTGCGGCCGGAGGCCCGGCCCGGCCCGGCCCGGCCCGACCCGGCCCTTACCCCGCGGGGCCCCCGCCCGCCTCGCCCCGGGGAAGGGCCTCCCCGACACCTGTCACCCGCTCGGCCCGGGACCAGACGCCCGCCGCCCCCGCCGCCCTCAGCCCGCCCGGACCTCTGCCTCTGTCTGGCCGTCTCTGTCTGTGTGTCTGTGTCCGTGTGTGTGTGTGCGCCTGTGCCTCCGTGTGAGTCTGTGTGTGTGCGTGTGTCTCTGTCCGGGTGTGTGTGTGTGCGTGTGTCTGTGTGTGTGTGTGAGTCTCCGTGTGCGTGTGTCTCTGTGTGTGTGTCTGTGTGTGTCTGGGTCTCTGTGTGAGTCTGTGTGTGTGTGTGCGCGCGCGTCTGTGTGTCTCTGTGTGTGTGTCTGTGTGTGTCTCTGTGTCTGGGTCTCTGTGTGAGTCTCTGTGTGTGTGTCTCTGTGTGTGTGTGTGTGCCTGTGTGTGTCGCTCTGTGTGTGTGCGTGTGTCTCTGTGTGTGTGCCTGTGTGTGTCTGGGTCTCTGTGTGAGTCTGTGTGTGTGTGTGTGTGTGCGCGCGTCTGTGTGTCTCTGTGTGTGTGTGTCCGTGTGTGTGTCTCTGTGTGTGTGTGTGCCTGTGTGTGTGTCGCTCTCTGTGTGTGCGTGTGTCTCTGTGTGTGTGTCTGTGTGTGTGTGTCTCTGTGTGTGCCTGTGTGTGTCGCTCTGTGTGTGTGTGTGTGTGCGCGCGCGTGTGCCTGTGTGTGTCTGGGTCTCTGTGTGAGTCTGTGTGTGTGTGCCTGTGTGTGTCGCTCTGTGTGTGTGGGTCTGTGTGTGTGTCTCTGTGTGTGTCAGTGTCTCTGTGTCTGTCAGTGTGTGTGTGTGTGACACCCACGTTCTTCTTCTTCTTCTTCTTCTTCTTCTTCTTCAGCGCTGGGCCCGGTGTGTAAGCGGGGCCGGGGAGGACCGAAGGTGATGAGACTGTCCCGTCCCCTCGTCCCCCCCCCCCCCCCCGCCCCGCCCATCTCCTTCATCCGTATTTATGGAGCGTTTACTACAACGGCGAGGGCGTTGCCTAAGGCCTTACTGTGGGCCGAGCTCTCTTCTAAGCGCCGGCGGTGCAGGGCGCTGTGGTAAGCGCTGGGAAGGGATCACTCGGCCACAGGTGATAATAACGGTGTTGGTATTTGTTAAGCGCCTACTGTGTGCAGAGCCCCCTTCTAAGCGCCAGATGGGCAGAGCGCTGCCTTAAGCGCTGGGAAGGGATCATTCGGCGACAGATAGTAATAATGTTGGTGTTGGTATTTGTTAATAATAATGTTGGTATTTGTTGAGCGCTTCCTATGTGCCGAGCACTGTTCTAAGCGCTGGGGGAAACATAGGGGAATCAGGTTGTCCCACGTGGGGCTCACAGTCTTAATCCCCATTGTACAGATGAGGGGACTGAGGCCCAGAGAAGTGAAGTGACTGGCCCACAGTCACACAGCTGACAGGTGGCAGAGCTGGGATTCGAACTCATGAGCCCTGACTCCAAAGCCCGTGCTCTTTCCACTGCGCCACGATTTGTTAAGCGCCTGCTAGGTGCAGGGCACTGTATTAAGAGCTGGGAATGGATAATTCAGCCACAGATAGTGATGTTGGCACTTGTTAAGCGCTTACTATGTGCTGAGCGCTGTATTAAGCGCTGGGAAGGGATCATTCGGCGACAGATAGTAATAATGATGGTGTCGGTATTTGTTAAGCGCTTGCTAGGTGCAGAGCACTGTATTAAGAGCTGGGAATGGATAATTCAGCCACAGATAATGATGTTGGCACTTGTTAAGCGCTTACTATGTGCTGAGCGCTGTATTAAGCGCTGGGAAGGGATCATTCGGCGACAGATAGTAATAATGATGGTGTCGGTATTTGTTAAGCGCTTGCTAGGTGCAGGGCACTGTATTAAGAGCTGGGAATGGATAATTCAGCAACAGATAATGATGTTGGCACTTGTTAAGCGCTTACTGTGTGCAGAGCACTGATCTAAGCACCAGAGGTGCAGAGCGCTGCATTAAGCACTGGGAATGGATAATTCAGCAACAGATAATAATAGCGATAATGATGTTGGTGTTTGTTAAGCGCTACTATGTGCAGAGCACTGTTCTAAGCACCAGAGGTGCAGAGCGCTGCATTAAGCGCTGGGAATGGATAATTCGGCGACAGATAATAATAATGATAATGATGTTGGTGTTTGTTAAGCGCTACTATGTGCAGAGCACTGCTCTAAGCACCAGAGGTGCAGAGCGCTGCATTAAGCGCTGGGAATGGATAATTCGGCGACAGATAATAATAATGATAATGATGTTGGTGTTTGTTAAGCGCTACTATGTGCAGAGCACTGCTCTAAGCACCAGAGGTGCAGAGCGCTGCATTAAGCGCTGGGAATGGATAATTCAGCAACAGATAATAATAATGATAATGATGTTGGTATTTGTTAAGTGCTACTATGTGCAGAGCACTGTTCTAAGCACCAGAGGTGCAGAGCACTGCATTAAGAGCTGGATAACAGATAATAATAATGAGGGTATTTGTTAAACACTTACTATGTGCAGAGCACTGTTCTAAGCGCGGGGGGAGAAACAGGGTCATCAGGTTGTCCCACGTGAGGCTCACGGTCTTCATCCCCATTTTACAGATAGAGACCATCCCTGCCCAGTGACAGGCTCATGTCTAATGCGGGGAGACGGACCAAAACAAGATAACATCAAAATAAATAGAATCAAGGGGATGTACACCTCATTAACAAAATAAATAGGGTCATAAATAATCTATACAAATGAGGACAGTGCTGAGCGGAGGGGAAGGGGGAGGAGCAGAGGGAAAGGGGAGGCTCAGTGTGGGAAGGCTTCCTGGAGGAGGTGAGCTCTCAGTAGGACTTTGAAGAGGGGAAGAGAGTTTGGTGGAGGTGAGGAAGGAGGGCATTCCAGGACAGCGGTAGGATGGGGGCCAGGGGTCCGTGAGGCCCAGAGAAGTGGCTTGCCCAAAGTCACCCAGCAGACAAGTGGCCACTACAGCCCCACCAGACTTCCCGGCTTTGGGCCTAGGAACAAGCGTGGCCTGGTGCTGGGTAGATCCCGGGCCTGGGAGTCGGCAGGTCCCGGGTTCTAATCCCATAGGCTGTGAGCCCCTTGTTGGGCAGGAATTGTCTCTATAATAATATTATTATTATTTATTTTTAATAATCCCCATTTTCCAACTGAGGTCACTGAGGCACAGAGAAGTCAGCTGACTTGCCCAAAGTCACACGGAGCTGACAAGTGGCAGGGTGGGACTAGAACCCACGACCTCTGACTGCCAAGCCTGTGCTGTCCAAGGTCACAAAGCAGACAAGTTGGCGGAGTGGGAATTGGAACCCGGGCCCTTCGGACTCCCAGGCCCGGACTCTAGCCGCTACGCCATAAATCCTGACCCCGGCAGGTGAACGAACAGGTACCTTTGGGATGCATTTTTCCCGACGAAGGGCAAACTACCAACAAGGAAAGGAAAGGGAAGGGCAACTGCGAGGGCCAAAGGGGCTTAGCCACAGTCCCGCTCACCAGCCACTGCCCCCAACCCTCACCATCCCGTCCCCTCTTCCACCCAGCGCTTCCGCTGTAGGGAAGTGCATCATAATAATAATAATGATGGTGGTATTTGTTAAGCGCTTACTATGTGCAAAGCACTGTTCTAAGCGCTGGGGGATACAAGGTGATCAGGTTGTCCCACATGGGGCTCACAGTTTTAATCCCCATTTTACAGATGAGGTAACTGAGGCACAGAGAAGTTAAGTGACTTGCCCAAAGTCACAGAGCTGGCAAGCGGTGGAGCCGGGATTCGAACCCATGAACTCTGACTCCCAAGCCCGGGCTCTTTCCACTGTGCCACGGTGCTTCTCTATACTATTCCAAAATTCAATGTTGCTTGAACTCTATTGGTACAGATTAGACCTATTCTTTTCAGAAGTGCAGTCTACCTTTACCCGTCTACCCCCGAAGGCTATAATGCTTCTGCGTGTGTATTTTAATCCATGGCTCGAGGAACTCCGGGTTCTAAAAGGGAATAAATACATTTTTATACTTTTTTCCCCCCTTTCCTTCAGGACCTTGAGGTATTGTGAGGTTTTAGCCAAATGAGTTTTAGTGCTGTTAAAACACTGATGAAATGTAGGTTTTTTAAAAAAAGCGTATTTCTCTTTTCTTTATCGTCTTTAATTTCCGTAATCATTCTATTTTCTTTCACTTTTCTAAACTCTTCACCTTTCTCAATGCCATTGTGCCTCCTTCTCTATCCCTCTAACATTTTCCCTTTTGCAGAGCAAAGGAAGCAAGCTTTTCCTGTTCCCGAGCAGACACTATCACGTGCCCGTCACTATAGTGATTGAATTTCTTTTCTACTGCATTTCTTGCAGTAGATTCTTGGGTACAATTCCCTAAAGCAAAGTAGAGAGTGTTGAGAGCTGACGAAGAGATTAACCTTTCCAAGGCGCAAAACAGAAAACCTAGAGTAACTTCCCTAACTTTTGCAAGGAGTGGTTTTACAAAGCCTAGGTTATATGATGAAAGAACATAGACCAAGAAAGGGTGATGGGTGTGCCTTTCAGCTCCTAGGAAGTCAGCTGCCAGTACTGCTTGAGTAAACTTAAGATTTGTGTTGGACATCCTAAGAATTTTGTTTATGTCCCCGTACAGTTTGCCATGCGCAAACTCTTTCCTTGATCCTAAATAGCTACTAATTCTGTTCTTTTTTTGGGTGGGGTGGGGGGCGTTACTTGAGATTATATCTTCTGCGACCGTTGCGTGGGCTAAAATGGTCTCAGGATCGGTAGAAAACGATTTATACATTCTTTATGACCTTCCATTCTGAGAGTTTTCCAAGGGATCTTTTTAAAATTTCCCCTCATATTTTATTCTGGAGGGAGAACAGTATGCGAAGACTAATCCTTGATTAATGCGGCATATCTCCTATGCTCATTTGCTGAATTTGTTTTCTTGTTCAGTGGTTAAGTAACTGCCTTTCAGGGTGAAGTTTTTAAGTGTGCTCTGGTCACTTTTCACTGTGGCATGTATGATACTAATCTTCCTCTATTTTTGCACACAAATACGTAGGTTAACATTGGAGACAAAGATAGAAAAGTCTTCTCAGATTCCCTTGGCAAGCTTAGGCTTTTTTTAAATCTAAAATTATCCGCAGATTTTGAGAGCTCAGAGAATTTTTCAGGCATTTTTTTCCCCCTCAGATGCCTTTAAAATGAGCAATTTTTTAATTGTTGTAATGACATCTTAATTTAAAGCTTAGATAGACTACTGGGTTGAGCATTAAATAGGACAAGGGGTCAGGAACCCGTGGCTTGTGACCTTCGTGGGGCTCTTTTTGGAATCAAGTATGGCTCTGGAGCATAGACACCCAACTTGCCGTCTTGGCACGGGGTGGGCGAAGCCATTAGCTTTGTCCCCGTAGCAGACAGCTCTGGAGGAAGCCGGGCAGGAACTACCGGGGTCACTGGGCGGTTTTGAGCCAGAGGGGGCTTGGTGACTCTCTGGTGGCTGCGGGGGGGGTTCAAACAGTAATCCTTGCCCCCCCCACCCCCCCAAGATCCAGTGTTTACTGGCCTCCTGCAGCAAACAATAATGGCCCTAAGGTGAGCCAGCCAAAGGCAGGATGGGGAAATGGTCATTCATCCTCCACGTGTACATGGGACAAGAGCAGCCATGATGCCAGGAGCCGAGGACATTGATGTGGGTTGCGTATTAGGCAGGGAAGTGCCCCTTTGCCCCGCGATGTGTATTCCAAGTCTCGGAGGTAAACAGTGGCGGAGAGAAGAAAGAAAACAACCACTCCAGGTTCGTTCTCTTGGCCCGTCGTCCCTTCTTCCCTGTATTCCCCTTCTCACCCGTCTGGCTGGCCATCCCCCCAGCTTCAGTTCCCTACCCCCGGAGGGGAAGGACGTCTGCTACTTTTACCAAGTTTGCCGGTGGAGAGTTTCTTCCAGATTGTCTCCAAGGTAAACTGCCCTGAGGATGAAGTGAGAATCGGGGCAGAAGCACAGGCAAAGGCCAGCCCTTAGAGCCCTTCCTTTTTCCTTCCCGCCTAGTGAGTCGAGGGCAGCAGCAGAGGTCGGGGCCGTCCGCAGGCCTCTCTCTCTCTTCCTCCCTTCCATTCTCCTCTTCCCTTGCTGTCTTTGCTGGCAGCAACAGTTGTTACACTGAAGCAGCCGCATGGTATAGTCATGTCACATGGGGGTGTGGGGGAGGGCATAAATTCTAAGACTCTTTGTGCACCGACTACGCAAATGTTACGCCTGGTTTGGCGGTTCCCAATCAAAAGGTCGCCGGCTCCGGAGATAGAATAGTTTGATTGGAATAGAAAATGTTCCCCTTTGGCTGAATTGGTGTGCCTTGGTGCAACTGTTTGAGAAATAATAGTAATTTGGTGCCCAGTGGAAAGAGCACGGGCCCGAGAGTCAGAGGATCTGAGTTCTTATCCCAGATCTGTCACTGGCTTGCTGCAGGACCTTGGCTCAGTTCCTTCATTTGTAAAATAAGGATTGAATGCCTGCTTTAGCCTTATATAGGACAGGAACAGTGTTTAGCCTAATTAACTCGCCTTACCCCAGCATGTAGAACAGTGCTTGAAGCTTAGTAAGTGCTTAACAGATATCATAATAAGAAAAGTGTTTACTGTGTTCCAAACTGTGAACTAAGCCCTGGAGTAGATACAAGATAATCAGAATCAGATGCAGTCCTTACACAGCAGGGGATGGGAGGACAGATAGTCCATCCTCGTTTTGCAGCTGAGGAAACTGAGGCACAGAGAAATTAGTAACTTGCCCAAGATCACACAGCAGGAAAGCAGAAGCTTGTATAATTCATGTGATTAAATTAATTTCTTCCACATTGGTAGTGGGAATAAGCTTTTTACTTTGTTAAATCAGAGGATGTGCATAAACTGTGTTATCTTCAAATGTCTCATTTGCGTATAAGCCATTTAAAGAGAAATGACCCTGGCCACATAGCAAGAGGAAGATAAGAGGGTATTATTAGGAGGGGAACGAGAAGACATTTCAAGTTCATCCATTTTTTAAAAAAACTTATAAAAATAGTAATTCAATTTAAAATACTTTTGCTCCATCCAGTTATAATATGGTGTCTCAGGTGCACTGTAATAAATTCTGAAGGATCTCTTTTTCACTCCTAGTTCAAGAAGTATAAATCCTAGTTAATTTGACACCCTCGCAGTGATGGAAGAACATTCTCTTAATGGAAGTCAAAGACTCTTTTTCTTGCTGGATTATTCTCCAGTTTTAACAGGCTTCCAAATTGCAATCAGAATGATAAACTGAAAAGTACATATAACACCCGTATGTAATTTGAGCCAACAATGAAATAATCAAATACAGCTAAACTCAGTGTTCCAAAATGTAAGGAACCCAGGTTGGTTGAAATGCTTCAAAAAAATTGGATAAAATAGTATAGGTAGTCATATTGCAGTTAATCCGTCTACTTCTTGGATCTCATGGGAGGAGGACCGTATATTTGTGTTCAATAAATAAGACTATATTTAAATCCTTGGAGAAGTCTGGAATCTCCTCGACTGCGGATACTAGAGCCTCAGCTGACTTCAGGGCCTGGTACAATCTTGATATCAGGGGAACAGCCCAGCTAAACCCACCGAAAATACCCTCAAAGGTCAGATTGCTGACTCAGATTGAATCCTCGATATGTGCGGCCCGCTCGTCAGAGCACTCGGGCATGTTTTACTAAGCATATCAATCAGTCACTGGTATTTGTTGAGCACTAACTGTGCAAAGCACTGTGCATCTGGTACATTGAGAGGCTAGGCAAGACTGGATCACTGAATTTTCCAAATCTGTGGAGTCTGGCTATGAAAGTTTTAACCAGGATTTTTAACTCTAGTGAAATGTGTTAGGGGATTGCTTTGCCAGGATTCCCCTGAATTTCTCTTAGATTATCTGATTGTGAATGCAAGAGGTGATGGGGAGAAGTAAGAAGAGAGGAGATGGTGAGGGAATTCGCAGAGTCCAAGAAGAATTCATAATATATGGGATTTAATTGTTAGTTTAAAAAATAAAAAGGGTAAGCATGGCCTTTTGCAGATTAAAAACTTGATGAATTTAACACACCATTTCCTCTCTAGGAATGTAAGCTACCCGTGGGCAGGAAACTTGTCTTGTGCTTCTGCTGTAGACAGTGGATGCGCAATAAAAACCACTGCTATTATTCTCCCACCCAAATCACTATTAACTAGTAGAGAAGCAAGTATGTGAAACCATAAGGGCGAGTAACCTATTTGTAGGGGCTCTTATTCCACACACAGTAAAATTCTAAGTACTTGGGCAACACCATTTCAGAAACCAGTCATCCAGGTTGGATTGATGATGCACTTTTCAATTTCTTGCCCCTTTTCCTCTTTCCCGTTTTTCTTCTAGCATTTGTGCTCTGCCGCAAACCTAACCTGCCCCGGTACTGCTGTAATTTCTGATTTTTGTCTCCTGTGAATGTGAGGTCTCTGGGCCACTCTTGAGAGGTTGGGGGTGGAGTCAGATTAAGTGACAAGTTGCAGGGAGATGAGTTGAGACTTCACAGTTGCAATGGCAATGACAAAGTCAGTCCTCCTGCTCCCCATGTGGACCAAACCTTGAAGCTTAGCTCTGGAGCTGCTCACCACCTTGGTGTCTGCCACATCCCTTCACTGAAATATTGTGTTCATTCAATCCTGTTTATTGAGCACTTACTATGTGCAGAGCACTGTCCTAAGCACTTGGGAAAGTACAATATAACAATGAACAGACTCATTCCCTGCCAACAATGAGCTTACACTGTAGAGGGAGGGGCAGTGCCTAATCATAGCTATGCCTCTAGGACATCATGCCCAAGCTCCTCAGGATTTAGATTCCTTCCCATATGATGGTAGTCAGTATTCAGTGGCCAAAGTCAGGGCAGCAAAGTGGAGGGGAGAGATCTAATATTTCACCTCCTTCCACATCATGTGATGCGCCCTGTTGGCTCTGAAGCCCTGTGGTCCTAACTTCCATTCTTCCTTCTTCCCCCTCTTTGTTCCTCTTTTCCTCCCACCTCAACCAGCTTTCTTGGTTACCTTGTCCAGATCTGTTTTGGGGTCCTGAGATGCAGCAACCCAAAATCTCTACAGTAGTTCAAGCCTGGGAGTACTGGGTTTTGTTTAGTGGCCATTTATTTTATATGCCCGTCTTGATGCTAGCTAGACTGTAAGCTTCTTGAGAGCAGGGATCATGTTGGTCAACTGTATTGTACTCTCTCAGGTCTTCAGCACATTATGCACAAAGTAAGCACTCAATAAATACCACTGGTTGGTTGATGGGTGTAATTCTTCATAATCTCTCCCTGTCCTCTTTTGTCGTATCCTCCCTCCCTCTCCCCAATTTTAAAAATTTTCTCCCAATTTAGGTGGTTTTAAAAATCTTGTTCAATTTCTAGGAAAATAATGGCATAAAAACTGAAAATGAAAGACTATATTGTGTGTATGAGTGTATTTCCACTCATGACAGTATACCAGCAAATGCTTCCCTGAAGAAGTACATTTTATCTGAAACTAAGACTATGATTTTTTTTATGGCATCTGTGAAGGGCTCACTATGTACCAGATGCTGGGGTAGATACAAGCTTATCAGGTTGGACACAGTCCTTGTCCCACATGGAGCTCATGTTATTAATCCCCATTTTGCAGATAAGGAAACTGAGGCACAAAGAAGTAAATGACTTGCCCAAGGACACAGCAGAGAAGACAGATTTCAGTTACAACTATCTCTGAATACAGTATATACTTCTCCCAGTGTATCACTTTTTTGTTTTTTAAGATATAGCCTGGCTGTTAGCTCCGTAGAAAGAGCCATGCTCTGAGAATCGTGGAACCCAGGTTCTAGGCCTGACTCTGGCTGCTGGAGTTTTGCCATCAGAAGGGAAGGTTCCTGGCCTCTTCCTGAAAGAAGACAGCGCCAGTGGGAATTGTGAAAAATAGCTGAATAGTGTGGGGAATAAAGACTTCAGTAGCTCTCCAGGCCTGGTGGTTCAGGCTGCAAGAGCATGACATCTGTGTGGACATTCTGTACCCGCAGTGGGAACAAGAGTAGCTGGAAAGTGACAGCGTAAGTGGTACAGTCCAAATCACCGACACAGTACCTTCTTTTACGCGAGTTTTGATCCTGAAGTCTTAGGACCGAAGCTTTTAGGAAACTCCATCGTGATTATTTTTAGGTATGAGGTAAATGACAAGGGTGGAAATAGATGCATGCACAGTCATATAATTATAATGGTGGTATTTGTTAAGCGCTTACTGTGAGCAAAGCAACGTTTTAAGCGCTGGGGGGTACAAGGCGATCGGGTTGTCCCACGTGGGGCTCACAGTTTTAATCCCCAAGTTAAGTGACTTGCCCAAAGTCAAACAGCTGACTAGCGGCAGAGCCGGGATTAAAGCCCATGACCTCTGACTCCCAAGCCCGAGCTCTTTCCACTGAGCCACGCTGCTTCTCAGAACACAGGTTCTTCACCTGCAGTAGTGGCACCCTGACCACATGGAACAAACCAGTCTCACTTCGTGACGTCTGCCATTAGGAAACTGATGCTGACGGAAATGGGCTAAGCCACAAAAGAGGCCTTCGGGGCTCCCTTGGAAGAAACGGGCCAGGTTGCGAGGTCATCTTTCCTGTTATTTTTGGGCAAACCAAGAGGATTGGTTAATGTGATAGTACAGAAATCCCTTTAAATTCTCTCCCTTACAGTTAAACTCTTTTCAGTTCAAACGAGTCATAGATTTGGTCACTCATTGTGCTGCCTCTGACTGGATCGGCACAGCTCCTACGGCACTTGACTGACTGGAGGCAGCAGCTGCAGGGCAGGAAGGAGCAACTGCCAGAGAAGGAGTGCTGCAGCAGAGGGGAATGATAGCAACGCTCCACTTCCTCATCTCCGGCCAACAATATCTCAAGGACACCGGGACAGAGAGTGTAACGTGGGGGCGGAAACACCGTAGGGGCTGTATGCCGTGGCGTGCGGCTGGGTTGTCGTTGACTGTACGGGGAACGGAAAATCTGCCTTTAATATAACTCCTGGTCTGTACTGTCCCCCTTCTGCATTTTTATAGGACGGACAATTGCGCAGGCCTATTCAAATGATATTTTAAAAAATCATAAAGGAATGTTGTCCATCCTGAGGCAGAGTAGAATCAGCAATGGAATCCAATCAGTCCATTAATCAGTAGTATGTTTTGAGTGCTTACTGTGTTCAGAGCACTGTACTAAGTGCTTGGGAGAGTGAAATGCAAGAGTCGGTTGAGACAGTTTCCTACCCTCAAGGATCTTATAGTCTAGGAGGATAGGTTGTTCAGTCAGTACTAGCAACCAGAATTAAGCAGATTGACCTACGGGAGGATCTGTGGGTGAGTTTTTGTTCTTCCTACTGCTCCCAAATATTCCAAAAAAGTTTTTATGGCTGATTTTCCCCTGATAGATTATGCATGCTCTGCTTCTGTTGTGCTTTTCCAAAGACTTAGTATGGTATTTTGCTTTGAGTACTTGCTGAGTGACCATTACCACTCTTAATACAAGGAACCTGGGCAGGAGAGAAGGCAGGAAGAAGGACGTGAGGTTGGTGGGAGGAGAGGAAAATGAGGCACAGTAGCTTGAGATGAACAAAGTGGGCTGTAGTAGGTGAAGAATGGGTAAAGTAGGAGGGAGAGAGCCGATGTAAAACCTGAGGTCACAAGTTTTTTTTTTGATGCAAGGAGGAATGGGCAAGCATTGGATCATGTTTATAAATTATTTTGTACCCTTTCAAGCACATAGGACAGTGCTCAGCACACAGGCGCTCAGTAAATACTATCGATTTAAATGGAGGTTTTCGAGGAGTAGTGACTGTCTTTCGCAGAACAACTTTTTAGAAAAATGATACAGGCAACAGAGTGAAGTATGGACTGAAGCAGGGAGAGAGTGGAGGCCAATGTAGAAGTCAAGCCGGAATACGACTCTTTACCTCGGGAGCTCCTGCTCCCAAGTACCTTGGCTTGAAAGCAGTTCCCCCAGTCTGCAGGAATCTGGGCTGGGGGAATGCAGTGGCAGTGGAACAAAGTTGAGGGTGGTCAGGGTGCTTCAGGGAGACACTTTTAGGGTTGGCAGATTTCCATAGAAGGTTCTGTGTGATATATATTACATTGTGTCACCTGCTTGAAGCATGAATACCACATCACTATCAACAAAAGCGCACCCACTATCTCCAGGTGCTGTCCGTGGCCTCCCCACAGGCCATCTGTAGTTGGGCTTGGATCCAGTATTGCCACTTAAGAAACGCATACTCAAAAAGCGGTATGTAATGAGGCAAGATACCCTTCAAGTTTTTTTTTTTCATGAAGAGTGCCCAGCTTTGGTTCATAGATAAAAATGACCTTCTTTGTTTCTTGAATCTTTAAACATACTTCTTCAAGAGGGACTTCATGCAACAGCAAGCGGTGTATGTTTTGGTGTTCATTTGGACAGGATGTTTAGAGAAGACACCCTTTTGGCCAAGTGTTTTTTTTCAGTTTGCTCTTTACTTCTTTTGAGGACTCGTGTGTTTAGAAAGGGCTTTCTTCACAGCTTGGCCTATCTTGCAGGAATGAAGTTCTAATCCTTGAGGAAAGAAATGGAACCCAAAATGATGTCTGAGTCGATGCTTTGATTTCACCACAACACCAAGCCTAAGGGAAAGAAATCATATTATTGGTACTTTGTAAATGTAATACATTGTGAAAAACATCAAAAGAGTTAACTACCAGTGACTTTTGTCCTTTCCATGGTAAATTATACTTTTGTGTTTTTCATACTTTCAGTAGGACTCGACAGTCTTAGTAATGTTTTCTCTTAAGTGGTGTTTTTCTGGAATAAAGACTCTTCTGTATCCCATTGGCTAACTAACGCAGTTGACCTCTGATGTTTTGAAAGTAAATTTTAGCTTGGTTGGCCATGTGGTCAGGAAAAGTTTTGGTCTGGTTAGGTGAAATCAGCAATTGCTTTATAGAGGTACTAGATGTGAAATCTGTTCAAAACCACTAATGATATATGTTTTGTGTTTGTATAGGAATGTCACATTTTTGTGGTGACAGATTTGGCATAGGTAGAGCAATTGTGTCATCACAACAAGATTTAGTTAGATGTTACTGGAGGAAGCAATAGAATTCAGAATACAGATGAAACCAGTATATTTTCTTTATTGAAGAGATCTTTTCAAGATCTTCCTCTTAAAAGTAACGAGTTAACATTTTTTTTCTAATTCTGCCCTTCTGAGGCATTCCAGTTTTTTTTTCTTTCAACTTAAAGTTGTTTGTCACGACTATTACATCGTAACTGAATTAATTCAGTGCATCGTGTCCAGTGTGTTTTTAGCCAATTCCTTTAACCAGTTCTTCTGTTGGTTTTTGTTGGTTGTTCTTAATTAGGCAAGTTGGGTTTAGCTTACCCTCTTTGCAGGATGCCTAGCGGCTACTTTCTCAGAATATGAATTTATTTAATCTTGGCCAAAGTATGAAAAAATGAGGTCTTTGAACTTTATAGAGTGTATTGGTTATGACAACCAGTTTCACCTAACTCAACCAGCTCATTTCTCGACTGAGGTTTTACTCTGAGTAGGAGATGATTAATCTACTATTTATAGCATAGTTGATGCCCTGTAGAATAATTGCTGCATAGAGGAATGTCCTTGGGGGGAAAAAAGTCTTGGTGTTTGAATTTTTAGGCAGGAGGGCAGTTCTTTCTGTAAGCATTCGCTATTTCCGGGTACTTAACTAGCTCTAACTTGAAGTCTGCCTCTTTGCACAGGAGTGTTAAAGTGTATGGGGTTGGCAGGATTTGCAGATATTCCTCTCCAAACTCCTTGAGCAAGTTGTCTACACCTACCACCTCCACTTCCTCTCTTTCAGTTTTCTCCGTGATCCCCTGCAGTCTGGCTTCCACCCTTTTCACTTCTTGGAAACTGCCTTCTCTAAGATCACCGGCCACCTCCTTCTTGCCAAATCCAACAGCCTCTACTCCTTAGCCTCTCACATGCCTTTGTCGCTGTGGACCACTCTCTCCTCCTTGAAACCATATCTAATCTTGGTTTCACTGATACTATCCTCCCTTGGTTCTCCTCCTACCTCTGGCCGCTCCTTCTCTGTCTTTTTCACAGGCTCTTCCTCTACCTCATCCTCTCTGACTGTGGGAATCCCTCAAGGGCTCAGTTTTTGGTCCCCTTCTATTCCCCATCTACACCAGTTCCCTTGGAGAACTCATTTGCTCTCTTGGCTTCAACTACATTTCTATGCAGATGATTACTAAATTTATCTCTCCAGCCCTGACCTCTGTCCTCCTCTGTACTCCCACATTCTCTTCTGCTTTCAGGACATGTCTCATGGATGTCTCACCGACACTATCCACTCAGCGTGTCCAAAATCGAACTCCACAACATATCTCCCAAAACCTCTCCTTGCCCCTACTTTCCCATCACTCTTGACAACACCACCATCCTTTCAGTCTCACAGATCGGTCTCACAAGTTATCTTTGACTCTTCTCTCTCTTTCAGTTTGTACATTGTCACTTAGCAAATTCTGTTGGTTCAGTCTTCATAATATCTCCAGAATCTATGTCTGAACCCGGGCCTTTGTCACCTGGTTGTTAGGCAGTGACACCCTGATCTGACCGCAGGGAAAGAGGGAAGATGAAGAAAATGGTTGCCTCAGCACAAAATACGTTCCCTCTCCATCTTCCAGGGAGATACATATGTTTATGCTGCCGAGAGGCACTATAAATTATTTTGGGGGAGGTATTATTGGGGGACTGGTTAAGACAGGGCATTTCTAAACAATGTCTGTGATTGTCAATTTTTGCAAAGTGGATATTTAAAAAAATGACATCATAACTGCCAAACAGTAATATAAATAAGAATTTCATAGACCTGGAATAAGTAAGGTTATCTCCTTGTCCTCAACATACCACTCATGCTCTTTGTAAGACGTAAAAATGTGTTGCATTGGCTAGTGTAATTTTTTTTTTTTGGCAGCTCTGTTTAAAAGCATTAGGGGAGTTGAGGTGAGGACTGTATTTCAGTCTTGGGCGAGTGCTGCATGAGACTGATGAATTTGAGCTCAGATTCCCAGATTATGATTTTTAGATTGTTTACAGATGAGTAAACTCAAATCTCCTTTATTGCCTCCTTTCCTTCTTCTGCTCCCTCTTCACTCTGCTTTTAACTCCAACTAAGGTGACTTGATTTCTAGTCCACTCTGTGGCTCTCATTTGGTTTTACTGTTTATGGTACAAAATGGGTAAAGGAAATAAAGGCATTAAAAAGGTCATCTCTTTGTGGGATCTTTAAAGACACTTGAATTGCCATAGGTGGATGTTAAGATGAAATTTGAAATGAGTGATTAGAGTAAAAGACAATCCTGTAACACGTATTAACTTTGGCCTAATTCTGAAACCTACATATTTCAAATTCTCTTTGGAAAAAAGCTGACTCAGCCTTGGCACCAGAAAGAAAGGAGTTGAAAATCATATTTGGGTCTTAGTTGAGGTTTCCCCCTACCCCAGGGATTTTTCAGAGATTGCAGTAAGGAAAGAATGCAAGCATAGTCCTTTCTTCACCAGATTATTTAGAAATTTAATTAAAGCCTTCAAAGTTCTTGAGCACAAGTATACCCTAACATCATTCACAGTATTTGTTTTAGTTTTACTGTAGTGGTTTAATATTGGATTGGATGAATTAACCAGTAAAATTGCAGAAGGAAGTCTTTAAATGGAATCTTCATATTTTAGCCCTAGGGAGAAGTATTCAAAGAAAAAAGAAAAATGAAAGAAATGAGACAAAATTGATGGAAGCTGCCTTTATTCCAGATTATTCAGTAAATAAATCTAGAGCTGTAGTTCTTTGTCATTCCAGTTGATGAAGTCTACTCTTTATTTAAGCAGTATTCATTCATTCAGTCATATTTATTGAGTGCTTACTGTGTGCAGAACACTGTACTAAGCGCTTGGAAAGTACAGTTCAGCAATAAAGAGAGACAATCCCTGTCAACACTGGATTTACAGTCTAGAAAGGGGGAGACAGACATCAAAACAAGTAAACAGGCATCAATATAAATATATAGATATGTACATATGTACCCAAGTGCTGTGGGGTGGGAAGAGGGGAGGTGGAGCAAAGGGAGTGAATTGGAGCGACGTGGAAGGGAGGGGGAGCTGAAGAAAAGGGGGGCTTAGTCTGGGTAGTTAATGATATTTTGCCCCCCACCCCCCACATCTCCTCAACTTGCTCCCTTTGTTCCCCCTCCGGCCTGCCCCACAACATGTTTATATATATATATATATATATACATACATATCTGTAATTCTATTTATATTGATTCCTGTTTACTTTTTTTATGTCTGTCTCCTCCCCTTCCCCCCCATTTTGGGCAGGGATTGTTTCTATTTATTGCTGTATTATACTTTCCAAGAGCTTAGTACAGTGCTCTGCACACAGCACTGAATAAATATGATTTAATGAATGAATAATGGTTGGATCATCTAATTTAAAGTTATGCATTTAATGGCATCTATGTATTTAGACAGGTCTTCAGTGGTAATTTAGAAAATCCCTATTTGTTTTCAATAACAAATAGGTATCCGTTAACTAAATCAGGTGGACTGATTTTTCTTTACCTCAAGGTCCAAATAAGAAAATTCATTTTATTTTAATTCTGGGATTACCTGATAGAGTTCTGAAGAGCAAGATTTAAGGTCTTTTATTTCAGGTCCCCTTCTGCTGCCTTAGGACTACATTTTTTTATGATATCTAAGTGCTTATTTTATGCCAGGTACTGACTGTACTCACCATTGGGGTAAATGCAAGGTAATAAGGTTGGACATAGTCTCTGTCCCACAGAGGGCTCGCAGTTTAAATCTCCATTTTACAGATGAGATAACTGAGTCAAGCCCGTGCTCTATTCACTAGGCTATGCTGCTTCTCCTATGTGCAGAGTACTGTACTAAGCACTTGGGACAGTAGAAATCAACAGAATTATCACTCACATTCCTTGCCCATAACGAGCTTACAGTCTAGAGAAGTAAGGTGACTTGCCCAAGGTCACACAGCAGACAAATGGCAGAGCTGGGTCTAGCCACCAGGTCCTCTGACTCCCAAGCCCGTGGTCTTCCACTAGGCCACACTGCTTCCTTTCTACATATACTGTAGAATTTGATCTTAATGCCAAGCTCCACATCTCAAGACTGATTCATTGCCCCATTTTTATAGCTTCTGTATTTTCATTTACCTCAGTTGGACTTGATATTCCATTAGCCTTCTGAATAACTGTGCATTTGTGTATACATCAGTCACTACATCATTTGTGCCAGTTTGTAGGAAGATGTTTTTAGGGGAAAGGGCACTGTCTGGACAAAAGTGGATGGAAAAACATTTCCCAGTGTCAGTCATGGGATCTGAGTGTTATTTGCTTTAGCCCCTCAGTTATGTACAGTTCTCAAATAAATGTACCTTGAGTTATGTCACCACATAAAACTTTTGTTTGGGGAAAGGAAAATTGCTGGCATAAGAAAAGTTGAGGGAGGAACCACATAGATGGTGATTTGATACAAAACCAGCAAAAAAAATAAAGATAATTTCGGCTCCCAGTGACCTTTGTGTTTTCTCTAGGGAGAAGCTCTTTTTGACATCTAAATTAGTGGATTGGTATGGAGACGGACAAGTGTATTTCAAGTCCTGATCCTTTAAAATTATCACGGCAAAAAGGGGACATTAATTCCAGGTGTCAAATTAAAAGTTGGAAGGTGAAGAACTAAATTCTGATGTAATTGCCTAATATTTTACAAAACTCAATTTTTGTTCACTTCATAAGCTGTGACAGGCTTTTCACTTATTGACTTCTAGCATCAGTTTTGCATAGATACCAATCATCTGGATACGGATGCTTTAACAGAGTCTCATTTTAGTGTCATTTGGTCTAAGTGCATCAAAATAACATGCCAGTAGTAGTTTTCTTCTCCAGATTCTCATGAATAACTAGGTGAAATTAAGAAATCTCATAGGGTGAAGAGGTGGCAGATATTTAAAGAGGAGTTTTCTCTTATGGCAATTTTACATCTCCTCATAAGGGGGTTTCTATCTTGGTGTCTATGTGCATGAATTCAGTTGCAATTTGCTACCTGGCATGCTGCACCCCCTCTCTAACCTTTGCCCTTTCCTGATTGGTTTTAAATGTCATTAAAGGTATTATTAAAAGGATAATCTGTTTTGTTAACCTGGTAAAACCTTAATCACAGCTAATTTTGGACATTAGCATTTTGTAGGCTTTGAAAAGTATAGCACCTGTAATGGTTAAAATGAAAATATTTTCATTAACTCAAAACAAGTCTGTCTTGATTTGTAGCATAGGTCAGCACAGGGACACCATATCTGTGTTTAGAATAAGTTGGAGCCAATTTGGACATTCTTAAAGTTGGAGTAGTTAGCCTCTCCCGGAACCAGAGAGAGATAACAAAGCTAATGCTGGACTTTAATGCATCTGTTTTTATCCCCATACAAATTGGTTTCCCCGTTAAAAAAAAAAAAAAGACATAAATTGTTTAATAAAAGTTTTTGGAAACATAATTAAAACCACTTGACACTTTGGTAATGTCTTTCTTCTGAAAAAGCTTATTTACCAGAGCCCTCTTGACACTGTTGTACGGTTTCCATGGTCCAAATTTAAATTACCAAAATATTGGGGAGAACCCACATTTCCCATTCATTTTGTGAGGAAAGTTGGTGGTGGTGGAGAATCACTTCAAATGCTATTTTTCTATTACTTTTGCATTTCTAAAAGCCCGGTGGCAGAATTGTGACATTTGCGGTGGTGGACAGGGAATGTGACTACCAACTCTGTAGTATTGTACTCTCCCAGTGCTTAGTACGCTGCTTTGCAGGCAGTAAGCATTCAGTAAATACCATTGATGATGATTTGTGGCTTCTGACTCGTGATTCTCCTACCCCAACGCTTCTTCTCCTAATGCTTATTTCACCTCACCCCCAGCCACATAGCACTTTTTTACATATCCTAATAGTCTGCTGCACCTTATTTTACTGCCTCTTTCCCCGTCTAGAAGGTAAGTTCCTTGAGGGCAGGGACCATGATTACCAACTTGTTTTATATCCTCTCATGCGCTTAGTGCAGAACTCTGCCCACAGTGCAAAATAACTACCGTTGGTTGATTTAAATGCTCTTTTCTTAATTGGTCACCTGTAAGTTATTGGGAGCTATGAGATCTATAAAGAGGTGAATCCTGAGACACCAAAGAGTATGATATGCAACCTGCAGGTCCAGTCTGACTCCCTTCCCCAAAAGGCATTTTGTTCTACATTCATACACAGGGCACTTATCTGCTCAAATGATTTTGGCAACCATCTCTGTATGAAATGGCTCCCAAATTCTCCTTGCCAGCCCTAACTTCTCTCACTTGCTTTACAGTTTTGTCTTGCCCTTAGGGCATCTCCACAGATGATCCACTAGCACCTTAAACCCTGGACGGGAAAAACAGAACTTTTTCACCTTTCTTCCTAATCTGATTTTTCTCCTATCTTCCTTGTGATTAGCAACACCATCAATCACGGTGCTTCAAAACTTACAACTTTGGTGTCATCTTTGTCTCTCTCTGTCCTTGTCTATCTCTAAATCAACCTGTTTCCACAGAAATCCTTGGATCTGCATCTTCCTCTCCAGTCTTAAAGTCATCACCCTGGTTTAAGACCTTGACATCTTCTGGCTGGATTATTGTTACAGCCTCTCTGATTTTCCTGACTCCAGCCTCTCCACTTTATTCTGTATACAGCTGCCCAGTTTACCTTGGCCAAACACCATTCATGATGCACGAATCTCCTCAAAAACCCTCAGTAGCTACCTATTTTTCTCCCAATCATACAGAACAGCCTAACTCTCCATAAGCTCTTTCTTACCTATGGATCCATTTTCTTCTTTCACTTCATTTTAGCTTATGCTCTTGGCTTTTACTTTTCTAGCTAACTTGCTTCCGACTTGCCCATCTCCAACCAGTTAACCTAGTCCCTTGCATTAAAGCCCTGAGTGCCTTCCCACTAAACTGTGAAATGTCTTTCCCCGTGTTCAAAGACCTTCCCCGGAAAAAGACACATCCTCCAAGAAGCAATCCCTGACTAATCCTCACTTCCTTGGTGTCTTCATTCAAAAACCAGGTCATCCATCCATAGCACTCATATTTGGTGTCAGTTTGTTTCACTTGTCTGCTTTTGTTTTTAAGCTCTTGTTTTTGTTCCTTTTGTATGTTAGCAGTTTATGTTTCTAAAACCCATTAGTTTATAATATCCTCAAAGGCAGGGACTAGTTTTGGCTCTGTTGTGTGTTCCTCAGGGCCTGATGCAGTCATCTACTACAGTAGACGATCAGTATATACTATTGATGATAATAGGCTAGGGAATCAGAGGTCATGGGTTCTAATCCTGGATCTAAAATGGGGATTAAGACTGTGAGTCCCACTTGAGACAACCTGATCACCTTGTATTCCCCTCACCCCCAGCGCTTAGAACAGTGTTTTGCACATGGTAAGCATTTAACAAATATCATTATTATTATTTTTATGGGGTTCTAGGAGACTGCTGCTTAACTAGAATTTCTGATTTTGTTTCCCCCGATGAACTCTGTCTCCACTTTCCTCCACTTTTTTTGTGCATGCACTCTCTCACCCTTTCCTCCTTCTCCCTTTCCTCCTCTCTCTCCCTTCCCCCCTTGCCCCCCCATTCCCTCTTCCTCCCGTCTCCCTTTCCCCCTTTCTCTCCCCTTCCCCCCCTCCCCCACCTTTTCCCCCTCTATTTCTCTCCTTCCCTCTTTCTTATGAAAGGGATGAAGAGATAAAATAAGGAAAAGTGAAGCAACCAGTGTTAATAATGTAAACCTATAGAAAGCTAAGGCCAAACAAAATAAAAGCTCTATAGACTGAAATGTTCTATTTTGAGAAAAAGAAGGGCAATGAGACTATATAAAGATGTAAGAATGAATTATTTTGAGAAATTATTTCACATCAATGTACTTAGGTGGAAAATAATTTTCCCACATCTCATTTGAGATTATTGGTGGAAAAAGAAGTCATTCATTTTATTACTTATCGACATCATCATTATGATTGCTAATTACTGTTAGTACTGTTAATGATGACGATAATGTGAGCACATGTAGCTCACAGTCTAAGCAGGAGGGCTCGAATCCCCTACAGATGAGGAAACTGAGGCTAAAAGAAGTTGTGATTTGCCCAAGATCACACAGCAGGCAAGTAGTGGAGCTGGGACTAAGACCCAGGTCTCCTAACTCTTGAGCCCTTCCTCTTTCACTAGACCATGATACATCTCCATTTCATTAACCTGATATGTTAAAGAGTCCCTTTAACAACAATATGACTGGTACCTGAAAACTAATTTAAATTCCATTCCACCTCCACCTTTTCTTGATCTGCTTTTCAAAAAATGATTGCAACTCTTGTTTCATGGAGGCATATCATTAATCCTCTCTGTATTTCCCATTTAATTTAAATCCTAAAAAATAGCTTGCATAAACATCTTTGTATTTTTTTTTATGTCAGGGAAATGCTTATTTCCTTCTCTCTCAGATGTTTCTACAAATGGTACCAGGTCTTTTTGGCAAATAAAGGGAAAACTCCCAAAATTGATTTTATGTTCTCACTCTTTTTGAGTACAACTGGATACATGACATTTCTCAATAAAATGGGGGTGAGTTAGTTCTTAAAGGTTTTGGTCTTCTTACCCTCTGGAAATATCTGAAGGGGAACAAAAGCCCCCTTTAACTAGCTCAATTGAGATAGTAATGTGAATGTGGAGAAAATATCACCATTTTTACAGTATTTATACTGAGCATTTGTCCTTGTCTGAAATTCTAAATTGAAAAATTTGAAGCTTAATAGATGCTTATCTCTATCAACTTCTTTAGTGGTTTTTGAAGTGGTTAGTGCAGTGTTCTGCACCGAGTAAACACTTGACAAATAGTATTGATCGTTTTAATTTAAAATACTGGAACGTGAGGCATATTGTGTTAAAACCTCATTTTGACAATTCTCTGGAATGAAGAAGGTCCATCATATTTTTTTACTATGACACTTTTGAAGTTCATTAATGACCCAAAGTAATAATCAAAAATGGTATTAATTGAGTGCTTACTGTGAAATATATAAATCCTTTCAACTCTATCATTACTGAAGTATTTCATGTACTTTTCTTATAGGAAGATAAGTGGCTGCAGTAAGAGGGAGCATATTAAGAAAGGAGGAGGGTTCATAAAATGGATGTTGGAAAAAGTAAGTAAGTTTAATGGTGGCCTGACATGAATTTTTATGATTTTGGAAAAAAGGGTCCATAGTCTGAAAAAGTCCTCAAACTCTTAGTTATATCATTCAGGGGATCATTTTCCCTCCATCCCTCCCTGCCAAAATTCCTGTCCCTGAAGGGTGTTTACCTCTTGGGTAAAATATGGTTTATGGGCTGAATGTGACCCTCCGAGCAATTTTTTAGCACAAGTTAGATTTGGACCATCTCTAGATTCAATATCTTTCGCTTTTAGTGGCCCCTTCGTCAATCGGAAGGACTAATGAACTGTTAGTAACTAACTAACTGAAATTAACTGTCTCTTTGGCCAACTTCAAGTTAGAAAGGAACCTCTTAGGATGGAAGCGCACTTCTGCGATTTAAATCCACTTCTCCCCTCCTCCTCCCTTTTAATTTTTTCAACTCCATCACCTCCTAGCTTTCCACTGTTGGCTGACTTTTACAGTTTACAAATGTAGTATGTGGCAAAATAATTGCCCACTCCTAGCTTAGAAATTCTGTAGTACCTTAGGAGCAAGGTGGGGTAAATTAGCAGAAGACATTTATATGAACTGTGGCATTAAGTAGATTTTGCTGTTGGTTTATTGAATAGGTTTATCTACAAATGTTTTGTAAGAGTACTTAGTAAGTGCTTTTTGTGTGCAAAGCTCTGGGCTAAATGCGGGTCCCTGGCCCGCAAAGGTATAGTAGGGTTCCCAAGAGCTTAGTACAGTGTTCTACCCATAGTTAGCGCTCAATAAATACTGTTGATTGAGAGTGGAGTGAAAACGGATTCATAAGGAGAGATGCTAGGATAAAAAACTCTGACTCAACATACAAGATAAGGACAAAAACTCACACCAAGTAAAACCAAAAAAAAAAGAAGTGGAGCAATGTGACTAGTGTAGCAGAGGTTTGGCTCTTCATTGTTCTAAGGCTCATAATAGGTTCGAGAATGCAATATTTCAACATTTATATTTAATATTTTAGAAGTTAAAATTGTGAGTTATTTAGAGTCAACATGACTACCAAGTACAAATAGCTTTTTCAGGACTGTGACTTATTTCTTGGTTCATAGATATATTGCCTCTAAGGTTTTGCTTTCTAACATTCTCCTCTGCCCCCTCTGCCCCCAGCTTTTGGTGGGGAGACACTTTACAGAGGATGGCTTGTCTTTGGGCACAACCAGTTGCCCCCAAAAGAACCTTTTGTGATGGTGGGAAGAGTGTAGGAAAAGGCCTTTATTTGGGGGCATTGCTATTTTTCTTTCATACCTGGTGAAACTAAAGATGGTGCGCCAAAATTTTTGGAACATATCTGGAAGCTCCTTCAAATGGTGCTAGAGGAAAAAAAAATTCAGTATTCTTTTAACTTTTTTCATTCAAGAATGTATCTGAGACCACATTGTATTTTTTTTTGTTTTTTAAATGATGTTGTCATTTCTGACCCATATCTTATCAACTCCATGGACACCTCCTCTTCAGAATGTCCCATCTTCTGTCATAAGATCATTTTTCTTTGTGTATCCATAGAGTTTTCTTAGTAAAGATACGGAATTGGTTTATCATTGCCTTCTTGAGAAACTTGAGTCTCTGCCGTTGTCCTTGATCAGTGTTGCTCCATCCTACCTCACCTCATTTCTCTCTTTCTACAACCCAGCCCACACACTTTGCAATTCTAGTGCTAACCTTTTCACTGGGCCTCAACGTAGCCCACATCTTTCCCCTGGCCTGGAATGCCCTCCCGCTTCAAATCCGACGGACATGACTTTTCTTCTCCTCCCCCCGAGCCCCCAACCCGAAAGCCTTATTGAAGGCCCATCTCCTCCAAGAGGCCTTCCCAGACTAAGCCCCACTTTTCCTCATCTTCCATTCCCTTCTGCATCACCCTTACTCTCTTTGGTCTTCCCCCGTCCCAGCCCCACAGCACTTATGTACATATCTGTCATTTATTTGTATTGATGTCTGTCTCCCTCCTACCCCCCTCCACCAGACTGTAAGCTCATTGTGGGCAGGGAATGTGTCTGTTGTTGTATTGTCCTTTCCCCAACACTTTGTACAGGGCTCTGCACATAGTAAGCGCTCAATAAATATGATTGAATGAATGACTTGATCATCCGCCTTTGAATCTTTCTTGTGCCGCTGCTGCCCAGCACAGGTGAATTGACTTATCCGATGCTTTGGCTTAGACCTTTCCATTATGGATAGTCCCATATGGCATAGCTCTAAGCTTCATCAGTGTATGCAGACTCTCTTGTCACGATAAGGTGTCGATTCATAGGCGAGAATTGTATTACATTAGATACATTTACAATTTCAAAGTAAGGTTGGTTAAGGAAGGGAAAAGAAAAGGAAATGATTAAAAACAAAGTGATTTATTTTTGATGAACATGAATTCACAGAGTAATTTAATTCTCTTAAAACTATGTATAATTTATGAAAATGGCAGGTTGAGTTGTGTATTGTCTCTTACCTCGAAATCAATAGCACAAAGGCATAAGTATAGAAAAACTATCCCTAAATGGTGAGGTAGTTTTTAAATATATGCTTTTCTTAGTGGAACAGGTGTCAAGATGACTAGCCTCCTAGGATTTTTAGTGTTATCCCCAAAGGGGGTAAAAGTTATATTTTTCTATATGCAACAGTTGTCTACTATAGTGCCAAGTATGCATCTGGTAAATAGTGCAATTCTACCATAACTGGTTCTGGAGAATGGTATGAATGGTTTAAATATATAATATTGTCTTCATTGGAATGAAATAATATCAAAATTAGCAATAATGAGAAATTTAGAAATTTATGTCTTCATATATTTTTAGTGCTTTTCCACACTAGCACTAATGAATTATAAATGCCAGTATTCCTTACAACACTCGTACACTTCAGAGTATCACTCCACTTTTACCTGAGCAGTGAGCATATGAATAGTATGTTGACTGGGTAAACATTTTTTATTTGGGGGCACATTTAATATAATAAATTTACACTGTTCCCCATGCCGTTTAGTACTCTTGGTCTGAATGGCCTTATTTTCAATAAACTAGTAAGCACTTACCAGGACACAGTATTCTACCGTCCCTCAATTGTTCAGGAACTAAATACATTTCTTGGGTTATAGATTATCTACACCTTCAGTTTGCTCTTAACCGTACTATTGTGTGCCTTTTGGCATTATCTTTTGGGAGGTAGGCACAAGAAGAGGAAAGAGAAGTACAGTACACAGTTGAGAATTAGACAGGGACAATGTCAAATTGCCACCTGTGTGTTCTTTCCTAGTGCTTAGTACATTGCGTTCTCCTACCACTTCAGTCAGCTCTTGGACTACTTGTTAGTTCTGGTAAAAGGTTTGGCTAGAGGGACCGTTTAGAAACTATAGTGTTTGCCAAAATTATGGGGTAATGGCAATCATTCTGCTACGAATGCAACAACTGCTTCTCACTCTCCACGCAAGGGAGATGTGCAAGGGAGGTGTGTTGCCGGGAACCGTGTCCTAATTCTGCTCAAATCTGACCAATTTCGGCTCAAATCGAATGCCAGTATAAATAGTAAAGCCTTCAGTCATCTGTAGAGATTTGCATTCTTTTGCAATTAAGTTTAAAAAAAACCCAAACAATCCATCAGTGGCATTTATTGAATCTTACTGTATGCGGAGTACCAGTCTTTGGGCAGGGATTGTCTCTACCTGTTGCCGAATTGTACATTTCAAGTGCTTAGTACAGTGCTCTGCACATAGTAAGCGCTCAATAAATGTTATTGAGTGAATACTAAATGCTTGGGAGAGTACGATTGCTGCAGAGTTGGTAGATCTTTTCCCTGTCCACAAGGACCTTACAGTCTAGAGGGGGAGACAGAATTAAAATAAATTGTGATTATGTGTCTAAGTGCTGTGGGGCTGAGGTTGGGGTGAATATCAAGTGCTTTAAGGGAACAGATCTAAGTTACAGATCTAAGCAAGGTAGAAGGGAGAAGGTCCAGGGGAAATGAAGGCTTAGGGAAGGATTCTTGGAAGAGATGTGCTTTTAATAAGGCTTTGAAGGTGAGGAGAGTGGTGGTCTGTCTCATATGACGGGGGAGGGAGTTCCAGGCTAGATGGAGGATGTTGGCAAAGTGTCGGCAGCGAGATAGACGAGATTGAGGTACAGTGAGTTAGTTGGGATTAGAAGAGCGAAGTGTGTGGGCTGGGTTGTAGTAGGCAAGCAGCCGGTGACGTAGGAGCGGGCAAGGTGAATGAGTACTTCAAAGCCAACGGTAAGGAGTTTCTGTTCAATGTGGAGGTGGATGGGCAACCACCATGGAACTTGAGGAGTGGGGAGATGTGAACTGAACATGTTTTTTTTTAGAAAAATGATCTGGGCAACAGAGTGAAGTAAGGACTGCAACGGGAAACAGGCAGGTCAGCGAAGAGGCTGATGCAGTATTCAAGGCAGGAAATAAACACTTGGATCAGCGTCGTTGCAGTCTGGATGGAGAGGAAAGGGCAAATTTTAGTGATGCTGTGAAAGTGAGTACCGACAAAATTTGGTGACATATCGTTTAATATTATTCTAATGAAGCTTTTAAAATCTGAAACACAGAGCCTGAATAATTGTAGTGAATTCATATCTCGGATGGTAAGACATTTTTATTCTTTATGACTGACTCTTGAAAAGGGTGGGGACAAGTCCTTCCTCTTGAAGGGATATAGAGTTGACCCAAGTACCTTGGTTCAGGGTAGTCTGGACCCCATGCACCCTGGCTAACTAGTATATGCAAAGGCTTGTTGGGATGAAGGAATGTTAATCTCACTAAAGGGTTCTCCAACTGGGAAGTCTGCTCTTGTGCCTTGCATACAGAGTCAAGGGGTTTTAGTGTGTTCGGAGATGGGGTGTGTGTGTGGGGTAGTTGTTAGTCGTCCTTCCCTTTTTTAATCCTGCTTTGTCATGTTAAACTGAGAAGGGTAACTTCTGTAGTTTTTAAATTGTCCTCCTCCACCCTCCCACCCCTCTTTTGCATTGTCTCCAAACACTAAACACTATCTTTTCCCAGGGAATAGTGTACCTGGCTTTTCTGGGCCTAATTCCAGTTGTTTATTCACAGATCTACTATTACTCAAATGAAGTAAGCCTAGAAAGCTTCTGAAAGCTGCTTGTCAAAACACAGACGTTATGGTAATGAGACATAAATGGGCATATTAGCATGAAGAAAATGTTCTCATTTCACAACTGTTGTAAGACCCAAGTACGAACTGAAGTCACAGATTTCCTAACAATGTCCTCCCCATTAGTTGTAATTTAAGACTACATCAGTATTTTCTGTTTACCGAAAATTTATTTAAAATAGCTTTAAATGCCTCTTGGAAATATTAGGGCTCAAACCATTCCAGAGTAGCCTATTTGTTGGAATCTAAAAAGTATTTTGTATTTTAATTTCTGGTCAATGTGAAGAGGCAGATCTATTTCATTGACTTTTTTTGTAGCTCTCTGCATGTCAGTTTGAGTCCTTTCAGTTAGCTAAACTGCAATTTTTTAACTAAACACAACTAACTAAACCATAAAACCTGAGGAAGATCAAAGCCTGAACACTCCATCTCTCCTAGAATAAATGGAAACATTGACTCTATTCTATAATCATTTTGGATAGTTCTTCCTCCCTCTGTCCCAAGCGTGCTTCTTGGCCGATTTGTGCTACCCACTTCCTCCTCCTGGCGGCTCAGTGGAAAGATCATGGGCTTTGGAGTCAGGGCTCATGAGTTCGAATCCCAGCTCTGCCACTCGTCGGCTGTGTGACTGTGGGCGAGTCACTTAACTTCTCTGTGCCTCAGTTCCCTCATCTGTAAAATGGGGATGAAGACTGTGAGCCCCACGTGGGACAACCTGATTCCCCTGTGTCTACCCCAGCGCTTAGAACAGTGCTCGGCACATAGTAAGCGCTTAACAAATACCAACATTATTATTATTAATTATCCTTGCCGCTTTGAAAATTGGTTGCTAGCCTGGCCAATTATTATCTTTACAAATAGCGAACTAAAATCACAGTCAAAAATGACCATAATGTTTGAGTAGAAGTTCCACAAAACAGTTTCATAAATCCAAATGCAGTGGCTTGAAATTCATCACATTTACCCACATCTGGATATTTTGAAGGAGAATAATGATGAAACTGAGAAAAGTGGCTTAGATTCTTCTCTTGGTTTCAGTTTTTTTGGGAGAATTGTAGAGATTTCAGATAATGATAATTATAGTTGGGGTATTTTTAAGCTCTTAATATGGACCCAAAACTGCTCTGCACTGAGGTAGATACAAATGAATCAGATTAGACACAGTCCTCATCCAGTGGGTCTCACAGTTTGAGGGAGGGAGAGCAAGGTATCTTATCTGCTTTATATAGATAAGGAAAGGGGCCCAGAAGAGTTGTGACTTGTCTGCCCAAGGTAATGCAGCAGACCAGTGGTAGAGGTAGGATTAGATCCTGGGTTCCTAACTCCCAGTATCATGTTCTTCACTGCACCAGATCACACTACCTCCCAGATTATGCCATAAATCGCAGTACCTATGGGGCTGTTTCAGACTTCTGTTTCCAAAGAGCATAGTAGAGTGCTCCATAAATGCAGTGGGTATTCGTGTTTACATACGTAATATATGTATTTTCCCTAGCTGTAATTGATTTTAATGTCTGCCTCCCCTGGTAGACTGTAAGCTCTCTGTGGGCAGGGGTTGTATCTGTCACCTTTGTTGTATTGTGCTTTCTCAAGCTCTTACTACAATGCTTTGCACAGAGGAAGCAGTTAATAATTTATTATTACTATTATTAAGTACCTTCGAGTAGTTTCCGATTAATCGCGATTCCATAGGTATACTTTCTCCAGAACGTCCTGCCCTCTGCCATAATCCGCCACCTTTCTAATGGTTTTTCCGTTATTGTTGTTGTGGTCTCTATCCATCTAGCTGCTGGCCTGCCTCTTCCATGTTTTCCCTGGCCTTTTCCTAGCATTAGTGTCTTCTCCAGAGAATTAGTCTTCCTGATTACGTGTCCAAAATATTCTACTCTAACTCGAGTCATTTGGCTTTCCAACGATCACTTTGATTTAATTTGCTCTAAAATCCATTTGTTTGTCTTTTGGGGGAGTCCATGGTGTTCGCAAAAGCCTTCTCCAGCTCCACATTTCAAAAGTATCAATGTTCTGTCTATCCTGTTTTTTTTCACTGTCCAGCTTTAGGATCCATACGTTGTCACTAGAAATACCTTAGAGTTGACAGTTTTTATTTTTGGGGCAGTTGTTACTGATTAATTGATTCTCCAGAGGGAGGTGGTCACACAGGTTGTTAACTCTGTTTGCCACTCCTGGATATCATCCAGACTTGATACCATAAAGCTAGCAGGCTTCTATGCCTCCCGTGATCATCATTGGCCAGTGTTGCTCCCTTCTCATTTCTCAGCAGATCCTGAACCGACCTAAAGCTATCCCAGAGAGAAAAATGTTATCCTCTGTGAGGGGGAAGCAGGGCAGTTGGGATCAACTGATTTGTCTTTAGATCTCAGGTTCCCGTGCCCTTTTAGGATGATCACTAGGCTAGATTTTGTAGCTGGTTCCAAGGAGTTGATGGGATTGAGGATGAAGGAACAAATGCTACAGGAATGATCTATTGACCTTCCCCTAGAGGTTAATTCATTAATAGTGTTTGTTTGTTGGAAACAAGTTTGGGTAGAGAGTGGGTACATGTTTGCTCTACAAATTTCTTATATTAGTACATTGCTCAGGGATAATTATATATTAATGTAAAATAATTGTATACTCATTTTCAGCCTTGCTTTCATTAAAGCAATTGTTTATAATGCTTTAATTTTTTATTCCAATAAACTCTTCGATGCAAAATATTTCAGTGCTAGAGTATATTGGGTTCTTTCTCCTTTTTCATTTCACTGAACTACATAAGCAAGTTCACCATCAGACAGAACAGAAGACGGTTAGGAGCTGGTACTAACTCAGTGATATATGACAGTGATGTTAAAAAGTCAGTTGTGTCTTAAGTAAGCCTTGAGTTTTGATGGATTGTGTGTTTGGAATATTAAGAGAAATTTGGGGCTACTTGTTAGTGAGTCAGTCCATTTGGGAAAGATCATAGAATTTGGCTGAATACTATGAAAAGCTCATGTTTGTGTTTTTAATGCTAGAGGCAGAACTTCTTTCCTGTGCAAATAAGGTTCCCGGTATTTGTGAGAATAAAAATACTCCCAAATCCCTGTTATTCAGAGACTCAAATAGTTTGTGGAGTTTTTAGGCAGAACTACTCTCTGCTCTTTAAGCCGTTGGTTTCCTTATTTACACATTTTTAAATTATATATTATAAATTGTTTATTCATGTCTCCCTCCCCGCCGAGACTGCAAGCTCGTTATGGGCAAGAACGTGCCTGCTACTTCTGTTGTATTGCCCTTTTCTGAGTGCTTAGTACAGGGCTCCGCACATAGTAAGTGCGCAATAAATACCATTTTTGATTCATTGATTTACTTTTTAGCCCCTTTACCAGTGGATGTGTTGGAGCAGGGAGAAAAAATAAATGATAAATAAATGATTGTGGTATTAAGCGCTTACTATGTGTCGTCAAGCACTGTTTTAAGCACTAGGGGAGATACGAGATAATCAGAACAGACACAGTCCCTACCCCACACAGAACTTATAATCTTTGTAGGGAGACAGGTATTGAATCCCCATTTAACAGATGAGGTAACTGAAGCACAGATAAGTTATAAGTGAATTGCCCAAGATCACCCAGGAGGCACATGGTGGATCTGGGGATTACAACCCAGGCCCCCTGACTCCCAGGCCCATGGTCTTTCCACTAGATGACATCGCTTCACAAATGAAAGTCTATTTGGTCAGTTTTGGTACTGTAAGTAGCTATTTCTTTAAGATTTGGTTTAGAAAACGGTTGACACTTAGTGGCTTTAATGAAATTTGTGGACTTTAAATTTTTCCCATATCTCCCTTTCTGCAGGTGATTGTCAGCTCTAGTAGTGTAGGAAATCAATCAGATTTCTGGGTTTTGGTTTATTTTTATCAAACAATCATATTTATTGAGCACTTACTGTGTGTAGAGCACTGTACTAAGCGCTTGGTACAATATAACAGAGTTGGCATATCCCCGGGGGAGACAGATGTTAATATAAATGAATAAATCACAGATATGTATAAATGCTGTGGGGCTCTGAGAGGGGTGAATAAAGGGAGCAAATCAGGGTGATGCAGAAGGGAGTGGAGAAGAGGAGAGGAGGGTTTAGTCAGGCGTGGCCTACTTGGAGGAGATGTGCCTTCAATAAGGCTTTGAAGATGGGGAGAGTAATGGTCTGTCAGAAATGAAGAGGAAGGGCACTCCGGACCAGAGGCGAGAGATCGGCAGCGAGTTAGATGAAGTCAAGGTATAGTGAGTAGGTTGGCCTTAGAGGGGTGAAATGTGCGGGCCGGGGGTTCTAGTAGGAGAGCAGTAAGGTGTGGGCAAAGTAATTCGTTCTTTAAAGCCGATGGTAACGGAGTTTCCGTTTGATGCGGAGGTGAATGGGCAACCACTGGTGGTTGTTGAGGAGTGAGGAAACTTGAACTTTTATAGTCTCTGAACCTTTTCCGTACCTAGTTTAATTCCTTAGCCTTTAGGTTAGCCCAAGTTATTTATGAATATGAGGTTGTGTGTATGTATATGCATTTTTGTGTGGGTGTATGTAGTATAAACATATGTGCCTATATGTGTATATCTAAAATGTTAGAAATAGCTGTAAACATTACTGAATTTTCTTCTCTAAGTACAAAACAAACCGACTGGGTATCAATTTTAGATCTAGCACATTGATTTCCTTCAGTCACTGAAATTGCCAATTAGAAATGCTGAGCCAAATTCTCCGATGCCTAAATTTACTTCCCGGAATTCAAGGATTTTGGCAGAAGCATTAAATCTTCCGGATCACTTTGTGCAGTCATTGGAATGAAGTCATTGGTCCTCTGCTGCATTAAAGTTCCTTCCAAAGTGACCGACTTAATTTCTAAGGTGTAGATTTAGGCACTGAGGGATTTGAGCTTGATATGAAGTATAACTATTAATTTTATTTAGTTGAAGGCATTCTCCAAAGTAGCAATATTGATATTTATTGAACACTTACTGTATTGCTTGTATCCACCGCAGCCCTTAGTACAGTGCCTGGCATATAGTAAGTGCTTAACAAATACCATAATTTTTATTATTATTTTTTCTAAGCACTGAGGCAGATCCAACATAATTGGGTGGATACAGTCCCTGTCCCACATGAGGCTTGCAGTCTAAATACTTGATCACTAATAAAAAATGCTGCTAGAAAGCCATTTGGATACTTATATTTTTCTCTCTTAACAGTGGTAACCAGGACACCTTGTTCTCCATAGATTATGAACAAACCAACCATTCATTAATACTTTTCAGTAGATTTGTATAATTCCTAAATTGTCCATGTGATGCAGGGAGAGAAAGTTGCAAGATTCTTGATCCCTGTACAGGTGTTCTTTCAAAATGGCAGGGTCAAAGAGGGGAGACCACATACACAGAAAGCTGAGAGCTCGTGGAGGAAAAAGTGCTGAATCAATTCTTGATAAGTGTGAGCTAGTTGTCGTAAGCTAATCAGCAGAATTGTTCTAGCATCTTGCAGTGAGTTTGTGTTTCCTGATTAGTCTAAATTAAGAGGGTCTAGAAAAAGCAAAATATCTAGGTGTAAATTAGTCTTTTGAGAACCTGCCTAGGAACTGCATTTCATTTGGGAATCAGACTATTGACAAGAGAAAAATTTTCTACATGTGTATACAATATCTTGGTACAGAAGTGATCTTTAATGTTGTATTGGATTCAGTTAAAATTTAGTTCTCGAGTATAGAGTATATTCACTATTCTTTTTCAAAGTTGAAACCCATGGGTTAATTTTCATTAACTAGAATTATCTGGCTTTAGGATGTAATCACCAAAGTTCTTCTATCTGCAACCTGTCCCCAGTTTGGAATTAATTTATAAACTGATTCTGACAGAACGTCAAGATATGTGGTAAAATGATAGCAAACACATGTTCAGCAAAGGGAATAGGGTTAAAGCTCTGAAGAATGTTATTAAAATTTTAAATAATATAAAGCTTGTGGGAAACCATTATGGTATCTAAATAACTAAACACCTTTTTGTCAACCTTCATTGCTTGCTTTTAGTTTTGAATCAGTCAAAGTGTTTATCAGCCACTTTTTGGTAGATGATGACGATGGTATTTAAGTGCTTACTATGTGCCAGGCACTGTTCTAAACACTGGGGTAAATGTAAGAGATTTGGGTTGGACATAGTCCCTGTCCCACAGAGGGCTCACCATCTTAATCCCCATTTTACAGATGAGGGAACTGAGGCCCAGAGAAGTGAAGTGACCTGCCCAAGTTCACACAGCAGACAAGTGGTGGAGCCGGGATTAGAACTCATGACTCTCCCAGGCCCATGCTCTATCCATTAGGCTATGCTGCTTCTCTGTTTGTCTATTTGTTTTTTTGGCCTGTGAGCCCATCATTGGGCATGTTGCCGAATTGTACATTCCAAGGGCTTAGTACAGTGCTCTGCACAAAGTAAGTGCTCAATAAATACTGTTGAATGAATGTCTGTTTTGAAGGGTTTTAGGAGAGAAACCAATGAATCAATATTACATACTGAGTGCTTATCATGCACTGAGCTGTAATTGGGAGCGTATTATAATAGAGTTAGACACTATTCCTGCTCTCAGGGAGGTACAATCTAGCGGAGGAGGCAGGCTAAATTACAGGTAGGGAAAGCAGTTGAGAATAAGGCTAAGTTCCCAAGTGGTGTGATGAGGGAATGGAGTGAGTACCTAATAGGGGTTAAGGACGCAAACACTTGGGTGACACTGGGAGAGTGATCCAGTGGAAGGATGAGAGATTAGCCAGGAAAGGAAATGTGGATGAGATGTGATTTTAGAAAGGCTTTGAAGGTGGGGAGAGTCTGCCAGATGGGAAGGAGGAGAGAATTCAGAGCAGAAGAGGGAAATGAAAGCTTAGTCAGGGAAGGCCTCTTGGGGGAATTATTCTAGAGGGGTTTTGAAAGTGGAGAAAGGGGTGAACTGTCAGATATGAATGGGGAGGGAGTTCCAGGCCAAAGCGAGGACGTTTGTAAGGAGCCGGTGGTGAGATAGAAAAGATCGATGTACAGCTGGGAGGTTGGTGTTAGAAGAGCAAAATGTGCGGGCTGGGTTGTAGTAGGAAATCAGTGAGGTAAGGTAGGAGGGGGCAAGCCGATTGAGTGCCTTAAAGCTGATGGTTAGGAGTTTCTGAATGCGGAGGTGGATGGGGCAACTGTTGGAGGTTTTTGAGAAGTGGGGACATGGGGACCGAATTGCTTTTATCTTTTCAGCAAACTTATCCCGTTGATCTTTTCTTTCCAGGAGAGGGGAAAGTGGGGTCTGAAGGCCTAAGTCAAGTGGAAGACCTGGTCGAAAGGGTGGGGCCCCAGGCTCAGACAGGGAAATCTGGTCTTATTGTCTTTAGCCGATAGACTGGAAATGATCCAGAAACAGAGACCAAGATTTAGCTCAACCAATGGTATGATTTAGATACAGCTTGCTTTTGAAGCAACCTCCTTCACTTATGATTATATAAGGAGCTGAGAATCCAAAGAAAATATGAGTTGTAACAGTATTTTAAGAATTTGATATTGCTGTTCTTTAAACTCTATTTACAATAATTATATACATTAAATCTCTACTCCTATAGTTTTCTATTGATTGGGGGTGGGGAGAACAGAATATTAGAAATTGAGGAAAGTTAATAAATTCTTCAAGATATGCTGGGATGGCTGATTGTGGGTCTGGTCAAAATCACAAGTAAGAAATTATTTTAAGGGAGAGTGATGTAAATGGAAGAGTTCAAAAGTTGAGAAACTCTTCCTAGAACATTATTTTCTTGCTCATATAATAGAAAACATCATATATATGTTAACTCAAAGGTCTTTTTGGTCCTATTATGCAGTGTGGAAAATGTGCTGTAGAAAATTCCCAAAGGCATTTTTACCTCTCTCGAAGGCAAAAAATTATTCCCAGTTAAGTATGTGACATTTAAAATCTTGTAAGGCTTCATTCTTTATTATGTTGGTATTTATGCTTATGTCGGGAGGGGAGGAAGAAAAGTATTGTGGGTGGAGTGAATCATTAATCTGACTAATTTTGATTTTTAAAAATCCTTAAAATAGTTTCTTAATGCCATGAATTTGAAAAAGTAAAAGTTGGGAGCAAAGTGCTTATAAGAATCATTTGTACGTAGCTTGAAAGAGTGTAGTTGAGACTTATAGTCTCGGAAGATAACCACGATTTCCCCAAATAAGGACTATAGATTGTTGGATTGATTAGGAAATTACGAACTAGTGACTGGCAATCTTCACTGCCTGTCTGTTCGTTTGAGCAAGCATATTAATTCCAGGCCATTCTTATTTATTGACTGTTGGTCTACCCTTTATTCAGTTTATATTCTAGAGCTATTCTCAGGCCTAGGAGTCCTTTCCATAAATCAAATAAATTACATATTTCACATTTGTTTACATTCATTGATTGGCACCCCTAAAGCAAAATGCATGTTGACAACTACGCAAAGTTAATGTGATTAGAGTGACAATATGGATAAAAATGCATTAATGTTTTATGTTAGGATTTTAGTCTCAAGTTTTAGCCATTGTCAGATTTTGAAGTAAAAAAAGAAACCAAAAGTTAGCAATCCAGTTCTGCTTACACATCTAGAGATTATTTTTAAGCTGGTGGTATTGGCTTGAAGTTTGGCCATTTGAAAGTAATTCAAGAATTCTATAAACTAATCTGTGGGGAAAATATTGTACCACTTAAATATCTTGCATATGCTCATGGGTATCCTTTTTTAAAAAAAATTGGGATCTACCAATCTGTCTGACCGGCAGTTGAATGTTGAAGTCATTTCTTTCCTTCTAATTAATTAATTCATTCATTTTGGTATTTGTTAAGCGCTTTTACATGCCAAGCACTGTTCTAAGCGCTGGGGTAATTACAAGGTAATCAGGCTGTCCCACATGGGGCTCACAGTCTTAAGCCCCATTTGACAGATGTGGTAACTGAGGCACAGAGAAGTTAAGTGGCTTGCCCAAAGTCACACAGCAGACAAGTGGCAGAGCCGGAATTAGAACCTCCATCCTCTGGCTCCCAAGCCCATGCTCTTTCCACTAAGCCACGCTGCTTCTCTGCTGCTTCTATTCCCCTCTTCCCCCAGCCACCATTCCCCCACTCTCTCTTCCCCCTCATAACTGGGAAGAATTGCTGGAGACTGTCGTCATGCCTCCAGATTTTCCAAGTTGTCCATTGACTTTTCCTGTTTTAAACTGATTTCTTAAAACGCTTCGCCCACACTATACAATAGTTAGTTGGAGCTTTGTATTTACTTGTTTCTGGTAGCAGATTTCATTATAGTTATTAACTTGTGCATTCACTGTTAGTGGCATTGAAAATGCAGATGCAGTAACTTAGGATAAACCACTTTTGATCCAATTTGTTGTTGACAGCTAATCCCAAGAGAAATACAAACCAAACACAGCAAAAGTTAAAACATTTAACAAAATTACTCATTGTTCCATAACCTTCTTAACTCTTTTTTTTTCTCCTGACAGGAAATGACCTAGAGGCCTTATAAATACATTGTGCATTCTTGCTTCAGACTCTACAATTGAGGGTAAACTCAATCTGGAAGCACCAATTTATTAATGTTACAACGGAAATAACTACCTCAGCCAACAGAAGAGAAGGAGGTGGAGGCTTGCAAGAACAAACACTCCAGCTTTTAATACTTGCAGAGCCTTCAGAAAACCCAAGTGGAAAATTTATTTTTCAGTATTAAAAGGAAACACTACAAGTAAATGGATTTGACAGACAGGCTCTGTCGAAAGTGAAGAAATTTGATCTGCTGTCATAAAGACTTGGTTTCAAGTGAAGACTGCACTGCGTTTTATAATCGCTGTTGATCAGTGTAGCTTTTTGGTTTGGTTTTACTTTTTCTGATCCATTAATTGAGGTTCTATCTTAAGGTATTATTTTTCAAAGACGATAGAGTTATTTTGTCTGTCGGTTTAAAATAAAGCACCGGGTGTCAAAATATGCTGCAGAGGGCAGAGTAATTTTGAGTAATATCTTTCTCTACTCTCTAATAATATAGGGAGGGGAGGCTACTAAACAGGTCCATTTAGTGTATTTTGGAGCCACAGTACTTGTGGGGTTTTTTTGGGGTTTTTTTTGTTTTTGATTACAGTTTGTAAGTGCAGCAGGGCTGCACAAAAAACACTAAATCAGCAAACCTTCTACCCCTCTCGCTCTTGATACGGATTCGACGAAAGCCTGGTTTTTGTTTTGTTTTGTTTTTTGAAATGCCTTTTGTGAAGCCTGGGTTCACAGTCCTCCACCGCTACCACACATAACTTCAGTTCCGAAGAGAGACTCGGCCGGCCGATCGATTCCGGGCGTTTGGGACAACTCCTCACCTATGTATTGCTGCAGCGCGCAGGAAAGTAAAATGGACTACAAGCGGCGCTTTTTGCTTGGCGGGTCCAAGCAGAAAGTGCAGCAACACCAGCAGTATCAGATGCCCGAGTTAGGCAGGACTCTGAGCGCACCCCTGGCATCGACTGCCGCGGCCTCGTCCCCGCTGATTTCCTCAGCTGCTGCAGGCAGCTGCAACCATCCTGTGCCCCATACAACTCCAATTGCAGACATCCAGCAGGGTATCTCAAAATATCTGGATGCACTCAATGTGTTTTGCCGGGCAAGTACTTTCCTCACCGATCTTTTCAGTAGTGTATTTAGGAACTCTCACTATTCTAAGGCAGCTATGCAACTGAAAGACGTGCAGGAACACGTCATGGAAGCGGCGAGCCGACTCACGGCGGCAATAAAGCCCGAAATAGCCAAAATGCTGATGGAGTTGAGTGCCGGAGCAGCAAACTTTAAAGATCAAAAGGAATTCAGCCTCCAGGACATCGAGGTAGGCTATCTCTGATAGAAACGTGGACTGCTCTACTCTGTTATTTTCAAGTGGGATCTCTTTAATTTCTTAGTTGGAAGGGGTAAACGTAAAGGGAAGTCATTTGTTTTCTCCTGCCATTCTCTACATACTTTTCATGCAGCAGTCCGCTTCCTCAGTTGGTCCTTAAGTAATCTTTCGTCCAGTGTTTCATCACGAACAATTCAAATAAGCCAAGTGTTAAACTTGAGTCATTCTGTTTTTAACAGGGTAAATGAGAATAGGGATGGTTAAAAATTATTTTCTCTTGTCCTTGCCTCCTATTCACTTAATATGGTGAATTTCTCAAAAAACATGGGGTGATTGTTTTAACGTGAATTCTGAATTTCATAGGACCAGGGATCATATTTTGCAGGCAGAAAAAAAAATGGTAGGAGGAAAAAATGTCACTTTGCCAAGATTCAGCTGTAGCCTCACTTCTTTTCCCTTTCATTTATAGTTTATAAAGATAGTCTTCTAAGGAGATGTCATAATTACTTTTTTATACATGTAGTATTTAAATTAACTGATGTAAAAGGAAGTGTGCACCTGGCCCTATATTGATGATGTTAATATCAGTTGTATGCCCTGAGATATTGCTGAGAGTCTGTTTGGGTAAGAATTAAGATGTTTTATTTAGCTTTAATACATGAATTATTTACATGCTGTAAATAATTCATAAAATAACTTATTCAGTTGCTGACCTTTGTGTAAATACATTATTACGCTTAGGCCCTCTTCATTATTTAAAAGTAGAACTGGCTATGACTATTGTATGCCTATCCCTCACTCCCCAGTATTTGCTGAAATACCAGCTGACAACTCAAAAATCAGAGAACTCAGTTCTTGGCCAAAAGCACCGTATTCTTATTAGGATGAGGTAATACATTCCTACTAGTGAATGTCTGTTCCAGAAAAGAAGATCCTGATCAGTCATTTCCTGGGAACAGAGATTTTCCCACTGTCCTCTCCAGGTATTGAAGTTTTACATTTATCTTGGAGGAGTTTCCTTGCGCAACCACTGCTGTCACATGGGGAACATCCCAAGGAAGAAATAATTTTAGTGGGGAAAATTCCAGAGAAATAACCTGAAATTTGGGTGGCAGGCAGTCATAGTACCTCTCCATCACTCCTCCTCTAGCCTCTCATTTCCCTAGGTGCCTCTAATCGCAGATGAGATTTTTTTTGGCTTAAGTTGTGGAAAGCTGACTTGACTGAGGTGTGTGTGTGAATGTGCAAACGCACACAAAAATATCACATGCAAAATAAACCTATAATAAATAGGTTTTAGTCCCAGCTCTGCTATTTGTCTGCTCTGTGTGACCTTGGGCAAGCCACTTAACTTCTCTGGGCTTCAGTTACCTCATCTGTAAAATATGGGGATTAAGAATCTCAGCCCCATGTGGGACATGGACTCTGTCCAACCTGATTACCTTGTATCTACCCCTGCACTTAGAACAATGTCTGGAAAATGAGTAAGCTCTTAACAAATACCATAAAAAGAAATTTCATTTTTAACATCAGAGTTCATAATAATTCTCCAAAAAGTAAAAAAATTGGGTATTACATTTCCTCAGCTGTGCTTACACTCCTTCCCAATGAGGGAAAGGCGTAAAGAGCTAGAAGAATTCTGAAAAAGACAAGCTCTATCATAATATTTAAGCACAAACCCCCTGAATTTTCATGAATGCACTCTCAATAGATTTAAGAGTTTTTCTGTCGACAGACTTAGCAGTTGCAGTTGAAGCAATGTCAAGAAAATGTCACTTATTAGGATGGTGTGTTCTGAAAAAGAGAATGTTGTGATTGCTTGTTATTTCCCTCAGCTTTCCTGAGAGAGAGTAGGTGTGTGTGTCACAGAATGATGTGACTTTAGGAACAAAATAACTTAATGACTAAAAGGAAAGTGAGTTTTAACCTCTGTAAAGCAGTGTAATTCACTGGATGAAAATGACCTTCTCAGCCTTAATATAAAAAATTCTGAAGGAAGACTATACAGTGAATAGTCTATAGATGCACTCCAATTATATATGTTATGTTTAACACAGGTGCATTGTGGAGGCAGATTACTATTTATTTGCACTGAAGAAATGATGCTAGAAATGGCACAATTTAGCCATCCTTTGCCCTAGACAAGAGTACCTCTTTGAGAGCCTCCCGACGCAGAGGTGCCCTCTCCTTTCCTCCCTTATCCCACCCTTTCTCTGTTTACTGTAAATAGGGGCCACAGGCAGCCCACTCTTTGGTGAAGGGAAACAGCTGCAGGAAGACTAGTAAGATCTGGTGCAGCTCCCCCCATCTGCCCTTATTGAGCACTTACTCTGCGCAGAGCACTGTACTAAGCACTTGGGAGAGTAGGATACAAGAGAATTAGCAGATATATTCCCTGCCCATAAGAATTTACAGCAATCCCATGCTTGCCTCTGTTTGCCACCTCCCCAACTCTCTGGCTGCTGCAGGTGTGCTTCTGATGATTCCCCACCCGAGCATACTCGGCAGGAGTGCCAGAGTACTGGGGAGGTGGCAGACTGACCACAGATGTCATGGTCCCAACCTTTCCATGTGAGAATTACTGCAGCCTGAGTTGAAAGCCAGAAGCTCTGGGCCTGGACAGAGTGCAAGATCTGTGCCAGCTAAGATATTTAAACCACCACTGGCGCCGAGGTAGACCTTGGAGGCTGCCATCTCTCCCACCCCTGTGGCAGAACCTGGGAGGAGACAAGGATCCAGAATGGAGGCTATTGCAGGCGGGTCTGGGGAATCAATCAATCCAGGGTTTTCATTGAGTGCTTACTATGTGCAGAGCAATGCATTAAGCACTTGGGAGAGTAAGGTACAATAGAGTTGATAAGCACAATGCCAGTAGAGATTACAGTCTAGCAGCAGAGACAGACTTTAAAATAAAAAGACAGGGGCAGGGACAGAACATAAGGATATGTGCGTAAGAGCTGTGGGGTGGGATGCTAGGCAGTGCTGTAGTTTATCCCTCATTTTGGGCCAGGTGCCAGGTCCCTTTAAGACTCTCGGGCTTTATATCATTGCTGTTTTCCTCTTCTGAAAGAAGCTGGGTAGGTCTTAATTATGTAGGCACATAGGGGACTTTGTGCCTCAGGAGACGGGGGCCAGGAGCTAAGTAGGGAGTAGGGGGAAGAACTAATCGGAGGGGTATGGGTTTTGTACTCCTGACCTGGGAACATGCAGTGGGGAATGGCAGCTCTGGGTAACTGATTCTTTTAGAGAGGAGGGAAGGCCAGAATGGATGGAGGAGGGTTAACAGGGCCCCAGTTATGTCACTGTGTGCTGAGAGTAATTCACATTGACTGCTAGAACCGGTTTAAGGCGTTGCTAGGCCATGTGCAGTTCAATCCACTGAACTCCTGGCCTAAAATTCGCCTCCTCACAGAATTGCATGTGTCACTGGCATTTATCTATTATTTTAAAATAGCTTCCTTAGTCATTTTGTATAAAATGTCATATATTGATCACTTCTTTGGCAGTGCATTTTTCTGTATACCATGGATGACAAAGTACTTTCCAAAGTGCTCAGTATAGTGCTCTGCACATAGTAAGTACTCAGTCCCTGCCCTCAGGGTGCTTGTAGTCTCAGTAGACAACAATCAATGGGATCTACTGAGTGCTTACTATGTGCAGAGCTCTGTACTAAGCGCTTGGGAGATTGCAGTACAACAGAATTCGCAGGCACATTTCCTGTCCATAATGAGTTTACAGACATGTAAAAATATAAGTGCTTGGTTACGTTAATAACTCTGCATAGCAGGTGAATATTTACAATCCTAGTTGGGTGGGAAGATGTGGTGGTGATTAAGGGATTGGTGACTGTATCGCCTCTCCCACCAAGTGTCTTTAGCGTGATCATTTAAAACTATATCACACAACTGAATTTTGTAATTTAGACAGTTGTAATCATTTTGGTATTAAGTAACATATGGTAAGTGTTGGGATAGGTACAAGGTTATCAGGTCAGACAGGTTCCCTGTTGCACATACAATCTATCATTCCCATTTTTCAGAAGAGGAAATTAAGGCCCAGAGAAGTTAACTGATTTGCCTGAGATCACAGAACAGAACCTGAGTCTTCTGACTTCTAGCCCTGTGCTCATTCCACTAGACCACGCTGCCTCTCTGTTTATTAAAGTTGGTCTTTTTGGCTCTCTTTGTTTAAGTGCCTGATAGATAATGTGCTTAGAAATGACTATATTTTGCAAATTTTAGATCTTAAGTCTTTGAACCCTGTTTCGGATCGATGCTCGTAGCAAATTTTCCTCTCTGACAATTCTGTTTCCTTTACCTTTCCTGTTTTGGTTTCTACTTGACTTAGCTCAGTGCGTTTTAGGTTTTCCGTGAGCAGATGAGCACTTGTAATTTAGAGGACTGCATAGGCCAGAAATCTAGGGCCTGGCCCAGTACTAGCCTCTGTACATGTCTAACCTGGTATTAATAATAATAATAGTAATTATTATGATATTTAAGTGCTTACTATGTGCCAAGCACTGATCTAAGTGCTGGTAGATACAAGGTAATCAGGTTGTCCCACATGGGGTTCACAGTCTTAATCCCCATTTTACAGATGAGGTAATTGAGGCTCAGCAAAGTGAAGTGACTTGTCCAAAGTCACACAGCAGAGAAATGGCGGAGCCAGAATTAGAACCCATGTTCTCTGAATCCCAAGCCCGTGCTCTTGCTACTGGGCCGTGCTGCTTCTCATAGTGCTTTTAGGGTAACTTGGGCAACTGCACATATGCCACAACGGTACCCAGAAGTGAGTTCTGGACCACTTATGATTTGGCCTGTGCAAATTTACAGTTTGGTGCCCCATTTTCCTTGCAGCCCCCGAGGCCCAGAAGACCCAAAGACAGAGACATTCAAGTTTAGGTGAAATTGCTTGCCAGGCCGTGATATTCTTTGCTCGGTGATCTTTGACTTAATCAGTAAAGCTCAAACGAGTTAGTTCATTTTCATTCCAAATAAGTATGAGTTGCTATTGCTGCTATAAACATCTTATGGCAGGTGTCTTCCGAAGGTTTATTATATGTTCGGCAAAGATTCTATTGCATTGGCAGCTTCTAATGATTTCTTGTTTTATGGTATGTTAGGAATTCAAGACCGATGGCTTTGTTGAATACCAAGCATGAATTAGGCTAAGACTCATTTGTGTATTTTCTAGTTCCTCTCCTTTGTTCATTATCCTGCATAGGTATTTCATTAGGGATTGCCATTATTTGCTGAAGCATGTTTTCCTTCAGCTGGAGGCAGGGATCATTAGTTATCCCATCTTCTTGGCTGCTTGGGTTGCCCAAGAAGCAGTCTCAGTGATTGTTCATAGGAAGTTAACGTTGTTAAGAATTTGTAGAAAAATGTCTCGGTCCTAGCCTGAAAGCTTCTACGTGACAGGGCAGATTTCACTACGATTCAATTTCATGCAACTCAGTAGAAGAAAGGCATTCCAGCAGGTAGTATTCATCTCTACTGCCGCCATTCATTTGCTGAGCTTGCCTTCACTTCTTATCCCTTTGGCTTCCCCAAGCGTTTTTTCGTTTGCCCTCAGCTCTGTTCTTTCTTTTTATATTGGACGGTTTCCTGCGAATATTCTCCATGGAGAGAGAGCTTAATTGAGTCGAGATCTAGACTTTCTTCTGGAATCATGGAACAGAGGATGTATCTTGATTATATAGGCCAAGATGCTTTCGGAGACCAAATAGACAACTTTTCTCTGATATTGTTTTATCTCTAAGGTCTTTATAAATTGAGGAAAGTGTCCTTTTGATTTGCAATCAGGCCAGGGGATAGAGGGGTATATTTCCACAGTCATTCCCCAATTAAATGTAGATGTGACACTGGGAGGTTATAAATGCTGTGGGCCTATTCACTCACTAATGATGGTTCCCCAAGACTTTCTCTGGAGAGTAGATGTGTTAGTTAAGCCTGGTGGTGAGGTTCAGATAAATATATGGACCTGCCAAAGGTTTCACTTGCAACTTTCTCTTGCAAAATGCCCACAAGACCATATAGGGAGAAGTAGGAGGTGTGTTTTCATCCTTAAAATTGGCTGAGAAGCAGATGCCTTTCATCCAACTGAAATCGTTTTTTTAAACTTTTGACTTTAAGTGTTCTGGAACTTTTTTTTTTTTAAAGTGGAAGCTGGGGCAGACTCTGAAGTTTCAGGACTATCCCATTTAAAAATCAAGAAACCTGGTCACCTTGCTTATCCCCCAAAATAGCCCGATTACAGCCTCAATTGCAGGAAGGTGGCCCGGTAATTTTAAGTCAGGGCCTATAGTATATCCCATATGGGAACCCTCTGGGGGGCGGTCACATTTATCTAGAAGGACTTATACATATTTACTGAAATAACTGTTCACCCTCATTTTTGAGTAGGAGGTGAAAAATGTTTTTTTGTAACACTTAATTTGTGATCAGTGATAGCCAACAGCCCTAGGGGAAGGATGTGGAGCAGAAGGGTAAGAAGACAAGAGTGATGAAAGTGGGGAGTTCATTCATTGAGTGCCTATTGTTTGCAACACTTTGGAGAAGGCAAATAGCTACTCTTGTGGGCAGGGAATGTGTCTGTTTATTGTTGTATTCTCCCAAACGCTTAGTACAGTGCTCTGCACACAGTAAGTGCTCAATAAATGCTATTGAATGAACAAATTAATGAAAACTACAGCCACTTGTCTGCTGTGTGACATTGGACCAGTTCAGGGCAGGGACTCTCTATTTATGGCCATTTATGGGAAGCAACGTGGTTAGTAGAAAGAGCACGGGCTTGGGAGTCAGAAGACGTGGATTCTAATCCTGGCTCCGCCATTTGTCTTCTGTGTGACCTTGGGGAAGCTGCTAAACGTCTCTGTGTCTTAGGTACCTCATTTATGAGTCTCACATGGGACACCTCATTACCTTGTATCTACCCCAGTGCTTAGAACAGTGCTTGACACATAGTAAGCGCTTAACAAATGCTGTAATTTGAGAAGCAGCATGGCACAGTGGATAGAACATGGGCCTGGGAGTCAGAAGGTCATGGGTTCTAATCGCGGCTTCACCACTGCTCTGCTGTGTGACCTTGGGCAAGTCACTTCACTTCTCTGTGCCTCAGTTATCTGTAAAATGGGGATTGAGACTGCGAGCCCCATGTGGGGCAGGGGACTATGTCCCATCCAATTTGCTTTGTATCCACCCCAGCGTTTAGTACAGTGTCTGGCTTATAGTAAGCACTTAACAAATACCATTATTATTATTCTTATTATTACCACAGTCTGCAGGTCCCTGCTATCACTTGACTGTAGTAGTGGGAGCCATGTAGCTAAGTACTATAAAGCAGTGAGAGGAGGACACTGGTGGGTGATAGTGCTCAGTTCCAGCTAGGCTTTGCTAGTTAGTGGCGGGGGTGGGAACAGATTGTAGATTCCTTTCCCCATCTTCCCCTCCACCTCACCTCTGTCTCCAGATTTCTGAGTCCCTCATGTCTTTGCCCATCCTCTCTTTCTTCCCCTACTTTTTTCTGTCCTCCCTCTATCACCTTTTTCTCTCCATCCCCCCACCTCTATTTGCCTTCTCCTTGACTTTGTATCTCCCCTTCCGTAACTTCCTTTTTCTTTGTCTCATTCTCCTTCTCTCTTTCATTGTCTTTCTCAACAGCTTATTTTAATTCCAAACCCCTGGCCTACTTTGACCTCCTAAAAAATCAAATGACCTTAACCCTGAAGGATATGAAGAGCCTGAAACAAGTTGCATGGGTTGGGTTGACTTCCACCAGACCTCTGAACTAGTTCTCCAGGCCTATAAATAGCCTGATGACGCCTTCATTAGATGGCAGCCAGCCAGGAAAGTGGAAGTCTGGTGTAGGTGAGCTACAAAGAAAGAGGAAGATGCTGAGTCTGATGGGTGCCACTCTTCAAGTATCTTCATTTTACCCTTGGAAAAGGCTGTCCTGAGCAGTAGAAAACCTATCAGTATAAAAGTATTTCAGACTTTCTTAGTAGAAAGAGAATTACATCTTCTTAGCCCCATCCCTAACCCCTCAAAATTTGTCCTTTATACATTGAAAAGAAATCTCCAGTATTAGCAAAATTGTGAAAGGTAATCTGTATTGAAAACTTGTATCATCGCCAATGGGGTGCAATTTTATTGCTATCACAAGTATTTAAACTCCAAATTTCAAATTTCCTTACTGCCTATCTTATGCACAACAACTCTATTTTAGTGTTTTCCAAAAAAGGTGTGTTTTGTAAAAACAGATGCTAACTTTTAAAAACTTGTATGGTTGATATGTGCATAGAAAAATACTTTAAACCATAATTCTACTTTAAGCATTGTAAACCTTCATATAACCCAAGAGTCGTGTGATCGGCAACCCTGGGATCTATTAATGGTTGTTAGAACAGTCCTTCAGTTCAAAAGTGATGCTACCGACACTTGGCCGTGAGGTTGGCTCAAGAACCTTTTCTCTTTTTCCCCCATTGACGCAGTGGTTCATCCAACACATTTTCATACCGTGAAGCCGCGGACTTTTTGAACCTGGGTTACCTTTCCTGGAACTTCAATATGGAGTGGGAGGCAGGCAAACTTCCACGTTTCTACTGGAAATACAGTTGAACCATGCTCAGTTGTTGTGAAACCCACTTTAGGGGAATAGGAGAAAGTTCATGCAGGCAACCTGGAATCCCTCCAAGATGTGGTTACCTAACCTTTGTTGATACTGACTCCCTATCTGCTCCGATATGGGGTTTGAAGAATGCTATCAACCTTCATATTGAAGCTAAGGGTATCCATTTTCAACCTGGGTTTTGCGGCCAGTACAGCAGAATAATTTTTTGCCTTTGATGAAGTGAAGACTTACTGTAGCTGATTTTGTACATTATTTGCCACTATAGTTAATTCCTAGCTGAATTTTGCTATATTTGGCAAAAGTAATTTTCATATATATATATATTTTTTTTTTTGATAAAGCAGAGGCTACTTACACTAAACAGTTATGCCTATATGCTGAAGCTGTGCAGAGTGCATGTCTAGTTGTTTGGTAATTAGTGAGCATTTACTGAGTGCAATATTCTGTACTAAGACCTTGGGAAAGTACAAAGGAAGTAAGACTCATGTTCCCTGATCACAGGGAGCTTGCAGTCTTACTGGGGAGACATGAAAAATAATTACTAATAGTAAGAGCAGTAGAAAGAACAAGGATCAGATAGGAAATAAAATGAATATTCCAAGATGAAATATCAGAATCAGAAGAAAGAATTGAAATATATAAGTGCTGCAGATCAATATAAACACCAAAGTTCAATAGCAACTGTGAAGGCAAACTGTGTAAAAAGTACTTTTGTTCAAATACTCCTCACCTCTGAATTAACTTTGCAGGACAGACTGTCTGCCTTTTGGTTTTAGTAAGCTTGTTTTTCTCATCAAAAAGTGTAATCTAATCTTCACAAAGCAGTTCCCAGATTCCAAGTAGAAATTGTTTTCATCGCTTCTCTTGGGATACAGTCTTTTATATCACATCCCACTCACTGGGTACTAAAAAAGTCAATTAAAAATTATAGAATAGTTGAATAATGTAAACTACAGTGAAATCATAACAAGAACCTAAAGTTTTGGCATTAAGTTATAAGAGATAATCCAGAACTAAAAGTATTTTATTTTTAAAGTATGCACAAAAGTTAAAGGGGGGGGGATGATTTAATTGCATTGGAATGTCCAGAGAAAGCATTCAGACTGAATCCATTTTATTTCGATCTCTCAGCTCTTTGAAGAATGACCAAAAAAGAAAAACAGATTGAGTGAGGGTTCCCTCACGAAGCAGTTTGATAATGAGAAACTGATAAGTTGCCTATAAGTTCTACTCAAAAGGTTTTCTTAGCTCCTTAAAAAGAATTGGAAAATTTAAACCCTTATTTTTGTGGTGGTTTTCTTTAAGGAGAGTTTAGTATTGATGGTCCTGTTTTGAACATTTTTAAAAGTAATGTGTTTTTTTTTTTTAAAAAAGAGGCATCTTCTTTAGTTTCCTACATTCCTTGGTAGGAATGCCTTCCAAACTTATATCATGGATAATCTATTAACGTGGCAAAGGTTTGGATTTAGGAAGGGCAGTTCTGAAATTTCAGGTTCTGAGTTGCAAACCCGTTTAGGTTTTTGGAGATCCAGGGTTGTTGGATAAACCTAAAAGGAAAACAAGGGTCAGTTGTGATCTCAGCCAGTGGGAGAAGTCATATAAGGAAGGAATTGCATGGGAATGTAGAGGTGGTCCTCAGAGAGCTGAATCCTAGGGTTCTGGGGCTTTGGCAACAGCCTTAGGTGACAGGCTTTGCTTGGAGTCCAGGGCTCAGGAGCTGCTCTGTTCCAGGAGTCCCCTCCTTCCCGGCCATGGTGGAGCAGCAGGAACCATTCTGCCGAGGTCCAGAGAGAAGACATGCTGAAACACGGCAGGTCTACCCATACCTTCTAGACTGTAAACTCCTGGAGGCCAGGGTTGGTGCCCAAGCCAGCTTGGAAGGCAGGAAAAGCACTGTGGCTTAGTGGAAAGAGCATGGGCCTTGGAGTCAGCGGACCTGGGTTCTAATCCCAACCACCTTGGGCAAGTCACTTGACTTCTCTGGGCCTCAGTTACATCATTTGTATAGTGGAGATTAGGATCGTAAGCCCCATGCAGGACATGGACTGTATCCAACCTGATTAGCTTGTATCTACCCCAGAGCTCAGTACAGGACCTATCACATAAATGAGCGCTTAACAAATACTGTTAAAAAAAGGAAAAATGGTAAGTGGTGGTGGTCAGAGCTACTCCTTTCTTTATGTCTTCCTGCCCACTCCTCCCCCTTTTCCCCTCTTTTTTTCACTCCATCCTTTGCATAACCTCCTTTTTTCTGTTCCTCTTCTCCCCTATCCTTCCTCACTGTATTTCCATTTCTCTCCCTTTTTGCTCGCATCCTTCACTTTAATAAAGCACCAGAGCTGAAAATTTCAAATGAGGAAAAAGCTCTTTTATAGAATACTAGAAGTGAAAAGGACATCATTATCATCCGACCCATCTGCCTCTAGGCAGGTAAATGGCTGAACGATCAAGGATTTTCCTTGAAAGTATCCAATTGAGCTTGACGTTCTTGTTGGCCCAGAGGAAAGAGCTCACCTCTGGGAATCGGGAGATCTGGGTGTTAGTCCAAGTTCTGCAGGGAGGGGAATGCCTGCTGGGGCTTTGCCATCAATGGTGAAGATTTCTGACCGAAGAGCCATCTAGCGCATTCCACGAGGTGGACAGGCCAAGCAGAAGCCTGAACAACGGCCAGTTAGCTTGGGCAGCAGAGACCACGGCATTTCCCAAAGCAGCCACCTGCTAAATTATGGCAGTTTGACCCAGTGTCAACTTTGTGCTGAGGACACTTTGCCTGCAAATGGGTCCTGCACATAAAAAATCTTGGAGTGCACTTTGCAATATGCTGCATCTATGCCTGCCAGTTTGCTCCCTGTATCCTTGCCCCACTGGGATTGGCCCAGAAGAGAGAATGCATATGACACCTCGCAAATCAGATGTCTAAAGAACGAGGTTCAACCAATGACTCCATCATCATCATCATCATCTTCACCTTTCTTAGGGTCAACAGAAATCTCTCTTAAATTAAGCCTGAGGTACATTACACAAGCATGTACATATACTTGATGACAATTTGTAGCTCTGTCCTTTCGAAGGAAAAAAACCCCATTCCTTTAGCCTTTCCTAGAAGACCTGCTTTATCCCGTATTATTTTTTGTCATTCTTTTAACCCTCTCCAAGTTTCACCAGTTCCTTTTTTAAAAGTTTGGTGGCCAAAACTGAAAACACCACCAAGTACCCGAGAAGGAGCATGAGGACTCCTTATACATCATACTCTTGTTAGTGTATCTTCCTACCATGTTGACATTTGAAATATTGGAACTGCATTGCTGACAAATAATCAAGTTTGTGATTAACTGTGAGCCTTCCAAGTTTTTTCCCTCTATACTAGTTCAAAAGCAACCCTTTACTCCCTTAGTGGCAGGCTATTTTTAAATTTAACTACCTGGAGTTTTTCACCTTCTCATGTTTCAGAAGGATTATGCTGGGAGACCCACTTAGGCTGCATTCCTGAAAATGGCATTACTAGCTGCAGAAAGAAAAAGACTGTGTTCTAGAACTTCATTGTTTGTGATCTAATCATGTCATTTGATATTGAGTATGACTTGTATGTGACTCTGGTGGACTTGTCTGTTATGTGACCTTGGGCAACTCACTTCACTTCTCTGTACCTCAGTTACCTCATCTGTAAAATGGGGATTGAGACTGTGAGCCCCAAGTGGGATAGACACTGTGTCCAACCCGATTTGCTTGTATCCACTTCAGCACTTAGTAATAATAATAATAACAATAATAATGCTGGTGTTTGTTAAGCACTTACTATGTGCAAAGCACTGTTCTAAGTGCTGGGGGGATACAAGGTGATCAGGTTGTCCCATGTGGGGTTAACAGTCTTAATCCTCATTATTACAGATAAGGGAACTGAGGAATAGAGAAGTGAAGTGACTTGCCCAAAGTCACACAGCTGACAAGTGGTGGAGGTGGAATTCGAACCCATGACCTCTGACTCCCCAGCCCGGGCTCTTTTCACTGAGCCACGCTGCTTCTCCTAGTACAGTGCCTGGCACATAATAAGGACTTAACAAATGCCATAGTAGTTATTATTATTATTATTATTATTATTATTATTATTATTATTAATTGCCCAAGGTGATGGATGTGGTGCCTTTCTGTGGTCTGAGGCTCTCAGCTGTAGAGTAGGTTGGACAACACTACAGCTCTGTAGACCTTCTGTTTGACATGCCACCTCCACACTCTGTTTGACATCTCTCAGAGAAGCAGCGTGGCTCAGTGGAAAGAGCACGGGCTTTGGAGTCAGGGCTCATGAGTTCGAATCCCAGCTCTGCCACTTGTCGGCTGTGTGACTGTGGGCAAGTCACTTAACTTCTCTGTGCCTCAGTTCCCTCATCTGTAAAATGGGGATTAAGACTGCGAGCCCCACGTGGGACAACCTGATTCCCCTATGTCTACCCCAGCGCTTAGAACAGTGCTCGGCACATAGTAAGCGCTTAACAAATACCAACATTATTATTATTATGTACTGACCTTGTTAATTCTGCTTCCTATTCTTTATCTATTATTCCATTGTTGGCTAGTATGCTGCTTAAGTAGCAGAATTCTGGTACTGTTTTCAGTTGGATATTGCCAGTTTGCATTTTTAGTTGCATGTATGGCTTCCCTGGTGCAGGCTGATACTTCACCTCAGTTTTCTTGAGACTAATCTTCAGCCATAGTATCTAGCAGATTTGGTGGAACAATTTGCAGTCAATTGCATATTTTCTAGGGTGTTTGTGAGCCTCTAGGCCACAATCGTATAGATACAGTCATTCCTGACCGTATTGGCTCTGGGGTATAGGTAAGACAGGGTTCCACTGTCTCTGACCTGGCCTTTCATGCCAATTTGGAGTAGTGGGCAGGGAACGTTTCTGCTAATTGTTATATTGTGCTCTCCCAAACACTTAGTACAGTGCTCTGCACCTAGTAAGCACTCAGTAAATACCTTTGATTGATGTAGTCTCGAAATCTTGATGAATTTTTCAGGACTGCTAAATTTGTTTAGTAGTTTCCAGAGCCCAGATCTGCTGACCGTATCTAATGTTTGTTTTGTTTTATGGCATCTGTTAAGCACTTACTGTACTAAGCACTGGAGTAGATACAAATTAATCAGATTGGACAGAGTCCCCTGGCCCACATGAGGCTCACCGTTATGGATCAGGTAACTGAGGCGCAGAGAAGTGAAGCGACTTGCCTGAGGTCACCCAGTAGACAGGTTCTTGATTGCGCGCCACTGCTGGGCAATATACTAGCCAAAGCACAGCGCTCCTGGGCCGGCTGCTAAAGGATATCGGCAACCGGACCCCCCCAGAGTCTCAGAGGCTTCAGCCGACAGAATGGCTCGGCGGACGTGATCTGTTGGGACCTACTTTCTTCTGATTCTCAGGCTCGTGCTCTATCTGCTAGGTTATGCTGCTTTGATACAGACTGTGAAAACTATGCAGAGGCCTTAGTGCTGTTCCTGGCACTTCTCCTGCATCTGACGGACAGCGAAGATCACATCCGCTGTGCCATGCTGCGGGCTGAAGCTCCGCCGTGACTCTGGAAGGGTCTGGTTGCCGATGCCCTTTAGCAGCCGGCCCAGGAGTGCTCTGCTTTGGCTAGTATCTTGCTCAGCAGTGGCGAGCAAGTCAAGCACCTTGGTAATCACCCCACTAATCTTACCCCTTTCTTCATGGTTTGGAAAAATGGGACCCTGAATTTAGAGAAAAGTCAATTCAGTTGAATTGGAGACCCAAAATTCTCCAGAACCCACCTTCTCACTTGGAACATAGACAACATATTTCTAAGGTACACTGAGCATTATGGTATATTTCCTAACAGAAATATGCCATTCTCTTCAAATCACTATTATGTAAAGGTGCCGGTGTTTAGTTTGATGGGCAGCAAGGCTGAGAGGAAACTTTTTCAGCCCAAATTTAAGTTGATAGAATACGGTTTGGCACATTTAAAATAGTTACTGCTGGGCCTACAAAAGATGCCACTCCCTGAAACAAAGCCACACGCTGTCCTACCAGTGCCATTTACTAGATTCTGAATTAGTATTTGTGGGACACTCTCTATTTTCCAGCGTTCTTTACAACTGTAGTACTAGGTAGCTTCCTAACATTCATATTAGATTGAAGGTCAGCCATTTAAAGTGTCATAACTATTTTCAGGCATCGAGTTGAATCACCTTTGTTTAAAACTATTTACTCACAAACCATCTTACATGTTGTTTTGGAGACAGTATTTTCTTTGCTTACACTGGCAGTTTTTAGGCATCCTCTGGTGAACTCTCCCTTGCCCTTAGAAATTGCATATTTTAATAGTAAATTTACTGTGGTTTCCATTTAAAGAGTTGGTGATTTTCCTCAATTTGAAGATTGCAGTGAAAATGCAGGCTTTTTTGTATATGGGAAAAATAAAAGCAAGACACACCCTGGAAGTTACAATGCTTGTTTTCTGTTTTGAAAATTTTTGCACTTTGAAATAAAAATTTGGCTTTTTTTTTTTTCTAAGTCTTGGATACTAGGTTTGCTCTCTAATACTAGAGGTTTCAGATCGGGTCAAGTTGCTCATAACTTGTTTGTTGCACTATGAGTTATTTGTTAAATGATGTGCTTATTAATGCCTGTCATGTTTTATTTGTTTTTAGAACCTTTAATATCATCTTAAAGGAATGAAAGTGTTGATAAGGGGGCTAAAACCAAATCTGTGTTAAGTCAAATTGTTATTTAATTGTTTTAAATAAAGCAGCGGGGCGCAGTGGATTGAGCATGGGTCTGGGAGTCAAAAAGGATCTGGGTTCTAGTCCTGGCTCTGCCACTTTTCTGCTGTGTGACCTTGAGCAAGTTACTTAACTCCTCTGTGCCTGTAACCTCCTCTGTAAAATGGGGATTAAGACTGAGTCCCAGGTGGGATGTGGACTGTGTCCAACCTGATTAGCTTGTGTCTACCCCAGTGCTCAGTATAGTACCTGGCACACAATAGGCACATAACAAATACCATTAAAAAGTCCTAAAATCCTAAAGCTACTTTTTTCCATTGTATTTTTAACTAGGGGACAGAACATATTAACTGGCAGGTTGCTTTGCTTTAGCCCAAACGTTTGTATTTTTTCTGAAGAAAAACGGCTTTTCCTCTTGACTTGAAAAATTACTGAAATATATATATATTTATCCTTTTTTCCCTCACAGGTGCTTGGAAGATGTTTCCTGACTGTGATGCAGGTCCACTTTCAGTTTTTATCCCAGGCTTTACAGAAGGTTCAACCGGTGGCGCACTCTTGTTTTGCCGAAGCAGTAGCTCATGAAAGGAAGAATGTCAGTGGTGTGACTACTTCTTCCTTGAGCCCCACGACTGAGCTAGAAGATGCATTGCGGTCTTGGAGGGGAGCTGCAGAGGTAAGATTCTCTCTAGCAAAGTTGGATTCTGTTGATTAACCTGTCGTTTTAGATCTCCAAATGAGAATTGCCCAAAAGCTTCATTTCGGGTAACTGGCCAGCCACTCTTAAAATAGCGTCCTAAAATTACCACGTTTGGGGGGAGCAGCAGAGTTATTTGGCTCAGACCCTGAAGCCTAAGTTAGGAGATGACAATTCAGTTGTTTTCAGTAGATTTATGTTACACCGTAGACCTGTATGGACCTTTGGAAGCTGAAGCCTAGTTGGTTAACTGAGCATACATCTGGCAAACAGATATTAAATTTAAAAGATGTACACAAGCTCTGGAATTATAATGAATACTCTATTCACTTAAAAGGGGTGACTTTGGATCAGTTGATCTTTGACAGGAATTCACCCTCTAGGTGTCTTGTCATGTTGTTGAGATTTTAGAGAGGTAAAGTAACCGTACATAACTCAGGCCTGAAAGCTCCAGACGGCAGTTTTTTTTCCTGTTCTCTCCATGGGGAACATGGAGTTGAAATGCATTCTCCAGAAAGGCTTTTGACCCTTGTGATCATTCTTACCTCGTTTAGACTATTTTGGTTGCAGCAGTGGGGTTATTAATAACTTTCCCAAGCAGAGGAAGGAATGCGCCACTGCTTGTCTCGACTGAAGGTTGAAAGGAATGATACATATCAACAGCTCTAGGGAGCATCTTAAAGTAGCCAGATAATGAGTGTGGAAGTATTTAACCTCCCCCCGCCCCCACCAAAAACAAAATCCATTGTAGATTTTTGAGTTTTTAGAAAAGTTAGCATTTTAGCCCACCTAGTGTTGTGGACCTCTTTGTTTTGTGGGAAATAAGGTGAAAGGGGGCACTCTGTCAAGGCAGACTTTTACTTTGCAGCTTTGTTGCACTGTGAATCATAAATAGCAGCCATCTTAAATCTTAGAGTATCCATTTTGAGTTATTGAATAAAACCAGAAGAGAGTATGATCCTATATGATCTTTGGCAAATTTCCATTCTTCTTTTCTTTTGGTCATGCAAATATTTCTCATTTTAAAGTCATTTTAGAAAAACCCAGATTGAGTGCTTTTGAACACGTATTTGGTTGTTCACATAGACACATTCATCATCTTTACTGGAAATCCTGACAGGGTGCCTGTTATCACTAGCATCAGCAGGGAATAGGACAGCAGATAAATTTGCCAAGTAATTGCACCGGTAGAAGAGCCCCTTTCATTCTAAGTTAAACTAAAGCTATGGCATGTGAAAAACAGTACTAGCATTTTTTCAAGTGTTATCTTTTTGGAAGTTCAAGATTTTGGCATCTAGGGTGTTATGTGTAATTATAAACTGATTGCAGTGATCTTGGAGTTTTTTGCTTTACGTGCACTCCTGTTTTGGATCATATTTTACAATTTCTAGGAATATTGAAGCCGTTTTGGAACTTAAAGTCGTCCAGGAATTTGTTGGGATAAACAAGTATGTGCATAAACAGTAAATTTAAAGCTATGGAATGTGAGGGAGTTTCTTCTGCTAGATCCTTTCCTGATTTGATCCCTGTAAATTTTTAAAATGCCTGCATTGCCTTAGAAGAAAAATGCTTCACTTTTGAGTGACCTAGATTTAGAATGTTTTGTTTTTCCTCGATGTCATAATGTGCACTCTTTCCTATTTGTGAGATGTGATTAGAATGTTTGTCCAATCTTCAATAGTTTCACTTCCTTCCTCCAAACCCCTCCCTTTCCTTAGTTTATTTTATGTCTTAAGCAGCCAAATTTTGTGATGTAGAAAAACTGAACTTTCCCCCTTAGTGGATAAAGTATGGGCCTGAGAGCCAGAGGACCTGGGTTCAAAAACCAGCTCTGCCACTTGTCATCTATGGGATCTTGGGCAAGCCACTTAACTTCTCTGTGCCTCAGTTCTCTCAACTGCAGACTGGAGGATCAATACCTGTTCTCTGTCCTGCTTAGACTGTGAGCCTCATGTGGGTCAGGGGATGTATGTGGCCTGTTTAACTTGTATCTACCCCCAGCATTTAGAACAGCACTTGACACATAGTAAGCACTTAACTGTGTGTGCGGGTGTTTGTAAAGATATACATATATATATTACCATAGAATAGCATTTTCCCATAGGGCTTAATTGGAAAATTGTGCTAAAGGTCACTTCCTCCACTAGGCTTGCTCAGACTTACCTCACCGGACTTCACCCCTTCACCTCCTTCCTGCTCCCAGAGTTTTCTTATTCCTCTGAAAAAAGGTTCATATGGTTGTTTTATATGTTTTTATTCTATACCTTGTCACCTGTGATTTATGCTGTGTGCTTGCATATTCATTATTCTGATCTCTCCCTGTTTGGTAGTTCGCTTCCTCAGGTCAGACACTAGGATTTACTTTTTCCTAGGATTTACTTTTTCCTTTGAAGTTCCCAGCAGCTTCTAGAAAAGTGTTCTGCAAATACTGGGTGCTCATTTCATACTGATGCTTGACTAATAGTTCATATTTTCTGTTCCTGTAGGGTATTTTATTAACTGAGGTGCTAGAAGTTATAATTTTGTGATGGACTCCATTTCCTGTTTTCCCAGAGCTATTACTGTTGGTTAAGATTGCCATTCGGTGGAGGTTATAAAACTGTAGATTTTAACTTCCCCTCTAATTTTGTTGTTAAAGGCAACATGTAGGCTGAGAGAAAGAGGTTGCGATGGCTGCTTGGCTGGAATTGAAGTCCAGCAACTCTTCTGTTCACAAAGTGTGGCAATTCCTGAACACCAGCTGAAAGAACTGAACGTGAAAATTGACAGTGCTTTGCAAGTGAGTTGTTTTGCTTTTAAAGACCAGTAGGGTACTGTTTGGGAAAGAGGGACAGAGGATGGAGTAAGTTATGTTGGAGTGCGTTGTGAGAATGGTATGATGCTGAATCTTATGATCAATTCTTTGTCTTTAATGCTTCAATTTGTTAAAAGCTGTTTAGGGGGAGTCTGTTCATTAACAGATACACTTTTAAAATTATAGCAGCTTCACTGCTCATTCTTATTAAAATACAACAGTTTCAGCTACTTTGTGAATTCGTGTTTATCTTTTCATGCATTCTCCAAAAATGGGTAGTTGTACCCTGATAACATGACTGGAAAAGAATAGACTCATTTGTAATAATAATAATAATGTTGGTATTTGTTAAGCGCTTACTATGTGCAGAGCACTGTTCTAAGCGCTGGGGTAGACACAGGGGAATCAGGTTGTCCCACGTGGGGCTCACAGTCTTAATCCCCATTTTACAGATGAGGGAACTGAGGCACAGAGAAGTTAAGTGACTTGCCCACAGTCACACAGAGTTGCAAATAACTGGGTTTCCTCTGCCAACTGAAGGGGTTAGATTCTTGAAAGAACACATGGTTGGTAAGGTCAAAGGCTTATGGAATAAAGGGGGTTAGAAACCGCCTGACTTTGGTATTATACTTTCCCAAGCACTTAGTACAGTGTTCTGCACTCAGTAAATACCATTGATTTAATCACACAAGGTGAAACTCAGGAAGATTTGTGGAATAATACAAAAAAAACTAAGCCTAGCAGTTATGTACACATCTGTAATTTATTTATATTGTCTGTCTTCCCCTCTGGACTGTAAGCCTACTGTGGGCGGGGAACATGTCTATCAACTCTGTTTTATTCTACCCTCCCAAGCACTTACTACAGTATTCTACACACAGTCAGCTCTCAGTAAATGCGACTGATTGATATTTCATATCAAATGCAAGAGGAGAGCATTGTCCTCAGTGTCAGTAGTTCATTAGCATTATGATTCAGGGAACTAATTCGTAATAGTTTTATGCTGATGAACCACTTTGGGATGGAGAAGTGAAGTGTGATACATCTTGAAATGACAGGTTCTGTTGTTATCTGTGGCCATGGAAAACAGGTTATTCAAAAAAGTGTTATGATAGCCAAGGTGATACACAGAAAATTGAGGGAGGCTACTCAGAACTGTCGCTAGAAAAACTGGTTGTACAAGGGAAATCTGTCCTTTACTGCAAGACTAATTTATTCTCTTTATGTGAACTCCCCTTTGGTGACAGTACACTACACCAAAGAAATTGGACAGACTTCTAAAGAGAGATGTAGAGTGAAAAATATATTTCAAGAATTATGTATATTGGATTTCAATGCATCAAAATTTGTAGTACCTTTACTTTTGGGAAAAGTGAGTCTGGAACTTTGATTAAACCAGATCACAATCAGAGGTATTTATTGAGCGCTTACTGTGTGCAGAATATTGTACTAAGTACTTGGGAGAGTAGAGTATAACAGAATTGGTAGACAAGTTCCCTGTCCACAGTGAGCTTACAGGCCAGAGATCATCTTGTGGGGTTCTGGGGCCAAGGCTACCAGGATCAGGGCTTTTTGGTGGATTAGGTCAAAATAAAATACAAAATTATGAGTCGTTATCAAAATTCAAAAAACCCTCATATCCATTCCGGATCATTGTGGCAATCTCTTTAATCTGCTTTAGTTAGTCATTCACCCTTTGTACCCCCCAGAAAAAGAAATTATAATGGTTACCAATCTTTCTTTTTAGGCATATAAAATAGCTTTGGAGAGTTTAGGCCACTGTGAATATGCAATGAAGGCTGGTTTCCACTTGAATCCAAAAGCTATCGAAGCAAGTTTGCAGGTAATTTTCTGTCAAGTTTCTAATTTTTTCTTCTGATCTCAATTTTTTTGATAACTTAATTTTTGTATTTGCAGTTTATTTCTCCTCACTGTTTAATATTCTGTTTTAAGGGCTGTTGTAGTGAAGCTGAAGCCCAACAGACAGGAAGGAGACAAACTCCACCCCAGCCAATTCAATGTGAACTCCCTACAGTCCCCGTACAGATCGGCTCACACTTTCTGAAAGGGATATCTTTTAATGAATCTGCCGCTGAAAACCTAAAGCTAAAAACGGTAATTTTGCTTTGGATTCTGACTTCTTCAGCATGCCCCTTTAGAAGTATTTAGTCGAATCAGTTAATAGGAAAAGAGTAGAGGTTCAGTAAAAACTAACATGAAGAAAAGCATCGGCTGAAAGTCCGTGAACTTTTTAAATAAACACTGTTATCAATTGTTAGTGTCTTTTCACCAGTGTTAGGGAGTGTTTTACTGATTTACTGAAGAGTTTTCCTTATTAAAAGTGTATTGTAAAATTATTTGAAGAATGGCATGTACCAAATGTGGAAGGAATTAATCTTGTCAACTAAAAGATAATTTGGAATTTTACTAGCATTCACTTTTCTCAGGAACTTTGATTTCCATTTCCATTATTTCAAGAGGGCTTTGAGTGAGGAAATTGTACTAATTTGTTACTAATGAATTAAATTCTGCCACATTTGCAAATTTATGTAAACTCAAACAGGATAGATTGTTGGAGAAAAAAGGATATTAATCCAGAACATACTGGTGATATTTTTGACTTTACAATACCATTGCCCTAGGCCATGCAGTTCCTCAGAGTTCAATTTAAATGACCTTCAAAATATGGAAGAATTAAGCTATTTTAAGGCCTTGCTAGGGTTATTGTATCTTTTGTTGTGCAATGTTTTAATTTGTGGTACCTTGCTTTACAAAATATTAATAGTATGTATCTAGTTATGCCAGGTGACTGGTATAGAAATTTGACCTAACAATCAGGGTGTATTTTGGGGACACATCGTATGTAAGACTGAGCACTCAGTGGTCGCTTGTGGTGGACAATCATGGACTTAGACTGTTTTCCTGAGGAGAAATGAAAAATTAAATTTTTGATGATAAAAGATTACTCGTTTCTCCACTCTCTGTATGCAGTCAGCCAAATAATGTATATTTTCGTAAAATTTCAAATTGTGACCCAGTTTTATCTAACACAGAATAAACTCTTTCCCCTTTCTGACATCCAGCACACAATGCTACAGCTAATTAAAGAAGCCGGCTGTCATAATGGGATTACACCAAGGGATGATTCCCCCGTAACTGACATATTGAATCAGGTTTGCCCTTCTACTTGGCGGGGTGCCTGCAAAACTGCCGTGCAGTTGCTGTTTGGCCAAGCTGGACTGGTAAGTGACAAGGGATCAGAGAGAAGCACATCGATCAGACAATTGTACTTATGAGCACTTACTCTGTGCAGAACACTGCACTAAATGCTTGGGCGAGTGCAGCATAACAGAACTAGTGGACATGTTCCTGCCCGAGAGGAGCTTATGGTCTAGATATCTAGATAACCCAGATATCGTGGAACGGTGACTGTCGATTGATTTGGATGGAAGGGAGTCTGATGTTCTCAACAGATATTCTGGAACAGGTACTGGTAATACAGCTATAACATCTTGGGTTTTTCTATTAAGGAAATCAGAATTTTGAGAGGAAAAAAAGCTGACTAAATTACACAGAGATTTATGTGCAAGTTTTTCTTGCATTTTAAAAACGTCAAGCCATTATCAAGCTAGATTTCAAAGTAGTTCTCTCAGCTAACCTTAACTAGTCACTTTGTGAGAATAAAATTACCATTACTTTAGAATACGTACTCTCTTCTAGCTAGACTCCCATATAAGTTAAAGCTATAAGGATGATTGTAGGGTTATTCCCATCTGAATGCAACAGAAAGTAACTACAACTGAGAGTGGGTGGGTTTTTTTGTTTGTTTTTAGTGCTTACCAAAATCAAGCACAGAGCAGCCATTCTTTCATTTTATGTTAGGTGAAGAGTTAGAAAACGTCATCTTGAGGATGTTACTGCCTGGATTGAAAAAATTAAACTTTGAAAAGTAAAGCAATTGCAAATTTAAAATGTGCCATCATCAACTGCATCTTTGCAGCTTTCATGCCATTGGTGAATTGTTCTCCCTGTTGATTCTATTTCCATAAAATACCCATTCTTAATTGAACAATACTTCAACTTGAAGCACATATTAGTAAAAATCATTTAAGAGTGATATGCATTTTAAAAATGCTTTTAGTTTAAATAAGGAGGGAATAAATGGGACAAAATCTGAAAACAAAAACCTACAAGAAGCTGTAGGTTTCTTCACACTAGGCAAAAGAGCACACTCATTGATTTGAGAAAATACATGAATGATATAAAGCTGTTTCTTATTTCTAATCTAATACAGTTTTTAATTGTTTTACTGCCTAAAGTATTGGTGTTCATTATACTTCTAGCTGTAGTTGATTTCATGTGATGGCCAATTATGGTCTCTTTAGATTATTGTTCTCTGGGTGGATGTAGAGAGGAAACACCTGTAAAACATGAACAATAGCTGTCCAATGGACAGGAAGCCATTTCCAAAGGACCCACTGGGCTCGAGTGTGAGAAATATGTGTTGGCTGAACTTTAATTTTTTATTAGTCAAAGGTCAGAGAAGTGAATCATGAATAGATAAGAAGCTAAACATCCTTTGTTTTATTATGTCCAAAACAGTTTTGATTTGAATCGAGAGATGGCCATTTAGTCGAATATAAGAGTACTGTGAAAATTAACCTTAGCTCTTGGTGTGGTGCAAGGGCAAACTCTTACTTTCTTCTGAAGAGGAAGATTTTGATGAAGAGAATAGCAAAAAGAGAAAAGCTTTATCTGGGTTTGGAAAATATTCATTCATTCGATTGTATTTGTTGAGCGCTTACTGTGTGCAGAGCATTGAACTAAGTGCTTGGAAAGTACAATTCAGCAATAGAGACAATCCCTGCCCACAATGGGCTTACAGTCTAGAAAGGGGGAGACAGACATCAAAACAAGTATAAACAGGCATCAGTAGCATCAATATAAATAAATATGTCTTTATATTTATATTCAAATGTAAAAATCCACCCTTCTATTGTTGAATAATTTCCATGGCTGTGTTAAAGTGTGTCTAAAATGAGGCAAAAGTTCCTAGGCACCTCTAGACTACATAATTCATCTCATTCTTATTGTCAGCATTCTCTTCGATTCTGGCATAAGGGAACTTGTCCTCTAAGATATCTTTGGTGATATGAGCCCCCCTCAACCACTGTTGTAAGTTAATAGGAGAAATATATTCATATTGGTATGCCAGGACTCATAGAAATGTACCCATTTCTTTTAGGAACTATTAATCTGAAAACACAATTCTGGATTTGGTTTGCTACAGGGCTGGAAGAAATGGCTCGAGCACCGTGTATGGACGGTGTCAGATGCAGGAAGTGCTGCAGTGCAGGTTTACCTTAAAACATGTTTTTTGGGAAAACGTAACGTCCTAGTTATAGGAGAACTGGGTGCGTACTTACGGTAGATACACAGGGACTTCTGACTCACCGTATGCTGCGGAGAAGGGAAATGACACACTATGTGCATTCTTTTCTTATTTTTCCTCTGCCTGATCAGTAATTTTGAAATATTAATATGCTCCTTCAGTATAGCATATTGCATTCTCCCTCATTCCTTAATTTTAAATTGAAGTTTTCTAAAAGAAGGGTGTGTATGTAGAAAATGATGGAAAGCACATGAAATTGGTGACCTAAATTATATCTATGAATTTCATCAACGTATTAAAACTAAGCCTGAAAATGACTGATGTAAAAAGGTAATAGTGCCACCAAGATTTGGTGATATTGTTCCCAAACTACCAAGAGTTCTTAAAACGTGAATCAGGTGTTGGAATTATCTTTCAAATGTAGTCAAAGAGTTTTACTGGATTCATTGCTAATATTGGGTATTTTTTCAGCAGCTTTGGGGGGTGAGAAGTGTACCAACAAATGGACTAAACAGCACCAAAATGTCTGATTTGAGATTCAGGGAGCCAAGAATAGAGTAAGCTCCTTGTGGGTGGTAGGGATGTCTTTACCAACTGTGTAGCAATGAACTCTCCCAAGTGGGTAGTACAGTGCTCTACACTCAGTAAACACTCAGTAACTAAAATTGATCAGTTACTAGATTACTTTTTGTTTAGAACCTGAAGATTTACAATAGGGCAGTGCATTTTAATATCTTCCTCCTGCTAACTCTTTTGAAAAAGAAATCAGGGGATGGGGATTAAGCAATAATTTTTCACATGCGTGACTCAGTTAATGGGCTTGGCCATAAGTATTCCTTGCCCCTAGTTTGTGACTAGTCAGTTTTTATTAATAAAAATGCAAAATTCCAAAGATCCTTTGTTCAGTAGTATTTCTCGAGTACCTACTGTGTTCAAAATAATGTACTAGGAAAAGAAATAGAATAAAGCATGAATAAGATTTGGTTCTTGGCTTCAGAGTGCTCACAGTCTGACAGGGAGAATGATTTGTTATGAACATATGAGAAATTTGAATACATAAAGACTGTAATATAATTTAATGTGGAAAACAGGACATGGGTTCTAATCCCAGCTCTGCCACTTGTCTGCTGTGTGACCTTGGGCAAGTCACTTAACTTCTCTGGGCCTCAGTTCCCTCATCTGTAAAATGGGGATTAAGAATGTGAGGCCTATCTGGAACAAGGACTGTGTCCAACCCGACTATCTTGGCGCTTAGAACAGTGCCTGGCACATAGTAAGCACTTAACAAATACCATTATTATTAGTAGTAAACCCAGTAAGAGCACAAGAACACTGAGCTTGAAGGAACGTTATTGTTACAGAATCCAACAGCCACAATGAAAGTCTTCCTAATGTTAAAGGGAGTACCCTTCTCTCCAAATCATAGGCCATTTTCCGTTTTATTATATGCCAACACATATACTTTCATATATTTCAAACTTAAGTATTTGTTATCCATTTTTGCCATTAGGTCTACTTTGAATTTCTGTTTTGTAGGTTGAAGACCTGTTTTAGTATATCTTTTTTCAGGTTGATTTTTCTGCTGCTGCTGTTGTTGAATTTTAATTTGAATGTTTGGCATGGAGATTTTGAATGAGATGATTGGCTCATTTGTTTCTCCAAAATATAACCAACATGACTCTTGTGTTGTGCTCTCTCAAACACTTAGCACAGTGCTGTGCACACAGTAAGCACTCAGTAAATACTATTGATTGAGAACAAGACCTCACATACAATGAGTTAGTTGGAAACCAATAATCTGTATTTTGTGCGGAGAATCAGGTGTCTAATTTCAAAGATGTTATGGAAAACAAATGTATTTATTTTGTTTTGCTAGGTGGTGGTTGATACAGCACAAATTGAAAATAAAGAAGCATATGCTCCCCAAATTAGTTTAGAAGGTTCCAGAATTGTGGTTCAAGTTCCATCTACTTGGTAAAGTTGCACTTATGGTGATCTTTTTTTTCCTAATATGGGGGAAGATCTTTATTGTAATGTGTCTAATTCATTAAATAGATCTGAATGTAGCTCATGGCTTTTCCTTCGTGAAAGGAAGACTTGTACTATTATAGCTTTGAAAGATAGCAATACAGAGGTTTGGGCCACTGAGAATAATTTTAGTGCTTATAAAGTGCATTTGGTGCATCTCTGGAAAGTAATTTTGCATTTCTGTACAAGGAGTTTAGGAAATTTGCAAACAAGCCTAATCTGCTGCTGCTTGAACTCACAGCTTTATAATAGGTAAACAGCAGAACCTGTCACCTTTCAAGTCTTGTCCCATAGCTATGAATAGAACCTAGGACTCCTGAGTCCCATTTGCCTGCTCCAGCACCCTGTGACTCCACTTTTCACTTCTTCAGCAACAGAGCACCCGACACCACAATGACCGAGTTAGAATGGGCAGTTTAGAGGCATGGAAAATAGGGGTAGAAAAAGACAGGTGAAAAAAAGAAAGTTTAAGTTCTTGCTCTTGTGTTAAATGATCTTTCGGGCCGGGGGGGAGGGGATATAAGACAAACCCAGGTTGTCACCATCTGGGGCTGGTTCAAAGTCCTTTTGTTAGTTTGGGTTCCTCACGGTCCTTGGATTTGCCATCACTTACCTGATCCAAAACTAACAGTGATATACTGTCACGATGCTGGGGTGGCTGGTCCCCTATCCACCTGGAGTTGGGTTTACCCATTGATCACTCCAGGATGGTTTCAGTGCTGCTCTCTTGGAGCTGCTTTAAATAGATCGTGGACCTGTAGCCTCCAGTGGATTACTAGAAGGAGAGGTTTAGAGGTGTCAGAACATATCCAACCGTGCAGTTGAATGTCAAGTAGGGCAAACATCTGGATCTAAAGGGAAATCTTTACTTATGTTCTGCAGGGATGAAGTGCAGGTCAAGTCAGCAAACAGGTTTGTAGGGACAATGAGTTCGAATTGAAACTTTTCTTTTGGCAGGCTCAATGGGATGAGAGAGATGTTATGGAAAGGAAGGCACTTTATCTAGAAATAGGGTGAAACCTGCTTCTGAAGACCCCATGTAATTTCAGAAAGAGTAATCTCTGACAGATGGCCTTTGAAGATACAATCACTATAGTTTGTACTTTATAATCACCAAAATCCTTAGTAACAAATGGTATTTAATTTTTGATCCGAATCAACATTTTAAACTTTGCCCAGCCACTGTTTATTGGGAACTTTAAGGCTCTTTTTATGCACAATGTAAAGTTATTTTTTCAGGATTGCCCTAAACTTTATGCAACAGAGGGGAAAGTCTTTACCTGAATCTGAGGTCTTTAGGGGAGCTCCCCCTATTGTTACATTTTTGGTAAAGCAAAGAAAATTTGATCAGATCCTTTGCTGTGGTGGCGCCAGGCACTGACTATGCTTAAATAAGCTTTTAATAAGTGTTACTTTTAGCCTGGATGAGAACAAGTCTCCTTTTCCTTTCCTTTCAATTTTCTCTGAAGCGTATGAAGGTTTTTGGGTTAAATTTTTATGCTTGATCTCTGTCACTGACCTGCTGCTGGTCGAGAAGAGGAGCAGGCACGTTGTTATTTTGTGTATAGCATGTCTCCTCCTCTATAGATTCAGTTATTAAAGCTTAAAGGTTGTGTTATTCCTTTTCAAAACTTATTTTCATCATTACCGGAGAGAGCCATCCCCCGGGTCCCATTATTTTCTTTGCTCTTATTATTTTTATTATTATAAACTATTTATTAAATGCAGTAATGAGTACAAAATTATCACTCCTGTGCTGTCAGAACACATATTCTAAGGAAACACTTTTTTTTGTATAAAGTTTTTGGCCTGTGATTGCTCATAATTCTTTACCCTCAGATTCACTAATCCCACCCACTGGTAAATCTAAGGTATCTCACAAAAGACTTCCCAGAAGAGTTAGATTTTGAGAGAAATGCAAAGAAAAAAGTTGGAAGGTGGAAAAAGAAAGTATCCTGAGGATGTACTCACAATTAGATGGAGCAAACTAGTAATATGAAGGCGTGTGGGGAAGGGGTGAAGAGTTTGAGTTAGGGGGTAGAGAAAACTCCATCATCCACAACTTTGTGTTTACTGAGCACTCAGAAAAGGTCAAACTGACTCTAAAATTCGTACCAGGAATCTCAGTAGCAGATTGATGCGGTCACAGAGTTGATGTTGGGGAAAGGAGTTTCTGAGGAGCAAACTCCCTCTTCTACCCCCACAAACCCTCCAGGAGTTTGTTTCACTGTCGTTTGAAGATTCAGCAGTGGTGGATGAATTTTAATAGTAGTCTCCTGTTGTTCTTTTTGTCTGAGTTCTTTTTACTGGTTTGCCAAAATAGATCTGGTAATCCCAGATTGGTGGTGCCTAAGGGGCAGTTGTCACCTTTTGCTGTTTGCTTTTCTGGCCTGCCATTCTACTCAGGAATTTTTATGTAGCCGTCATTCTGGCTAAGAAATTCTGGAGCGCTTTGGAATTGGAACAGAATACCACATCTGTAGAAGCTCCATTTAGAAATTGAAACTTTCAAGACGACTACCAAAATTCTGAGTGTGTACTGGTCATTTGCTGTCAGTAATATAACAAAACTTAAATCCATCAGCCCCTATTGTTGTGGATGCGTATTTGAATGAAAATACGTACAAAGTATATTATTGGCAAAACACTACAACAAGTAAGATTTCGAAATATAGTGTAGCAAAAAAATTTTGCAAAGGCAATTGCTAATGTAAAGAATAGAAAGAAACGTTTCTTCTGTGTGGTAAGTAGGAGGCAGAGTGGAATTATGGAAAGAGCAAGAGGCGCTGGGAATCATAAAACCTAAATTCTAACCTCAGTTCTTCCTCTGGCCTGCTGAGAGATCTTGGGCAAGTCACTTAATCTCTCTGGGTCTTAGTTTCTTTACCTGTAAAATGGGGGTAATCTTTACTTTTCCCTACTTTACAGGTATGTTGTGAGGACAAACATGAGACAAGTAATTTGAGAGTGCTTTGAAAAACCAAAAGCCTTGTGTAAAATACAAAATACTGTCTTTGCGAGCTCAGTTCTCCCTGGTAGCTGGGGAATATTTTGGAGGAAGTATTAACTTTTGCAGACTAGTGAGTGCATATCTGCATACATTGCTGTAATGTACTCAGATTTTCCCTTGGTCTGAACGAGTCAGTACTTCTTTCACAGTATCAAACTTAACACCAGGGAATAAACTTAAGTTCTGGAAGAATTGGACTCAGCCTGGTGATGCAGTAAATAATCACAATACCAATTCCTTTAAATAGGTGTCTAAAGGAAGACCCTGCAACCATGTCTTTACTGCAGAGAAGTCTTGATCCAGAGAAAACTTTAGGACTGGTGGATGTACTTTATACAGCTGTTTTTGACATAAACAGGTGGAAAGAAGGAAGGTATGTTCTGAGAAGCCAAAACACAAAATCCCATTTTACTTTAAAAACCGGCCACTGGGCTTTAGAGTTCTGCATCATTGAAGTTTATGTCTGCTCCTGGCGTTTGGTATCTCTGAATATAGGAGGGTGATATTTCAGTATCTCTACAAATGGACACTATCCTGTAGTACTCTGAAATTTCTGAAAGATTTAAAAACAAGCCTCAGTGAAAACAAATTTTGCTGGGCTTTTGAAATGCAGTCCAGAAAACTTAAAGATAATATTCCAAGCTTGGTTTGGCAACCAGATGTCCAATTAGTTTATTGAAAGGCCAGGTAATAATTCGAGGCCTATGTTCTGCCTATATTTACCCTTATCTCTCCCTTGCATCCCAACGTCTTCGCTTTTCCTCTGTTCTTTAAAATGCCCTCTTCCTGTTTGGCTTTCTAGTCCTGTTTTCCCTGGCCGAACCTGTACTCTGCTCTAATTGACTCTTTGGGGGCCAAGAACCTAATCTTCTGATTTGTGGTCTTGAAGTTCATTTTATTCCCTGCAGTTCTTTTGTAGCTATACAATATTCAGGGGGTGTACTTTAAAAAAAATCACCTTTTCTTATTACAGAAATTTAGGGGGAAATTGTGGACTTTACTATGAGCTAAAAAGAGGAGTCAATAATTCCTGAGGTCTGTCAAACAGGAAGAGTTTGGGCTTTATTGGTAAATGTTATATTTATGTTCTGAAGCTCTATTTTTGAAGCCATTTTTGACACATTTCCATTTAAAACAGAGAGCAAGCTCTGCCCTGTATTCAGATCCAACTTCAACGGGAAATTGGTGATTTTGGGAATCCAGTTGACATGCCATCTGGAAATGGAAACAAATCGTCAGGCGGCCTGCAAAAGACTTTCTCGAAACTGACTTCACGTTTTACAAAGAAAACTTCTTGTACCAGTTCAAGCAACACTGCGAGTTACTCTATCCCGAATACACCATCCAAAAATGTCTTCGTAGCCAACAGCTCAGAGGAGAAAGCTAAAATGCCCGGTAACCTGGACACAAGGTTACAAAGCATTCTGAACATTGGAAACTTCCCTCGGACTATTGACTCATCCCAGGCAGCCCAGAGCCCGGGTAATCAGTTGGTGAATGGCTTTCTCATTGAAAGGCGTGAGAACTTCTTCAAAGGGGAGGATAGCAAGGACGACAAAGGCATGAATTTACCAACTGACCAAGAAATGCAGGAAGTTATAGACTTTCTGTCTGGCTTTAACATGGGCAAATCGCAGCAAGCTTCCCCGTTGGTGAAAAGGCGGAACTCTGTGGCGTCTTCTTCAGCAGCTGAACAAAAATCAGGAGCAGCGCAGCAGCAGCCGCCGCCGCCACAATGTGTTTCTCATACCTCTTTGCATCCTTCTCAGCAAGGGTTGTCACAGCAACAGCAACCCCAGAAACCGCAGCAGCAACAGATGCAGTATTTCCAACATCTCCTCCAGCCCATTGGGCCTCAGCAACAGCAGGCCCGAGCGCCGGGAAAATGGCTAAACAGTTCTTCCCAGCAGCCAGCGCAGGCGGTTGGGGCCGGATTGCCTCCTCTTAGCCAGTGGAGTAGTCCCGGCCTTCCAGACCTCAGCTCTGATTTGTACAGCTTGGGCCTCGTGAGCAGCTATATGGACAACATGATGTCAGAGATGTTAGGACAGAAGCCCCAAGGACCTAGAAATAATACGTGGCCAAACCGGGACCAAAGCGAAGGAGTCTTTGGGATGCTTGGAGAAATTCTGCCATTTGACCCTGCAGGTACGTATAGGGTGCTTGTCCTTCGACTCGCGGCGTTCCGCCCTGTTGATCGAGCCTTTGGTGAAGAACCAGTTAGTCAACCGGTCTCGCTTAAGCCTCTCCGCTTGTGCGCTTGGCCTGGCCATACCCTGGCAGTGGACAGACAGGGTTGAAGGACTGACTGTCCCTGCCTACACACCCTCCTTGACCAGCGTGGCCAGGGCAAACTGCCCGAGCACAGGGCCCAACCCTGTGTGCCCACTGAACCCTGTCTGCCTCTCTGCTGATGTAGAGCCATCGGAGGAGGTTGGGTTGTTTTCGATGCAGCCTCCACAGCTATTTTCAGGCAGGATGTTGCATTTGGACTTGTGTTGCTCGTCCCTCATATACCTGCAGAACATTTGGTTCTAAATTTCTTTCAGCTTGAGAAGCATCAGATTTCTAAGTATTGTTGCTCACTGGTTTTGGGGGTTTCCAAATGAACTATGTAATGGGTGAACTTTTAAAATTGCTCTGTCTTAAAATGTAGAAGAAAAGGATGCTGACTTCAGTTAAAGGTTTCCATAGACTGCTTTCAAAAGGAGGTTTCCATTTCCATTAACTTCGAGATAAAATAAATTGTCCTTTGTCTTCTAAGATGCAGTTCCAGGCTTTCAGTGGTTGATAGACATTTTTTATTTTGATGGAGAAGAGGGTGTTTTCAGGAAGACTCGGTGGAAAGAATGCCCGACACCCACAGTTTTGGTGGGCAGCAAGCTGGAAAGGAAATTAACCTGGCAGTCTGTCCCATGGTGGTGATGCGCTATTTGAGTTAGGGTGGTTGTCAGCAACTTTTTGTTTTCATTTACTAGTGAGACCAGGTTTGAAAGCTAGATCAGTAATTCATATTTAGCTATCCTTATTTGGATTAGCTACCGGAAATCCTAGGGATATTGTTTAGAAATAGATTCCAGCCCTCTTTGGTAGAAGGCTAATTCGGTAATCCTAGCATTGTAGGATTAGAAGAGGTCATCATCTTTCTCCCTTGCCCGACTTTAACAACAGAGTCATTCAGTGGGGTTTATGGAATGCTTACTATGTGCAGAGCACTGTACTAAATGCTCGGGAGAGTTCAGAACAACGCTATTCCAGTTAAATGAGAATTTACCCAATTTTTAAAGCCTTCCAGCAGAGGAGTCATCTACCGTCTCTCCCTGAGCAGCCCTTTCTTCTAACATTTAACAACCCTCATTGTCTGGATGTTGTGGGTTTTTTTTTGTCTAACCAACTCTCTCAAGCTACATTTGAAACTCATTTTCCTCATAGTGGAGATGGAGTACCTCTATTGAAGAAATCCTTCTTAAGAAACTGAGAAAAGAGCATTATTAAATTGCCCCTCAGCTCACTCTTCTCCAAGCTGAAGAATCTCTTTCCTTTAACTTTTCTTCTGGTTAATCATCAGTGTGACTCTTCAGTGTTCTCCCTGCAAATTCCTCACACCCGGCTTTTTCAATGTGGAACCAGACCTGAACATGAAATTCTTCTAAAGGCCTTACGAGTATTTAATACAATGCATCTATTTTCTATTTATGTATGCTTTTTTTTCTAACTATGGCTGACTTGGAGTCTAATTAGACCCTTGGATTTTATTTTTCTCCTATGCACATAGTCATTTCCTATCTTGTGCTGGCCAGTTTGATTTTTCCTCTCCAATAATATTACCCTGTACAGGTCCCTTCTGAACTTGAAAGTGCATCAGATTGCTTTTTCCATTTTACTGAGGATTTCTTCACTATTAACCAAGGAGTAGGTCACCCAGAAAGTTAGCGAGCCTGCTTTCTGTTTCCTCATTAAGGGACATGTTAATAACGAGGAATAGGGACCACCTCCATAGTGTGAGTGTCCCCCCGGCCCAGCGGTCTCTGAGCCACTGGTAGCCACTCACTCCATCTGACTTTATTACCAGCCTGTTCTTATCATTTTCCAGTTACACGTTTCCTCAGTCCTGAGGGTTGCTTCCACAGTGGTTCCTGACTCCCGACTGCTTTTCATTCTTTGTCTTTTGCGGGATGAGACGTTCAAGCTTAAAGGCTTAAGCGGGGGATGAGGGCAGGGGAAATAGCTGAATATGGCAACCTCTGACTTGACTGATGGAGGTTCTTTTCCCATCCAGTTGGCTCTGACCCAGAATTTGCCCGGTACGTGGCTGGGGTCAGCCAGGCTATGCAACAGAAACGGCAAGCGCAGCAGGTCCGTCGCCCAAGCAACGCACGTAGCAACTGGCCTCTCCCCGATGATCCCCACCGAACCTGGCCTTTTCCTGACTATTTCACAGAAGGGTGAGTGAGGGGGGGTGTCGATCAGTGGTATTTTTTGTGTGCTTACTGTGAGCAGGACACTGAACTAGGCGCTTGGGTAAGCGCGCCTATGACATATACCTTCCCTTCCCTTAAAGAGCTCAGAGTGTACGGGGGAGACAGATGTTAGCATAGATTAGCGATAGCCTGGGTGTGGGGGACCACAGTCTCAGACTTGGCACGACAGTGAAAGAAAGATTCAGAAACAATCTCTTGTGCTTGGAGACCTCAGAATTTAACCCTCCCCTAGATTTACATTTACAGTGTCCAGTTCAGGGCCAGGGGCTTGGTGCACTCCTCCCCCGCCCCCATCCCCCGGGAATATTAAATAATTATTTCAGTGGTGGTAGTCCGCAGCCTGGATAAGCCCAAAAAGCATCGTCTGGACTATATTTTTCTCATTTTTGGATTGCCATGTTATATTTTACATATTACCACACTAGAAATCAGATATAACATGAAAAAATAGAAGTGTGACATGCTGAAAATGAAATGCAGACTACACAGTCACCAAGAATGATGGACAAAGTTATACGGGTTACTATATAATAATTTTAGACTATGGGAATGCTTCCACCTTGCCTGGCTTATACCCTAAATACTGACCCATAAAACAGATTCATTTTTATCTTAAAACAATAGGAGCACCAAACTCTTCTTCCTCTTCCAATAAAGACTCTTCCTATTGTCTTTATTAAAATAAAGATGACGGTAGTCTCAAACAGGTTGCATAACCTACTTTTAAGAACGCACTTGTAGTTCCCACTGTAACTGAATTTCCAAATGTCAGAAGCAACAGGTCAGCTTTCTTCCGCATAACTGAATAAAGGCTTCCAGGCATTGGTAGCTAATACACATCAAATTCTGGCCCAGCTCTGTTGAATGGAAGTAGATCGGGAAGGGAAAAGTAATTTTGCCCTGGGTTTAATAGTTATCAGCTCGTGAACTTGTCAGCGTGAACATGTTGATTAATTTGTATCTCTTGGATTTCAGTGATGTCATGAACACTAGCTGGTCAGGTACTCAGGGAGACTCTGCCAGCTCAAGTGATGAGACGTCCTCTGCTAATGGAGACAGTCTGTTTTCCATGTTCTCAGGGCCAGACCTCGTTGCTGCTGTTAAGCAGAGAAGGTAAGCCAAGACTGATTCAGTCCTGAAGAGAAGCAAAGCGGTTAGAATTATTTTCCTTGGCCTTTTGGAAATTGAAAAGGCGGAAGGCACCGTTTTCTAAAAGATTACTTTTATAGGACTGATTTTCCCCTAAATGTCCTTTGACAGTGTAGACACAGGTGCCCACTATCTTCAGTGGTGTTCAGGGTCACTAAGGAAGCTCAGACTTCTGTGGTTCTTTCAACCAGAGAACAGTAGGCTTTAAGGACATGTGGGAGCACTGTGACATGATTGGGGTTAGTTTGCAGGGTATCTGCCTTGGCTGCAAGGTTTCGGCGAGCCCTTTGGAGGACAGGAGGGGCAGATCTGCTTAAAACCCAACCTGCCGCTACTCAGTCCTGCTCACCGAGCCCATTATTTCTAACCCAAAGGCTGCATGGGCGTTCTGTGCTCCTGCCCTCAGGCAACCCCAAAGAACTGGTTAGAGCACCCTTCTTACGACCTGGCCGGCTACCCTTTTGGAGACGTGTCTTCCTGTGCACAATGCCCAGTTATTGAACATCCCTGTGGGCCTTCCTCCCCGGTCCAAACCACCCAGGGGTGCGGGGACCGTCACCAGCGGAAGCAAACGTGACAGGGCGGGAGCGGAACCCGACCTGCTTCCCGGGGTTTGTCCAGGGTCGAAAGGGGACCGGAGCGGATGAGGTAAAAAGAAGGCTGAGTCCATCACCCCCTGACCCTCTATGCAATCCTGTGGGGCCTACTTCTCTCAGTTCTGCAAATTATATTATCCTCACCCTGGTGGAGAGGGTAACAGGTTGTGGTTAGGCTGGTGGGTGATTTCTGATCAGAGTTAACACAGTAGAAATAGGAAAATCCAAATTTACCAAAAGCAATCTGAAAATGATGTGCAAACCCTAGGAAGACATTTTAAGTCTGAGGGAAGAGCTATGGCCGTTCTCTTCTGAGAAGCAGTGTGGCCTAATGGGAAGAGTATGGTCCTGGGGGTCAGAGAACCTGGGTTCTAATTTATAGCTCTGTCACCTGCCTGCTGTGTGACCTCGGGTGAGTCACAACTTCTCTGTACCTGTCTCCTTATATGTAAAATGGGGATAATATCTTACTCCCTCCTAGTTAGACTGTGAGCCCCATGTGGGATAGGGACTGTGTCTACTCTGATAATCTTGTATCTACCCTAGTGCTTAGTAGGGCTTGACACATACTAAGAGCATAACAAGTACCATTGGGGGAAAAAAAAACCCCAACAACCACAAGTGCTTTCTAGGTGCAAGACTCTAAGATAATAAAAGAGCAAATTAAGAGCAGGTCCTTGGCCAGCAAAAGTACTCCAACTTAAGTGAGGGAAGTTCACCTGCAAACAAGGGTAGTTCACAGTCACCTCGGTTTTAAACATCCAAAAAGTTGGGAGGGCAGTTTCTTGTCTGCCCTCTTGTCCTTGACCCCTTGACCACAGGCTTGACCCCTGTGGTGCTTGATGGGAAGGGGAGGCCGGTCCTTTGCCAATCCCTAGGGTCCCGGTAGAAAGGACTGCACTAGGGGATGAGACAAATGGCAGATAACAAGTGAATGAAGGGGAATTACAAACCCAGGTCCTCGTGTCCTCTTTTGTTTAAAGAAACCCAAGTGATTAAGTCTAGTGATCCCTTCACTTCTCTCAGCTGCACAAGTGCCTTCTACAGCGGCCAAGAGCCGGCCTGCATTTCCTTCCCGAGTCATCGAAGGATACTTGTCTCTTCATTTTAAAATCGCACCTGGAATTTCACAAGGAGTTAGACTATAATGTCGCAGTTCAAATTCAGCCAAGGTATTGCTGCTAACTCCGCCTTCTTGAAGTGCTTTCTCTAGGAAATTGAAATGTCCACATCGAGCTAGTCTGTCTTCCATCTATGTCGGGGGAAAAAATACAAAAACAGTCTAGCAGCGCTGTGACCGCTGACCTCATGACAAAGGACTGGCTATGGTATAAAGTCACCTAGTGAATCTGAGGTTGAAGGGTGATCTTCCATCTCAGTAGTGACCCCCTCTAGTCCCGTTGAAGCAGTAGAGATTTGGTGCCTTCCTTGCTCAGGTATGCATATACAGCTGCTACTGAAAAACAGAGCCTTGCGAGGAGAGCTGTCAAAATCCCCACCAAAGGGAAGTCCTGGAAAGACATGTAATTACAGAGTGTGACGGAGTGTTGTTTTTTCACCCCTTTACAGAAAACACAGTAGTGGCGAGCAGGAGACTGGCACGTTACCTTCCCCTCCGCTTCTTACCACGGTAGATGACCTTAGTCAGGTATGGTTGCAAGTACCCTCTTTTGTCTAAAAGTTTTTTTTTTTTTTCCAATTCCTTGTGGAAGTTTTAAGAAGGGATATCTTTGGGGGAGATTCAAAAGTTAAGCTCAGATTTCACTTAATTGTGGTCCAAATCTTGGCTTCCTATTTTTATTTTAAATAAACCAGAAGTGGCTATTTGAGAGCCAAATAGGGGAAGACATCAATTTGAGAAGGTTGTCACTTGGGCTCCACCCCTCAAGAGTGATGCATTTGTTTTAACCAGATGTATGCAGGAAAACCTGATCCAAGTTTTAAATTGTTTCAACTATGAAATCCTGATCAGCAGGCTTCTATTTGTATTAGGTGAGCTATTAAACAAGATGTGTTACATTAAACACTGGGCCACCTTAGCAGATTTTGCAGTAGTCACAAGAAAACCCAGCTTTTCTATCAGATCTTGCCCAGTTTGAACTCGACCCAGTGTGCCCTGCCTGAGCCCTTATGAGGCTCTCCTCTAAGTCCACGGCCAAAAAGAGACCATTTCCATCGGCTTTAAGCATCCTAAGTAATCTCACTGATCTACTACAGCCACCCAATCTGCACATTTCTCTAACACCCACCTACTCTCTGCACCTTGATCTCACCTATCCCATCACATGCCCCTTGCCCAGATCCTCTCTGGCCTGGAACACCCTCTCCCTTCATATCCGACACTCTCCCCACCTTCAGAACCTTCTGAAAAATCACATCTCCTCCAAGAGGCCTTCCCTACCGTCTGTTCTGCTCATGTATTTGGCTATGTACCCCTTTAGCACTTTGAGACTCACCCCAGCCCCACCCACAGCATTTACTTACATATCCTTAACCTTTACGGTTTCCCCTATCTGTAATTAATTTTAATGTTTGGTCCCCCCATAGACCATAAACTCCTTGTATAACCGTATTATACTTTCCAAGCACTTAGTATGACTTGATTGACCCGCTATTCCCCATTTAGATATGGGACTATCCATCTACAAATCCCAGCAATCTGTTCTCCCTTCCCCTTAGGCAGTGAGCCTCCTGTTAGACAGGGATTTTGTCTGATTTTCTTGTATCTGCCCCAGCACTTAAGTAGAGTGTTTGACACACCGGGAGCACTGAACAAGTACTACCATTCACATCATTATTATTAGATGCAATGTCATCAGAGCAGAAAGAATTCCCATTTTACATGGGCTCTTGATCTGTCTTATTCCCATTTTGCAAGTGAGAAAACTGAGGAACAGAGAGGTTAAGTGATTTGCCCTGGGTCTCCCAGGACACCGGGGAAGAACTGGGACCAGAACCCAGGTCTCCTGACTCGGTCTCTTGCTCTTTAGAGTAAGCCTTCTCTGACAGTTTTAGTAATGAGGCAGTGTAATAGACCCACTTCTCCCATAATGCAGGAGTCTGTGTTCACGCAGGTCCCCGCTTTAAGGAAAAGGAATTGAAATATTCATCTGGTCCGATGCCACGGCAGCTGTCATGTGTCCAAATCGGCTCATTTTTAATCTGACAGATGTTCGCTAATAGCATTCTACCCCAGAAATGTAGCGAGAGATCCACTTTTTGGCAGGACGGAGAAATGAGACTGAGGGTCAAGAGACCTAAATCTAAGACCAGGCTCCGAGATCGGGGGAGGGAAACGGGTGGCTAGGGTTTTAAAGACCTTAGCACAAACCAGGAATAGGCTGGTGTAAAGTTGTTTTTTCTCTTTAACAAGTTAATTTCAGTCCATTTCTTTGTGGTTTCCCAATCTTTACCTCATCAGGCTTTGCAGCAAAGCTCAGTCTGGTCAGTAGACCGGCAACAGACCTGTAGGAGTCTGCAATGTTCTCAGAACAATCTTGGCACATTCAACTACCCGCTGATTGCGTTGCCTTTCAGTGGATGTCAAAATGCTGTCCAAAGAGCCTTTAGGAGGAGAAAGGACAGGAAAAAAAAATCTGTAGGAAGCCTGTGAATATCTAATGGATTTTGAGCAGCACGGCATTTTTTAACAAAGGGCACCACAGAGAACTCCCTCAATGGACAAAGATGAATTCCAGAAATGAACTGGGTGTTTTGCCAACCACACGTGTGGCAGGCTCTCCCTTTGTCCAGGCCTCTCGTTATGTACTCCTCTTGGGTTAGGAAAATACATACTGTTCCCTAGGCTGGTGGGCGTGATCTCAATTAAGGAACCATAGAAGCTCATCGATGAGAATAACCCCCAGTCTACTGCCTGTTTTTTGAAGTTTTGGGAGTGCCAAACCAAAAATTAAACTTCCTTTTTTTTTGTCTTAGCAGGATAATAAAACCAAAACCTGGCCTCCAAAGGCTCCCTGGCAGCATTCTTCACCCCTCACCAACACACTGCCCAGTCAGAGTTCGTGTTTGTATCAGATGACCAATCCGGTCAGCCAGTGGAATGACACAATGCAGATTTTACAGTCACCAGTTTGGTCTACGGCCAGTGACTGTGCTCCGTCAACAGGGATCTCCTCCACTTTTGCCTATGCCCAGCAGCAACAACAGTCACAGCAGCAGGCTTCCCAGCACAAACCGATGAACAAGGGCTTTAAATCCTTTCCGGTAAAACACGAACGCAGACCATCTTACCTGCATCAGTACTAGTCGCGTTTCTCAGCTGAGTGATGTAGGACAGGGCCAAACGGTCTCAGGAGTGGCGTACGATAGCCGCGTCACGGTCGTTCTTGTTCATCCAACTGAATCCCGCTTGTTTCGTTGTGTAAAAATGGAGTTAACAGCTACCTGGTAATTCTGGGTAAATTCTAGACTTTCTCCTTCTGTTCTGGAGTGTTGAGCAAACAGGGCCAATATGTTTGTTAGGTGCAGTCCAAACTGTGATGTACATTGAAATGCTTTTAAGATGTGTATATTACCTTTCCTTTCAAAACCTTTTTTTAAAATCTTGCTAAAAGGACTACCCTACAAAACACTGTATTTTATAGCTATTTTTTCATATAGAGCTAGAGTTAGAACATCACCTCCCTAAAAGGCATTGACTATTTTTAAAACAACAAATGTAATGGTCTGGGTTTTGCTCAACATTCATCTTCTTAAATTTATAGCGGACAACTTGTACAAATCTTTCTACTCCAATGGAAACGGCCTGTGGCCGTTGGGTTTTGTTTTCCGGGGGTTTCTTTTTTTTCATTGGAGTGAGAGGCAGCACTTTTGAGGTACCACACAAATGAGTTGGATCCAGCGCTATTGCCAAACCAGCATCCCCCACTGAAGTGATGCAGCCTTCTGCCTCCTTGTAAATACCGCTCGGCTGGATACCTCCCAAGTGCATTTTAAATGTTTCTACTTTGGCTCCTGGAAATAGGTCTCTCAATTTGGAGAAGAGATAAAGCTGACTTTTCAAATATACCAATTTGCTAATTTCTACATTTGGCCAAAGGCAGTAGCCACATAGTGCCCCTGATTGGCGGGAAAGCATAGCCGAAAGACTCCTTGGATATTTAAATGTCTTATTTCGGATGCTAGTTATGGTAAAAATTGGTGAGCTGGCTCAAGAAAGGGGGTAGGAATCAGTTGGAAGGAATGCTTTTTTTTTTTTTAAGAAAGGAAGGTAATTAATTTTTTTCAGTCGATGTGCCATTTAAAGAAATGCAGCCTGTGGAGTTAGAAATATTCTTCCAACCAAAGTGGATCCAGGAAAGTGAATGGTGCTTACATTCAACTACAATGGTAAATATAGATGTATAGTTATCCCATTGTATATTGAGGTTACAGAAGATTCTTTATATAAAGCTTATTTAAATTTTCATATTCATCTTTAAAAGAGTCTAAAATCCACAATATTTTCTGGTATAAAAGTTTTGACAGTATTAATCTTATTTTTGTATTTTCTTAAATCATTATACCATTTTAATATATGTTAACTTCTAGTAAAGTGGGTTATTAGTTTTAACTCCTTATAAACTTTTTTTCAGCAAAATGGTAATAGCACATTTGTTTCCATTTTTCTACAGACATAAACAGATATATTTAAGGATACCAAAAAACAAAAAAAAACAAAAAACAAAAACACTAAGAGAAATACTTGGGGTGACTCAGCCCTCCCTCACTGCCCCCCTCCCCCCACCCCCGCTTATGTGGTGCCAGATTAAGTTGCAGGCCTGGAAGATTCCCTTTTGTGCTGTTTGAGGATGCCAATGTTGCCTGTATTTATGAATATTGTCACCCATGTTTTCCGAAACTCACACCATGTTTACAGAGAATTGTTTGCTGTACATACTTTTTTCAGTAATGTGCTTTGCACAATCAGTGTCTGGCTTCCGTCTGTGTAAATCGTCACCGTGTTCCGTAGTAACTTTAATTCCGCTGAAAACGTTAGTGGCTCTTTTGCTTGACAGATGGTTTTCAGTTTCCAAAAGTTGATGTTAATGATGCCCTGAAACTGAAGTTCTGTTGCACTGAAATTATTAGCTATTTACCGATCCCCCTCAAAAAAACAACAAAAAATCCACAAAAAATTGTGTGTGTTATTTTCAGTCTCGATTATCCTCCAACCTAAGTGCCAATATCCCATCACCTTTCCAACGCATTTGTGTTCGACTGAACCATTTTCCAAATTGGTTGAGTGAACGGTGGAAACTGGATTAAACCACTTGTGTAATATGTCTGCAGTTGACCATGTAGGTGCTTTGCTTCCACCTGTTCTGAACACTGGTAATCTGAAGTGTTGCACTTGGCAAATAAGTCTTGCCAGAAAAGTTGTTTGTCCTTTTACACTGCCAAGTGCAAGGGTTGGTTTGGTGCTTAGTTAACTCACCCTTATTGCAGTGCTTCTTGTGAATAGTTAAGTGCTTCTGAACTGGAACTGTACATTTTGTATTTTACTTATAAAGCACCTGTAAGTAAAATAATTATTGGCTTTATTAAAGATATACATTTAATAGTATGGTGTCGCGTAGTTGAAAATGATAGGGTAAACTTAGTCCGGTCACCTCTTTAAGCCCGTCGAGCGCAGTCTTCCCGTATCCACTAAACAAGGTACGAGGTAGCACCCATGACTCCAATCAGGGACAGCTTCCTCCTCTCAAATGACCCCGATCCAATTGTCCCTCTTTGAATTTGCCAAAGAGGGAGCTCGAGCCTGCCTCGCTCCTCCCTCTAGTCAAGATCTACTCCCGTCCCTTCTGTGGGAGTCCAGCACAGTGGACCTCACAGCAGCTGCCCCTTCTGCCTCCTCCTAGCCCCCCGCCATCCCCATTCCACCCCGATCTGGTGGCCGAAGGGCGATGTAGGTCTGCGGGGGCAACGTCCCTTATGGTGGAGCCTTCTTGGAAGGGAAATGGGAAGCAGGGGTTCGTTCTTTCAGTCGTATTTATTGAGCGCTTACTGTGTGCAGAGTACTGTACTAAGTGCTTGGAAAGTACGGGTTCCAGTTTGGGGTTGGTGGAGAGGGTCAAGGAAAGAGGGGAAGCTGCAGCACACTGCGGATGGGTGGGATTATCTCGAAGTAGCTGGACCAGAAAGAGGGAATACTGACTCCAGAGGCTCCGTCTCCCCAGGGCGACCCTTATCTCCAGTGAAAGGAAGAGCCGCAAACCAGAGACCCGGTTAAAGGTGAGTAGGAGAGCTGGGAGCAGGGCTGGGGCCGAGCCCACGTTGGAGGGGCCGTGACAGGACTGATAAGATCGCCGGTGGTAGTTTGGTTTTGCCACCCCTGAAAATGAACAAGAGTTGTATTGCTACTGGTCTGATGGAGCTGTATTTCCTCTTGCCTGGGAGTTGAAAGGACCCCTAAGGTGGTGCGCTGTCCCCGCTGCTACATTTTTTAATTCAGATTTACGTGGCTCGTTCTCCATGAGGGCATCAGTAATAATGGTATTTGTTAAGCGCTTACTATGTGCCAAACACTGTTTTAAGCGCTGGGGAAGATGCAAGGTAATCAGGTTGCCCCACGTAGGGCTCACAGTCTTCATTCCCCATTTTACAGATGAGGGAACTGAGGTCCAGAGAAGCTGACTTGCCCAAGGTCACACAGCTGACAAGAGGCAGAGCTGGGATTAGAACCCATGACCTCTGACTCCCAAGCCCGGGGTCTTTCCACTGAGCCATGCTTCTCCTCAATCAATCGGTGGTACTTGAGCCCTTACGGTACAAGACATCCCGAAGGTCTGCCAGCAGAGAGTGTACGCTGTGCTTCTCTTCTTGAAACTGCCATCTGACCCATTCCCCCGAGCCCACGGCAACGCAGCTGGCTACCTTCAAATTTGATAAGAATTAGTGGCATCTGTACATCCGGGAAACTGACCTTTTCCTTTGTCCCTCCTGCTTAAGGCTGGGAGTCCCACGGGGGGGGGGGGGAGACAAGGATTGGGTCTGATCTGATTAACTTCATTAACTTGTATCTACTCCAGCACTCAGAACAGTGAGCAATAGAGCAATAGAATAGCAGAGAACAATAGAATCTTGATTCTATTTATCTTGATTCTATTTATTGTTATTGTTCTTGTCTGTCCGTCTCCCCCATTAGACTGTAAGCCTGTCAAAGGGCAGGGCCTGTCTGTTACCGATTTGTACATTCCAAGCACTTAGTACAGTGCTCTGCACATAGTAAGCGCTCAATAAATACTGTTGAATGAATGAATGAACAGTGTTGGACACCCAGTAAGCCCTTAACGGATACCGTCATTATTTTTTCAGATTTAGGAAATCTGAAAGGTGGGTGATGAATAAAGAAACTGAATACCCAAAAAGGAACACTTCTCTGAGGATGGTGAAATCTTCTTTTTACTTGACTTCAAAGGAATGCTGGACTTTTAAGAGCTTCTATTTTAGGGAGGATCCTTTGTGTTGCTGTTATAGGTAAGCAGGGTGTTTCTGGCTCCTCAGGAAGGAGTGAGGCAGCATGGCCTAGTGGATAGGGCCTGGGAGTCAGAAGGACCTGGGTTCTGATTCTGGCTCCACCGCTTGTCTGCTGTGTGACATTGGGAAAAGCACTTCACTTCTCTGAGCCTCAGTTAGCTCATCTGTAAAATGGGGATTAAAACTGTAAACCCTTTGTGGGACAGGGATTGCGTCCAACCTGATTAACAAGTTACGTTAAGTTTACAGTAAGCGCTTAAGTACCCCCGTGTAGACTGAGCGCCCGCTATTGGGCAGGGATTGTCTCTACCCGTTGCTGAATTGTGCGTTCCAAGCGCTTAGTAGCAGAGAAGCAGCATGGCTCAGTGGAAAGAGCACGGGCTAAGGAGTCAGAGGTCATGGGTTCTTATCCCAGCTCCGCCACCTGTCAGCTGTGTGACTTTGGGCAAGTCACTTAACTTCTTGGTGCCTCAGTTCCCTCATCTGTAAAATGGGGTTAAGACTGTGAGCCTCACATGGGACAACCTGTATCTATCCCAGCACTTAGAACAGTGCTCGGCCCATAGTAAGCACTTAAATACCAATATTAGTATTCTTACAGTGCTTTGCACATAGTAAGCGCTCAATAAATACGATTGAATGAATGAACCCTTAAAAAAAAGTTCCCAGAAAAATAGGCAGGTTAAAAGCAAGGCAGAGAATTCTACCCAAATTGTTTTCCTTATCATACTCTGTGCCCCCGACTGCCCAAGTCAGTGAAATGCAATATTTCCAAAAATCAAAGGCTTTAAAATAAGGCCCTGTTAATGAAAGTTTGAGGTTTTTTTCTGGGGGGAAATTGAGTCAAAATTGCATTTTAGCTTCAAGTTGGATTGAGCTTTTATTTTTGTGTTTCCCCTACAGTCTCTGTATGAGACCTACTTCTTCTGTATTATTTCTTTTCCAGCATTTGCAAGAGCTAACCGAACGTTTGCCATAATCCTGCAATCTGGGACAATGGGGAGCTGTAAAGGCAGTCTGCTTAATTTCAGATAGTGGGTGTCACGCCCCAATTGAACAATATCCACGTCTTGGGTTTGGAGGTGAGAGTTCTTCACTGGAGCAAAAGAATGATGATCCGCTATAGACATTCCAGACTTTTTAGAGTGTGGCGGTGGGGGGAAAGGGGAATTCTCCAAGGATGAAAAAGTTAAAAAGAAAAACCCCAAACAACTGAAAACAGACATTTGAGGACATCAATAAATTTGGATGATCCTGGCAGTGAAACTATTAACTACAATTCTCAAGTGAGCTAAATCAACTTGGGTGGCCAGCAATCCAACTAGGTTGGAGTGGTAAAATGATTAAGAATGACCTCCAAAATAGGTTCAACTTCAAGTAGTTTAAAAAAAAAAAACTTTCAGATTTAATCTTAATTTATAAAAAGGACCCAAGACTAACAATCTGGAGGAACTGTAAATCAGAAATACCTCTACCCCAAACAGGCATTGGCCTCCCTCTCGCTCCCTGCTCCAGCAGCGGGTGTCACTCCAGCCCCTGGACTCAAAGCTGCTGGTTTTGGGGTCCCCTGGTGGGGAGCAAAACCCCAAGACAGGTAGAAGAGGAGAAGCAGCATGGTGAAGTTGATAAATCACAGGCCTGGGACTCAGAAGGTCATGGGTTCTAATCCCTGCTCTACCACTTGACTGCTCTGTGACCTTAGGCAAGTCAGTTAACTTCTCTGTGTCTCATCTGTAAAAAAAAAAATAGGGATTAAGAGTAGGCATCCCATGTGGGACTGTATCGAGACTGATTAACTTGTATCTCCCTCAGTATTTAGAACAGTGCATGGCACATAGTAAGCACTTAACAAATACTATAATTATTATTATTCTTAGTTCTGTGGAAGCCAGAGAGAAAGGAGAGTTTCCCCATAACAGGCCAAAGCTGCTGCTTGGTTGTCAGCACACGCTCCGCCCCCTTCCACTCAACCTCTCCGGAGGCAATTTTCAAGAAATTTTGCCAGCATCTGCTGCGATGATACTTAGGGTACAGTAATGCTTAACTGCCAGCTGCACTAGAGACCCTCTATAGGCTCCTAGGGTAGCTTTTGGTCTGGTACAGTTGTTTGAAACCCACCTCACCGTCCCCAAAGAATAATGTGGAATGTTCGAGTACTAACTTACGAGGCACTTGTTCACCGCTGGTTTCCTCGATGTGCCTTTGAAGCTGCCTCTGCAGAAGAACAATCTAGAGAGCAGAGCATCCAAGCCCTGGGATCTAGGAAGAAACCAATCAATTCAGAGTCCTAGTAAAAACTCCCCTGAATGCACCACCTCCTCGTGGACAGGGAAGCTAGATTGGAAGGTTGCCGTGGGCAGTGAATTTGTCTTGTTATATTGTACTCTCCCAAGTGCTTAGTATAGTGCTCTGCACACAGTAAGTGCTCAAATACCATTTAATGAATGACCTCTGTTGTACTGTACTCTCCCCCAAGCACTTAGTACAGGGCTTTGCACACAGTAAATCCTCAATAAATACCACTGTTTGGATAGGTCACCTAAATGGACTAGTATTGGGGAAGCTAAAGCCAGTTTTACTTAACCAAAACCAAAAGAAGAGAGCTTAGGCCAATTTTACAAGTTTTTACATAGTTTAACCTCAATAAAGACATTCCAGGTGCCTCGAGCAGTCCTGTTCATACAAATGCCAAAAAGAATAGCACACTTTGAAAGGGTCTCACTATCTTAATTTCCAGAGATGTACAGTGCAGAAAAATGGAATTTGTGTAAGTTCCTTATACCACATTTAAATTTCATATGAAGAATCCAGATAAACCTCTGTTCCTTACTAATAGGACCAAACTTTTGTAAATGTCTTCTTTAGGTGGAAATTCTAAAATTCAGCAAGGGTAGAGGCACCATGGCTCTGGAGACCACCACCAACTTGCACCATTCAGTCTACTGTTTTCTGAGTATTTGTGGGGCTGGCGTCTGCGATGGTTGCCAGGTAAATAAGATTCCTGTGCAGGACATGCTGGTATCTATGGGAGAAAGGAGGAAAAAAAACAACGTATCAAACACCCTTGAAATTTTACTGCACATTCATCAGAGAAAGCAATATCTTGATGCCACTCCAGATATGGAAAGCCAAGAAAATGCGGTTTTTCTTGGATAAAAGTCAAGCCCTCCTGATGGAGTGGTGGTTATTTTTCCTTCTCGTAGACTATTACCCGTAGTAGAACTTCACCTGAAGTTTTGGGTCCTCCCCAATCTCCCTACCTTCTTCCCATGCTCCTGTCACAACTCCCCAATGAAGGTGCCCAAATAAAGGTTAAAAACAAACAAAAGAACCAGCCCAGAGGGGTGACAGAAAACTTCCTGTTGTGCCTGTGGGCCAAGGTCCTCTTCCCACCTGCTCCTGGACTCCCACTTGCTTACTATGTACCAGGCACTGTACTAAGTGCTGGGGTAGATAAAAGATAATCAGGTTGGACCCAAATTGGGTCCCACATGGGGCTCTTATGAAGTAACTGAGGTACAGAAAAGTGAAGTGAATTGCCCAAGGTCACACAGTGGACAAATGGCATAGCAGGGATTAGAACCCAAGTCCTCTGACTCCCAGATGCATTTTCTTTCCACTAGGCTTTGCTCCTTCTTGGTGCTTTGAACAACCCCTTTGAAAAGCTCTGATGTAGAGCATCCCGAAACTGCACTTTCCACGCGCTTAGTACAGTGCTCTGCACACAGTTAGGTGCTCAATAAATATGATTGAATGAATCCTGGATAACTGGAGATCAGAAAAGAGGAACAGCATATTTTTCCCAACTCTTCATTGGATTTAATGGAGTTTTCTCATTTCCTTTTGTAGCTCAAGGCCTATTTTCCTTGACTGGACAAAAGTGTCAATGGGCTACTCTGTTTCTAATCTCATCACTGTGGCTTGTGGATAACTCTACAATGGCTCAACATGAATAAAAAATGATGGTGGGTGATGCCCACTTGCAGTTTCCTAAGCCACAATTAGCTCCTTTTCATCTGGTAAAGAACTTAGAAGGACCTGGGTTCTAATCCCAGCTCGGCTGTGTGACCTTGGGCAAGTCACTTCTCTTCTCTGGACCTCAGTTCCCTCATCTGTAAAATGGGGATTACGATTGTGACCACCCCCCCATCCCCACCCCATGTGGAACATGGACTGTGTCCAACCTGATTGCTTTGTATCTACGCCAGCGCTTAAATATGTTTTTTTTTTCTTTTTTTAAAAAAAGATGGGAATGAGGAGAGTCCACAACCCATGGCAAGAAGGAATTCCTTTCTGCTGCTCCGACGACAAGCTCCTCAACTAATCTGGTTCGGGCTTTCGCCCAACAGAGCTGTGTGGTGCGATGAATTGGGAGAGGAGTCACTTGCATTTCCAAGCGTCGCTTCCTAGCTCCGGCCAGGTTTTATAGGAGCCAAGTAACGGGGAGGGCGAAGGGCTACAGATCCCAGGGCCGCGCACCGCTACTCACTGTGTGCACTCTGCCGCTCGGCCCTTGTTCTGGTACTCCACGATGCACCGGATCAGCTGGTCATTTTCTTCCAACAGCTGAAATAGACCCATCATCAAGAATAGTGTTAATAACCCGCCTATTTTAAAGGAGTCCATCACCTTGTCCTCTCCTCTCTCACCTCACTTCTCTCCTACAATGCAGCCCTTCGCTCCTCTAAGTGCTAACCTTCTCATTGCACCTCCATCTCTTCTGTCTCGCCACCGACCCCTAGCCCACGTCCCACCTTGGGCCTGGAACGCCCTCCCACCTCAAGTCCGCCAATTACCTTCCCCCCCACTTCAAAGCTTTATCGAAGGCACATCTCCTCCAGGAGGTCTTCCCAGACTAAGCTCCACTTTCCCTCACCTCCCACTTCCTACTGCGTCACCCTGACTTCATTCATTCATTCAAGAGTACTTATTGGTGCTTACTATGTGCAGAGCACTGTACTAAGCGCTTGGAATGTACAATTCAGCAACAGAGAAAATCCCTGCCTGATGATGGGCTCACAGTCTAAATGGGCGAGACAGCAAAGCAAAACAGAACAAAACACAAACAAGACAACATCATCAAGATAAATAGAATCAAGGGGATGTACACCTCATTAAGAAAATAAATAGGGTAATAATCTATGCAAATGAGCACAGGGCTGAGGGGAGGGGAAGGGGGAGGAGCAGAGGATGGCGGGGAGGGAAGGGGAGCAAAGGGAAGGGGGGGCTTAATCTAGGAAGGCCTCTTGGAGGAGGTGAGCTCTCAGCAGGGCTTTGAAGAGGGGAAGAGAGTTTGACTTGCTCCCTTTGCTCTTCCCCCATCCCAGCACCACAGCCCTTATGTACATAAGCTGTCATTTTTAAAATTTGTATTGATGTCTCTCCGCCCCCGAGACTGTAAGTTCGTTGTCAACAGAGAACGTCACTATTTACTGTTGTTCTGTATTGTGTTGTATTGTTGAAGAACAGCGTGGCTTAGTGGAAATAGCCCGGGCTTGGGAGTCAGAGGTTGGGAGTTCTAATCCCGATTCTGCCACTTGTCAGTTGTGTGACTTTGGGCAAGTCACTTCACTTCTCTGGGCCTCAGTTCCCTCATCTGTAAAATGGGGTTGAAGTCTGTGAGCCCTACCTGGAACACCCTGATTACCTTGTATCTATCCCAGCGCTTAGAACAGTGCTTTGCACATAGTAAGTGCTTAAATTCCATCATCATCATTATTATTATTGTCTGCTGGGTGACCTTGGCAAGTCACCTCACTTCTCAATGCCTCAGTTCTCTCATCTGTACAATGGGGATTAAGACTGTGAGCCCCACATGGGACAACCTGATTACCTTGCATCGATCTGTTGCCGAATTATACTTTCCAAGCGCTTAGTACAGTGCTCTGCACCCAGTAAGTGCTCAGTAATTATGATTGAATGAATGGATACTTTGTGCAGAGCACTGAATTATGTCTTTTCCCCACCCTTGGTGCCCAGTCCTCCCTCCTAGCTAGTGGGGACCAGGTTTTGGGAGTCTGCTTCAACAGAGGAGCTCCCCTTGCTGCTGTGCTCCGCACCCCAGCCTTAACTGCCTGTCTCGCTCTACCAGACCCACTAAAGGATTTGTTTTGAGGAAGCTGACTTTGCGGTTCCTCCTCCATCAGGAGCACAGCTCCATCAGTTCGAAGAAGACGCTGCACCCACAATGGCAATTTTGCAAGAAAACCTGGTGCACACACTTTGTCCAAAAAAACAGTCTGGCACCTTTCCCGGCCCCTTGTCCTTTGAGCGAACACAGTTGGGACGCCAGTGTTCAAGAAGGGTAGGAAAGGCTTCCTGGAGAAACGAACCTATGTTTAATAATGTTGGTATTTGTTAAGCGCTTACTATGTGCCGAGCACTGTTCTAAGCGCTGGGGTAGACACAGGGGAATCAGGTTGTCCCACGTGGGGCTCACAGTCGTAATCCCCATTTTACAGATGAGGGAACTGAGGCACCGAGAAGTTGAGTGACTTGCCCAAAGTCACCCAGCTGACAAGTGGCCGAGCCGGGATTCGAACCCATGACCTCTGACTCCAAAGCCCGGGCTCTTGCCACTGAGCCACGCTGTTTCTATGTTTGTTTTCACGGTAGACACGCCGAGCCAGTCACCCGCTCCCCCTGGGCCCATCGCAGGGTGGCTGGTAGGAGAACAGATGACCTCCTTCGTCCCAATCCATCAATCGATGGTATCGATTGAGTGCTCACTGTGTCCGGGGCACTGGACTAAGCGGTTGGGAGAGTACAATATAACAGCCGATAGATACATTCCCTCCCTTTTGTTGTCTGTCTCCCCCTTCTAGAAAGTGAGCCTGTTGTTGGGTAGGGATGGTCTCTATCTGTTGCCAAACTGTACTTTTTAAGCGCTTAGTACAGTGCTCTGCACACAGTAAGCGCTCAGTAAATACGATTGAATGAATGGAGGGGGGGCTCAGAGGCCAGAATCTAAGCGCTTGTGTGCAGAGGACTCTACTAATTGTTGGTGACACCCCATACACAAAAGGAGCTTACAGTCTAGAGGGTGAGACAGACCCTCAAAATTGGAGTAAAAATAGAGAAGGCCTTTGTAGGCCGCACTGCGGGGGAGGGGGGGAGGTAAACGTCCGCCGGCGCATGCGCAGGACTCACCCGCTGGATGGTCTCCTGATTGACTTCCGCCTTCCCCCGCAGCCGCTCCGGCACGAACGCCACCGACATGGCGCAGCCGAGCCGAACCCAGCCGAACCCCGAAGCCCTTCGGCTCGCAGCTCGGCCTCCGATTACGTCACACCCCCGGCCAACCAATCCGCGGCCGAGCGCGCCTCCCCCACGTGACCCAGAGGCGGGCGGGCAACGCGACTCCCCCTTCGGCGGGGACTGGCCCTCTGCGCATGCGCGCGCCCCGCCCCCCTGCTAAACCCACGGGGCCTGCCGAGGGAGGGGGAAACTGAGGCCCAACCCTGGCAGGGTTCTGTATGGCATCCTACGTCATCATCCGTCAGCAGCAGCCTCCTCCATGCTACGCCCCCTAAGACTTCTTAAAAATGATTATTTAATCGTATTTGCTCAGCACTTCCTATGGGCCAGACACTATAATAATAACGCTGGTATTTATTAAGCGCTTACTATGTGCAGAGCACTGTTCTAAGCGCTGGGGGAGATACGGGGTCAAGCAGCGTGGCCCAGTGGAAAGAGCACGGGCTTTGGAGTCAGAGGTCATGGGTTCGAATTCCGGCTCGGCCACTTGTCAGCTGGGTGACTTTGGGCAAGTCACTTAACTTCTTGGTGCCTCAGTTACCTCATCTGTAAAATGGGGATTAAGACTGTGAGCCCCGCATGGGACAACCTGATTCCCCTGTGTCTACCCCAGCGCTTAGAACAGTGCTCGGCACCTAGTAAGCGCTTAACAAATACCAACATTATTATTATTATTAGGTTGCCCCACGTGAGGCTCACGGTCTTCATCCCCATTTTACAGAGGAGGGAACTGAGGCCCAGTGAAGTGACTTGACCCTGGTCACACAGCTGACAAGTGGCAGAGCCGGAATTCAAACCCATGACCTCTGACTCCCAAGCCCGGGCTCTTTCCACCAAGCCACACTGTTTCTGTACCAAGCGCTGGGGGTAGATACAAAGTTGGACACAGTCCACGTCCTTCGTGGGGGTTAACACTGTGAGCCTCATGTGGGGCATGGAACTGTATCCAATCTGATTATCTTCTATCTACCCTAACGTTTAGGACAGTGCCTGGCACGTAGTAAGGACTTAATGGAACTTGTTAAGGGCTTACTATGTGCCAGGCACTCTTCTAAGCACTGGGGTAGATACAAGTTAATCAGGCTGGACAGACCCTGTCCCACATGGGGCTCACAGCCTCAATCCCCATTTTATAAAGGAGGTAACTGAGGTACAGGGAAGTGACTTGCCCCAGGTCACACAGCAGGTAGAGGGTGGAGCCGAAATTAGAACCCAGGTCCTTCAGACTCCCAGGCCGGTGCTCTAACCACTAGGCCATGCTGCTTCTCTGGACTCCAAGAGGTAGGGCCATAGCTGAATGGCCTGCCCTGGTCAAAAAGCTGCTGGGGCAGAGTTAACATATTAATTTAATAGTATTTATTGAGCAGAGCACTGTACTAAGTGCTTGGAATGTATAATTCGGCAACAGAGAGAGACAATCCCTGCCCAATGACGGGCTCATAATCTAATATTGCTCCCCTACCCCTTGGAATCACTTTACGATTGCTCATGGGTGCATTGATACTATCATTATTATTATTATTCTAAGCATGATTAAATATTTAAATGCTTACTATGTGTCAAGCACCGTACTCAACACTGGGGTAAATAATCAGGTCAGATATTGTCCTTGCCCCAGAAGGGTCTCACAGGTATTTAATTTCCATTTTACAGATGAAAAAACGGAGGCAGAGAGAAACAAAGGGACAGCAGGCAAACGGAGGAGCCGGGATTCAAACGCAGGTCCTCTGACTCCCCGGCCAGCAATATTTCCAATAAATTGATAATGGTAATGGCTGAGTCTGAGTGGCATGGAAGCAGCGTGGCTCAGTGGAAAGAGCCCGGGCTTGGGGGTCAGAGGCCGTGGGTTCGAATCCTGACTCTGCCTGTCAGCTGTGTGACTGTGGGCAAGTCACTTCACTTCTCTGTGCCTCGGTTCCCTCATCTGTAAAAGGGGGATGAAGACTGCGAGCCTCACGTGGGACAACCTCATTCCCCTGGATCTACCCCAGTGCTTAGAACAGCGCTGTGCACGTAGTAAGCGCTTAACAAATACCAACATTATTATAATTAGTAGTAGTTTACCACAAGAGGGCACAATTGCATAAGGCTCCAAAACATCCACCCATCCATGCTAGAGCGCACACGGGCACCTGTCCGGGGAGCCGGCATTACCCTTTCGTGCCAGCTCTTCAGTGTTACTTAAAAACTGTTGACATGCAAATTTAAATGCCTTGTGGTAGAACCCAGGTCTCATATAGCAAAATATTTTACTGCCATTATTTAATCTCTTTGGGTGTTCATCTGGCACAGCAGGTTTACCCATGACACGTTCTGATTTTCCCAAATGGGTCTTAGATAGAGTAGCATCAGTTTCATACTTTCCAACAACTACACAGACAAAAAGTTGAAAACCCCTAAAGAGAATTCCCTTCTCCAATCCGGAAAGGGTAATTCTCCATCAGCTCTCTCCCTACCTCACCTAGCTGATCTACCACAAGCCAATCTGCACATTACTCTAATGCCAGTTTACTCCCAGTACCTCACTCTCATCTATCCTTCCTCCCCACACCTCACCCACTTCCTCCCTCTGGCCTGAAAACTCACCTCTCCCTTCATAATTGACAGCCCACCCACTCTCCCCACCTTAAAAGCACTCCTAAAAATCACATCTCCAAGAGGTCTTCCATAAGCCCTCATTTTCCAACCCTGAGCCTCCTCTCTGCATCACTCATGTACTTTAATCTTTACTCCATAAGCACTTGATATTCACCCATCCTCCGCCACACACCACTTTCTTTTTCAAATGGTATTTGTTACATGCTTACTATGTGCCAGGCACCGTACTAAACGGTGGGGTATTTTCATGATAATCGGGTTAGACACTGTACCTGTCCCACATAGGGGTCGGTCAATCCCCATTTTACAGATGAGGTAACCGGAGGCACAGAGAAGTTAAATGACTTGCCCAAGGGCATTCAGCAGACAAATGGCATAACCAGGATTAGGACCCCGGTCCTCTCACAGACCAGTGATCTTTCCAGTGAGCTCACTGCTTCTCATATACATATCCTCACACTCTGACATTTCTCTAATCGGTAATTTCAATGTCTTTCTCCCCGTCTACAATGTAAACTCCTTTTGGCCAGGGATCATGTCTGCCAACTCTATCGCATTGTATTTTCCCAAAGATTTTGCAAGCAGTTAGCACTCAAACATTGATGGATTAACAAAAAAAACTTCCTTCTCCTCCACCCCACTTGTTCAGTTCCTGCTCCGTGCAGTTTACTCCCCCCTCCGTCTTCACCTGTCTCCCTCCACTCCCTTTAAAACAAAAACAACATGACATGGTACTTTACTCAAAACATGCAGATAAACTCACCCCAGGGCTTCTTTTTATGGTGTTTGGTAAGTGCTTACTATGTGTCAAGCTCTGAACTAAGTGCTAGGGTAAATGCAAAATAACCACGTTGGACCCTGTCCCACATAGGGCCCACAGTCTTAATCCCCACTTTAAAGATGAGGCACAGAAAAGATAAGTGACTTGCCCAAGGTTGCATATCAGACAAGTGACGAAGCAGGAATTAGAACCCAGAGCCTCTGATTCCCAAGCTCATGTTCCATTCACTAGGCCACGCGAGACTGTCTCTGTTGCCAAATTGTACTTTCCAAGCGCTTAGTACAGTGCTCTGCATACAGTAAGCGCTCAATAAACACGATTGAATGAATGCATCTCTAGTCCTAGTTCTTATCAATCTGTAGCAGTAGGGAACAGGCTTAGAAACAGGGGATGTGGCTAATTCCCAGTTTCAGGAGGGGAAGGGAGAGGGGATGTCACCACTTCCACTGGGTGATTGATGCAGCTAGGAATATGGGGAGCAGGTGAGGGCCAGGCAGGGACCCAGGGCGGGGGGCACGGAGGGGGGACAGGGCTGCAGATTGGAGCAGAAAGAGAAGCAAGGCAGGGGGGCCCGACAGAGTTTAGGGCCAGGACTCCCCAGTAGTGAAGTGAGGTAGGAAGGGTTGGGGAAGATGGGTCAAGAGAACTGAAACTGGGGTGCTCAGGAGTCAGAATAACGGAGGGAAAGCCTGGTGGGGAGCAGGGATAGCAGGGAAGTATCTACAGTGTACCTTTTAATGACCCATTGGGTTCGATTCGTCACGCCAGGAACAGGAAACAAACCAACTGCATTGAAGTCTATGGGAAAACATAACCCACAAAATGAGGGTTCACATCACACCCACCTTTTTGAGAACCACCACCCAAGGAGCCTGTAATCCTTTTAACATTAAAAAAATTTAGTGGCCCAGTGGCATAAAAACCAATCTCTTTTCCTATGCAAAGAGGTGCCTATAAAAGTTGATCGATGTATTCTGATTGGTCATGTCATTTCTTTGACAGTGTGGGTTTGAGAGCCTTGTTTGGCTAGCGTTACTAGGAAATTTTGGAACGTTCCGTAATTCAGAGCTGACCGAACGGAACACGAGCGTTTTGATGGCACAGGTAGATTTAGCTCTGGAAGAAACTTGTGCCCATGTGAGTGGCGATCTCTATGAGCCACTCCTCCATTTTCCTGTCTTACTGTACCAAACCAAATTTGGTGAACTTTTGTGTGTTTTTAGCTTTAAATATTGCACTTAAACCAGTAAAACACTAACCAATTATTAAACATAATACACAGATTTTTAAAAAATCAAAAGTTGTTAAACCATCTAACCCAAAAGAAACAATTTGGTCTAGTGGATAAACCACAACCCTGGGAGTCAGATGATCTGGGTTCTAATCCCAGCTCTGCCACTTGTCTGCTGTGTGATTTAGGGCACATCCCAACTTTTCTGTGCTTGTTACCTCATCCATAAAATGTGGATAAAGAGTCCTGCTTGGGACATGAACTCTGCTCACCCTAACTGGCTCTAGACTGTAAACTCGTTGTGGATAGGGAATGTGTTTATTGCTAGGCTGCATTCTCCCAAGAGCTTAGTATAGTAAGCATTCAATAAATACACTGACTGGCTTGTATCTATCCCAGTATCTATCCTATTGCTTGGCAAATAGTAAGTGCTTAAATACTTAAAAAAAACAATGGTTTCCACAACATTTTCTCATACCATGAAGTTCTCTGGAATACAATTCTGCCATTAGGCCAGAACTGTTCCACCCCTCTGCATTGACTATGCACTTGACTGTGTACCCCTTACACACTCTGATACTCAAGCCCCACGGTACATATGGAAATATTCTTATATTCTATTTCCCCTATCCCTAATCTATTTTTAGTGTCTGCATCCCCAAATATACTATAAGCAGAGTAGGGGCAGAGATCATGTCTACCAACTCTGTTGTATTGTACTTTTCCAAGTGTTTGGGACAGTGTTCTGCACACAGTAAGTGCTCAATAAATGCCACTAATTAACACCACTTGAATCCTACCTGTAGTCACGTTTCTACGAGTGGCTACACACACACACACACACACACACACACACACACACTCACTCACTCACTCACACTGAGCTCCCTCGCACCCCAGCCCCAAACACCCAATTCCAACCTCCAATATTTCTTAAGCGAACCTAGGACAAAAAAAAAAATATCTAAAGCAAAGCAACAAGATAATTTTCATGTATTTATTTCTTGAATGAGCAAACACCTGATAACTCAAAAGTGGCAAACTGGCATTAGGCCATAGAGCATCAAGAGAGAGTGCTTGGTTTTACAGATTAGTTCAAATTCAAATCAATTACACTTACATTTCTAAAATGATTGCCATGCTGAAATTATACACCCAGCTCAAACCATTATCACTTTAGCCTGTGAACGCATTACATTTTACAAGCTCAGCAATACGATCTCCCAGGAAAATTCAGAACTTGGCAAAGTCATCTTGGGTGTTTCCAAAAGATCTTCTTCATCTCAAAAAGCAGGTTTCTCTTTTCTCACCTGTCTACAACTCCCTACCCCATTAAGTGCAGAAACCATACTCTCCCCACCTCCATAGGCCCTCCAAATGATCACCTCCATTAGACATTCCTTAATCCCATCTTTCTTTGAGCGCTCAAATGTATATGTTTATTAAAAAGTTACTTATTTGGGGATCTATGCTCTTACCGATGTATGTGCGGCAGTTTCTGCCCATTTGTTTCCATTAGATTGTAAGATCCTATTTTAGCTTCCCAAGAATCCAGTACTGTGCTCGGCACCCAGTAACATATCAATAAATGCTGTTGACAAAAGCAAAAACCACGGTCCTTTTTAGTACGATTAAAGAACTTCTAGCATTTCTATAGTTAGCCTGGCTGATTTTTTGTTTTTTTTAAAAAAAGCACTCATTGAGCATTTTCTTAGGCATATGTAAAACACTCTTGCACCTTACCCTGACCAACCTCCATTCTAAAGGCAGTACTCCCTTTTTTATTAATAATAATAATAATAATAATAATGATAAATGTAAGTAGGGGGAGAACACCTAAAGAAAGGAGTAGGGACAATATGGACTGTATAACTCTTCTCAATCCCGCCAGCCCCCCGCCAAAAAAAATGTAAAACTTCAGACCATTGATTGCCTTTTTCCCTCCTCCTGGACCTACCATCAATAATGCCTTAGGCTAACTATTTGGACTCCCCTGCATTTATAGTTAATAATGCACACGAGCAGTGCTCTGTTTCATCCCTCACAGCTGTGGGGGTGGGGGGAAAAGCCAAATGGAGAGAAAGCTCAAGGGATTTTTAGTAAATAAGCTATAGGATCTCTGGACTCCCGAGAAACAAAATAGATTTTCAGATGAATCCCAACAATGTTGGCCAAGTGAAATAGACACTTATTCCAGTCCCTGACTTTCCGGGTCATTGGAAAGATCAGGCAGATATCTGACATCTTTCAGAAAGAATACTAAACATTTAACCTGCCATTTCCCAGAGTCCAAATATTTCAAAGAACCCACCCATAATTCCTTCCCACCTTAGACTACATGAAGAAGATTCTTTGTTTTCAATACATATTTTTTATTATGGTAAGAGAAAAAAACTTTCACAAATACTTTACTGAGCTGTTTTATTCTGTCTCAGAATAAAAATCCTTACTCACTCTTGTAGCAAGGTACACTGAAGGTATGCCATGCTGCCAGTTACTGGAGTACAAAGACATCCCATTAGTATCCCAAGGGGGTGGGGAGAAAAACGCATCTACTCATACCTTCACAGCATATTTCATTGGTATTATTTACAATTTATCTTGTTTAAATACGCCTGGGACAACTCAGACACTCTAACAGTTATTGCAACAGTACAGCACTTGCTTTTATGGTCAAAAACCTCAAAAAATTGTTCAGTATCATGATTTGTGGATCCTCAAAGGTTTCGTTGTTAACATGCAAACAAATATTACTAAACAATATTCTCTAAACTATGGCTGCAAAATACTGGACCTCAATAAGGAAACCAAATTACAAAATACTTCCTCATAGTGCTATACAAAAGATATAAAATTAAAGTAGATAAGATTATCAACCACCTTAAATAGTTCCGTTTGCCTACAGTGCAGTTCTCCATGACTTTATTACTCCTGAACATCTTGAGAATAAAGTTAATAAAATCAAATCAGATTTTAAAACGGTTTCAATCTTTGGATCCCTATATCCCTGCGGCCTTCATATAAATATACGAATAGACCAGACCTTCCCCTCCCCATAACTTAAACAATATCAAAAAGTTGTACTGGTTATTTAATTGGCAATGAACTCCATACTGAGTCACTTGTGGTTTGCTGATCTAAACACCAGTGCTTTATTTTAATGTCCTACAGGCTATTAAAACGCAGCACTCGGGATTCTCTTTCATATTGAATGCAACGGGTTTTATAGATATCGCAAAAAGTTTCAAGAACTGGCATATACTTCTTTAAATCCCAGGCACCAGAAGAGAAAATTCACTCATGCCTAGTCTCATTTTGTTAAAATAATAATAATAATAATAATAAAAAAATGTACCAAGAAAACTTAAGTGCATTCTGAGAGATGATTATTTGTGACCTTCTTGAAAAGATCTTTACATTTGGACAGTCCTGTGATAGACCACAGATCTACAAAATGCAGTCCTTACAAGTGTGAATGAAGAATTTAGCCTGTTTCGTATCATGGAAGAACATATCAAATCCTCATTTATATTCCAAATATAAAAATCAAACATTTAAAGCCTGAAAAGCTAAGAAAAAGAAAAAACACCACTAACTCAGTGTTCCTTAACATTGTCAACTTTTGCAATAACACAGTATGTTTGCTGACTTAAAAACGTTTATTCTTTAAAAAATTAGTTGCTTTTTATACAGCTATACAAAGATTTTAATGTTTCTTTGGCAATGGGGTATAATGGAATTTTACAACTATATAAAAAAAGGTACCTTTGCCTAAGAAACAGTATTTACTGTGTGTACATAGTTGACCGACAAAGAAAGTTCTCTACTGACCAGCACCCTAATTAGTTGACAAAGTACAGCTACCTCAAAAGGGATAAGAGTACAGGATTTTCCTAAAAACAACCTTCTGTGGCTCAAAACACTCACAGTATCGACGGCCCCATCTGCATACACCTTGCAGTAATTATCAAATACAATTTAGTAATAAGAAAGCTCCTCGGTGATGAAAAAATACATAAATTCCATCGTACTGCTTTAGTTTGTGTTTAACTATAGTTAAGAAATTATCCTTCTGCTATTCCAAATATAATTAATGCTCAACATTTTCAAAGATGGCCATTTTTCAAAAGTGTAATTGCATTACACCTCCGAAATCGAGCACTTATAAACCCCCAGTGCTGGTGACAAGTATACAAGCAAATTCTTCATCTTCATTCTTTGAAAGGATTGAGACAAATTCTCCAGACCACGAAGACCGAGAAGTTCACCTTGTGCCAAGACTTTCTTGTAGACTATGCAGCAACTTTGTTGTCTTTCTAGAAAAAAAAAAAAGTATTACATATATTCAAAGAGCTTCTCAGTCAGAATTATTCATTTCCTCCTACACTGCTGGTTGCCTTGTGTTTTCAATAATTTTAACCGTTATCTCTTCCCACTCTATGCACTTTCACATACCAATATTTTTCCAAGTGCCCTTTTTTTTTTTAAACTAAGTGATCCATGGAAATCTAAGGGTGGCAAAAGCGCTGCGTTGTTTTTTTCCCAACCTTACCACTGCTTTAGAAATACTACACACAGTACCTAACTGCAGAGTGGAGCAGAACTATACATTTCAGACACCAAAAATGGTACTGGGGAGGATACAAGTTCAGTGCTCTGCCCAGAAGTAAATGTTCAATAAACACTATTGATTTTACAACTCAAGACTAGGAAAGATTGATCAGTGAGTTTGCCAACAGATCGAAAATTACGGGGACTCGGCCTATGCCTGATTCTTTGTGTCCCCTGTATCTCAAATCAGACTGGAGCTTGGGGGGCAGGGGGTGTTGGGAGCAGGAGAAACAAAATGCATTTAAACCTTCATGAAATACACCTGCAACAAGTTTCCAAGGATGATGAAAACAAAAACAAAACAAAAGTCAACTGAAGGAGCTGTCCAAGTAACACTCACCCTATATTCGAAGTCAGCAAACTCCCGGCCCCCACGGCCACCTCTGAATCCACCACGAAATCCTCGAGGAGCAGTAAAGGTGCCACCTCTTCCTCCCCCGCGGCCTCTGCCGCCACGGAAACCAATACCTCCTCTACCTCTGAAGCCTCCACGACCACGGTTTGGACGCAATGGAATCCCAAATGTTTCAGCATTTAGTCTCCTCTCCTCAGCCCAGGTTGGTCTTCGTTCCCTGTCGGGGAAAGCGACACTGTGACAGGAGGCATCTGGATGGAGGGTGCATTTTTACTCAAGGTCAGGATGAAGGAGATTCTCTCATTATACACTGAGTGAAGTCCCTCCCGAAAGGAAAAGAGATTTATTTCCAGAAAACAGATGTATGATTTTGGTTTAAGCTGTAACAAACTATTAGCTCTTGAAAGTTCAGATCACTTTCAAGCTGTCTAGAGGGTGGGAGAGAGAAGCAGCGAGATCTAGTGGAAAGAACTCAGAGCTGGGAGTCAAGAGTCCTGGCGTCTCATGTCCCATCTCTTCCACTGACCTGTTTTGTAATTTGGGGCAAGTTGCCTAGACTTCTTGCATTAAATGACTCATCTGCAAAATCAGGTCATGCCTCCTGGCCCAGCCTACTTTAGAGACACAGCGAGGTAGTCTACGTTGGACAAGAGCTAAAGGAATTATCGATATGTAAATAGAAGTTTAAAGACCAAGCCAAGCCCAAATTCTATTTTTGGCCATTGTAAAGCCTCAGATTTAAGGCATCGGTAAAAGGCCAAACAAGTCAAAGAATCCTTAATGACTACAGATAAGAGACACACAGAAAAAATGATCTTGGATTACAGACGACTACCTCCTTGTGCTTTAGTGACTTTCTGCTAAAATACAGCTACACCTTTACACTGAAAACCGAATATTCTTTGTTTACAGTAAAATTACAACTTAAGATATTTGACCGAGGGTCTTCCTGGGCAACTACGATGATAACGATAATGGTATTTGTTAAGCGCTTAACATGTGCCAGGCACTGTGTTAATACTCGGGATATATAAATGTGGGAGGAAAAAAGTAAGGGGCACACAGAATGTAGCTAAACAATACCTATTGTCATCACAGGAGATATTATCAAAGAAGGATTTGGTTTTATCATAATAGCAATTAGGTCCCAGCGGATCCTCTTCATCAGCATTTCCTTCACTATTTTGAGTGTCAACCCCTGAGTCACCTTTATCTTCACCATTTATAGGCTTCTCCTGTTTCTCAAGTTTATCTTCTGGAGGGGGGGGAAGAAAAAAAAAAAGTAATGATCTGATCAGAGATACCAATGTTGATTTATCGCAAAAATAAACTTTCCCAGGGAATAATCTGAACAGAAATGGAGAGGAAAAAATGACTTGCCTTTTAATTTAAGTTTATTATGAAATTCTCTGTCAATTTCCTCCTTGTTGAACTGAGCATTAGCACTTTCAAAATCAAAGTCCTTCTCAAACTTCATCGGGCCATCCCGCCGGATACCAAATCTTCCTCTGCCCCCACGATGGCCCCCGCGGCCTCTCCGGGCAGAAGGGCCACCTGGAACTATGGTAACGCAAGGCAGGTAAATTTCTCTTTGAGAAGTGAGAAGGGCCTCCCCTATCCCCGGATGGCCACATTGCGAACCACTGATTTTTCAACAATGAAGACAGCAAATTTTCAAGTCAGGATACCCAAATTGGGCACACTGATGCAGCTGCTTTAGGTACTAGATTAAGATGCCCCAAATTCTGGTTTCTCAAACTGGAGGCACATTTTGTAAATGGAACAAATAAGTCACTTTTAAATTTCACAGACTAAAATGAAAAAAAATTCCTAGTTTATAATGAGGCGGTGGCTCAGTTTCTTACATGCTACGATTAATATCGGTAATGTAAAATGACTTCTTGAATAAATCGTAGCCAATTGGCTTCAACTAAAAATAATTAACTACCTGCTTGTCTCTTGCTGTCACTTCTGAGTTGTTCAGTCTCTGGTCTCAACACCTTGTGTGCTTCCGCTAAAGAGGAAGAAACACCACAAACTGACGAATCAACTATTTCAAGGGTAGGAAGTCAAAAAAATCTCGAGGACACAGTACGTTAACAGAATAGCCAGAAGCGTCCATGTTGGTGAATGCAGACAGAAATGGAAAAATACACCTTTCACCTTCTTGTAGTTTTCTATTCCTCCCCCGCCCACTAGTCATGAATTAAATTAAAGAGACTTCACACTTTAATGTTCAAGCTTAGGCTTACTAGGATCACTCCGATATAGCAAATCCCCTGAACAAAAAGGGTGTACGCAAAAGGCTAGTCAAATGAATAAGTATCTAAAGTTCTACCTCGCCTGTGCTCTTGATTCTCTATTGTTTTTTGGCTTGCAGATGGCAAAGGTCTGGCTGATACAGGGCTCCTTCTCCCAACAGGTGCTGGAGTAGGTAAGTGGGCCGAAGCGGTCTGTACTGCTTGTTCCACGGATGGGCTCTTTCTCAAAGGGTCTAACTGAGGGCTTGAACGACCTAAAACGTAACCAGAAGATAAGAAGCTACCCCACCCTTTGTGGATTTCAAGTTAAGCAATCCAGTCCCAAAGGGCTGTCTCCTTTTACTGGTAAAGACAACTGTGTCCAGGAAAAAGAAAAAGAAAAGAAAAGTAGAGACTCCTACATCACAACTCTAGTTTAGACTCAAAGGAAATAATAGTATTCCCTTCTAGTCAAACATGTTGGGTGGGATGGTTGTACCAGAATTGTACGCTGGTCAAATATTAACTACTTAATTTGGAGGTTTGCTCTTCAGGATGTAGACAAACATGATATAGGGTCACTGTAACTTAGATTGGCACCACTTCAGTTCTGAGCATCATCTGCATAATCACATAGTCATGCCACATTTTGTGCCAAGTGGATAAACATGTACAAAAAGGTTTGCCAAGATTAGCCTCACATCCCCTATGACTCAAATCCCAAAATCTGCCAATTGACCAATTGCACTCCTTTTCAAAAAGCCAGATTGTAAAAGCCAAATTTAGTTAACCTAGTTGTGCTTTTAGGGGAAGCTAGTGGATGCCTAGAAAAATTACGCAGATAAAACCACAACCTAGAATGAACGATGTACCAAAAGACCACCCAGGCTTTCAAGTTTATGCCAAAAGGAAAAAAATAAATGAACCCCAAAACTCAACCACAGCCACAAACCTACTGTTCTGGTTGGATTTACTAACGCTTCTCCTATTTGAAGGACTTTGTCAGTAAATTCATAAAACTGTTTCCTAATAACTTCATAAGAAACTGTTTCAGTTTACGAAGGGAAGTAGGAAGAGAACAAAAATTAGGTTACAGTAATAAAGATTTTGTAACTTTCTCCACTGACAGCCTGCCAACAATTAAATGAAATCGATATCTTTGGGAATATTGGAAATAATGGAGATGCATTACTGAAAAAACTGGAGAAGCATCATGGCCTAGTGGATAGAGCATGGGCTCAGGAGTCAGAAGTTCTAATGCTGGCTCAAATGCTGGCTCTGCCACTTGTCTGCTGTGTGACCTTGAGTAAGTCATTTAAACTTCTCGGTGCCTCTGTTTCCTCATCTGCTAAATGGGGATTAACACTGTGAGCACCATGTGGGACAGAAACTGTGTCCTTCCTAATCGGCTTGTATCTACCCCAGCATTTAGGACAGTGCCTGGCACATAGTAAGCATTTACATTCCATAAAAACAAAACAAAACAAAAAAACTAGTAGGCTATTTCCATGGAAATACTATCTACCATACCGGTAGAGTGACTTTCTTACCACATTTGAAACAAAATATCGAACATTCTGGACATAGGTAAGCTCGTTGCGGGAAGGGAGCTTATCTACCAACTCTGATGTCCTGTACTCTCCCAAGAGTGTAGTACAGTGCTCTGCAGACAGTAAGCGCTCAATAAATACTACTGATATAGGTTGGCATCTACATTTTTGCTCCGTTAAGAGGAAATTTAGTTAGGAGTCTATTTATAAAATTTACTTGTATATTTAACATCAAACTCCCACACTCCACTTTGATTCACATAATAGTCTAATGTCTAAATCTGAAGGTGGGGCAGTAGCTCCAGATGGCACTAGGGAGATTCATACAGTACGTAATTCTACTTTTGCCAAGGGTGTTCAGAATGGTTTACAGTTAAATAATGCTTGGCATTTCCCCGAAGTAGCACAATAGAGAAGCAGCGTGGCTCAGTGGAAAGAGCCTGGGCTTGGGAGTAAGAGGTCATGGGCTCTAATCCTAACTCCGCCCCTTGTCTGCTGTGTGACCTTGGGCAAGTCACTTAAGTTCTCTGTGCCTCAGTTACCTCATCTGGAAAATGGGGATTAAGACTGTGAGCCCCATGTGGGACAACTTGATTAGCTTTTATCTACCTCAGCGCTTAGAACAAGGCTTGGCACATAGTAAGTGCTTAACAAATACCACAATTATTATTATTATATGCTTTGTTTTTCTGGTTTTCAAATCTAACACCCTTGTAAAGTAGGAAGGGAATAAGTAATTAGAACCATCAAAACTAGAGAAATGTGGGCAGAGATAGAATTGCTAAAGATCATTTAGCAAGATCAATGATGGATAACTAATACAACTACGGATTAAGTAAACATAAGTAGTTCCTACAGGGTCAGAAATCAAGCAACAGAACTTACTGAATATAGAACACTGTACTAAGGGCAACAGAATTAGAACTCAAGGAGTTTGCAAACCACCATATTTCAGAAATATGTAATTTAAGAGTGCTAGAAGAATCATAACATGTTTGACTTTGGAATTCATAAAGGTATGTGAAACCCAGTAGACTATTTCCCCTCCTAATGGCTAATGTCAGATTTGAGGGATTTAACTTGAATCACAACCAAAACAAAAAATATCAAAGATTAAATAAAAAGATAAATAAAGGAAAGAGATCTTACCTTGAGATAGCTGTGTTTTTAAAGATCTTGCATCTTGTGTGAAGGCAGAACCAACTGTACTACTTTGGGATAAGGTAGCACCAGCTGATGTCTCTGTTCCAAAAGATGTCAGCGAGTTACCAGCTTAAAAAAAAAAAGCTTCTTTAACTGGGAAAACAAACTAAAACCCGCTTATGTCCTTTTAAGCAGGGCTATTATTTTGCAATTATTCCAAGCACACCTACATCTTGATTATAAGTGCACCTTATCTTGATTAAAATAGGTAGAACATGGTTATTTAAAAATACAATTTGTAGATCATTCTGCAGTATTTGAAAGAATAAGAAACAAACTGTTCAAAGCTGTGTGCTATGAACAAGTGTTTGGACTAGGGAATTTTGCTATTATTGGTTTTGATTTGAGGACAGCAAGAGTCCGTCACAACCAAGTGAGAGCAGAAATATTAATCGTAGCAACAATTTCATTTTATGTGGCTTTTTGACTGTAAGCTTATGGGCATGGAACCAACGCTGTTCTATCATACTCTCCCAGGAATGTGTTGTTATACTGTTCTCTACCAAGCTCTTAGGGAACCAGAGGTCATGGGTTCAAATCCCGCCTCTGCCACTTGTCAGCTGTGTGACTGTGGGAAAGTCACAACTTCTCTGTGCCTCAGTTCCCTCATCTGTAAAATGGGGATTAAGACTGTGAGCCTCATGTGGAACAATATGATTACCCTGTATCTACCCCAGCACTTAGAACAGTGCTCTGCACATAGTAAGCGCTTAAATACCAACATTATTACAGTGATCTGCACATAGCGACCACTCAAATATGACTGACTGCTCTGGGAAGCAGCGTGGCCTACTGGGTAGAGCACAGGCCTGGGAGTCAGAAAGACCTGGGTTCTAATCTCAGTTCCACCACTTGTCTGTGTGACCTTGGGCAAGTTGCTTAATTTTTCTGTGCCTCAGTTACCTCACCTGTAAAACGGGGATTAAGACTTTAAGTCCTATGTGGGACAGGGACTGTGTTAAACCTGATTATCTTGTATAATAATAATAATAATAATGTTGGTATTTGTTAAGCGCTTACTATGTGCCGAGCACTGTTCTAAGCGCTGGGGTAGACATAGGGGAATCAGGTTGTCCCACGTGGGGCTCACAGTCTTAATCCCCATTTTACAGATGAGGGAACTGAGGCACCGAGAAGTTAAGTGACTTGCCCACAGTCACACAGCCGACAAGTGGCAGAGCTGGGATTCGAACTCATGAGCGCTGACTCCAAAGCCCGTGCTCTTTCCACTGTGCCACGCTGCTTCTCTAGCCTATCTTTGTATCTAGCCCAGTTCTAAGTACAGTGCCTGGCACACAGTAAGCACTTAAATCCACAATTGCTATCCACCACTCTACACAGTTAAGTGCCTCATAAATACAACTGATTGACAATTTGGTGGAGATACTAGTCATACTAGGATGGTTAAGTGAATGCATCTCAGGACTTCATTTTGTCTGGCCTTATGGGACTCTCTACTGTACACTGGGAATGATAATTTTTCATTTTGAGCACAGTAGTGAAGGGAAAGGGAGGGAAGAATGGAAATACAAAGGGGGCAAAGCAACTGAGATGATGAGGATAAAAAATCTCAAACCCCACCCTTGAAGATTTATGGGATGAGAAAAGCAACAACGCCATTTTTCTTCTTCTGGCAGAAGGTAGAGCTAACATAAGAGGCAGATCAGACCAACTACAACTGCCCACTCTCGACCCCAAATTATGGGGTCGAAATTTGTGGCATTGCCCCTTCAGAGCCAGCCCCATGAGGACCGAAGCCTTCTCGGTGGCCTCTATGGCTCCAATCCACATAGTTCCTCACTTCTGTGTTTCTTCCCCGCAAGCAATATTTCCTTAAATCTATCAGCAGCAGTCTCATTAAAATTACCTCACTGGGAGGACGAGGTACAAGAAAAATAAGGAGCCTTGAATACATCCTGCTTTTTTGAAACTTCATTTTGCCTGGCAAGGTGAATGAGTCAGTTTTCAGCAAATGGGGAAATTATTTCAACATCTATCAATCGATCTGAACTCCAATCCTCTTTGAACAGAACCAAAAGAGAAATTATTTTAAAAGTTCCCAAGAAATCCAAAGAAGGTCAGGAAGAAGAAACATTTTTTTATCATCTCAATTTAGGATTTTTTTTTTCTTACTCAGGTGAAGTGAATTACTGAACTGTGTTTTGTGGTATCTACATAAAACACTTTGCTCATCCTTGAATGGTAATTCAGAATGAGTCCATTCCAAAAATTATATGTAAAGTAAAAATATTCCTAAGAGCACATTTCTATGGAGTGTCTTTGAAAATGCTTTGCAAATCAAAGTAAAGGCTGAAACTTTGGAAAAAAAGAGACATCTTATTCACAGACATCCTTCCTCTGATCATATATTTGGGAGAAGTTAAGGAAAACTTTTAGAAGGTTTTGAAGCTATTTTAAAAATAAGGGGAAAAAACCTGTATAAGCAGGTAGTCTGAAATCAATTTGCTTAAGTTGAATCAACTTCAGATTCTGAGCACCAATTCAATATCAAGAAGCTACCTCCAAATAACTCCTAGAGATAAGAACAAGAAACTAAAAATTCAGGAGAGTTTAAAATGGTCCTTTTTCATCTACATATTGTGCACATTGTTTTGACAATTAATGTAAAAAACTATTGATTTTATTTAATGAGAATGGTCACAACTTAGCCATTTCAACCAATATAAATAACATTCTGTATCTCCAGAGCTGTGGTTGGAGATGATTGCATAGGTCTTCTAAAATGAGAAAATGGTAATTTCAACTTTAGGCTCAACATATAGTTGTCTGACATTCTCAAAACTGTCAAATGGTAATAAAAGGAAAATAACAGGTAAAAAAAAAGCAATCTTTAGATTTGAGGAACTTATAAGGCAATATGGAAACTGTTACACCAATGCATTCTAACACTGCTTTCTCTAGCTGGGCCTTGCTCTTGTTCCGTGCATACTGTACAAGCCATAAAGATGACCTTCTTCCTCTTACTAGTACCTTACATTTTATGGTTTTCTAGTCTTACTCAATTCCTTGCCATATGACATTTTAAGATGACAGTCACTTGGTTCAACATGGTTCAACATTCTGGAGTTCTGTATTTTACAGAAAGCATCAGTAAGGATGGCCTCTTTTCTCTATTCCGGGGTATAACCTGTGGTTAAAAGGGATAGTAAATATTTAAGAAGGGGGTTTTAGACAAGAAAATGTGGCCTCTAGAGCCAGAGCCATTTTAGCTCAGTCAACATGGAAGGAAAAAATGCCTCAGTTCTAATCAATCTGGAGATTCACATTCTTATTTACTACAGTAGTTTATATAATCTTTATTTATTCAATGGAATTTGAGTGCTTACTGGGTGCAAAGCATACCTCGGGGTTGGGGAGAAATTTTTTAAAAATTAGGAAGACTCAGCCCCTGGTCCTCAAGAGGCTTACAACTTTAGATTTATATTCTATAGATGCTACTTCAAGTACACAGACCATTTTAAGCTACCAAATACACCCAGTTCCCCACAAACTCATGTTTTCAGTACACATTTTAATACACTATCACTTGGGAAACATTCTGCCAACCGCAAAATGCTGTCTGTGCTGTGACGTTGATAGAAACAAATGTCTGTGCACTCATGCGTGGCATCTGTTAGATGATGCATTTCTTAGCGTGTGTGTGTAAATATATTTGACAGCTACATACTGCATTTGTTATGTCTTTTCCATTCTCTTGCTATTTCCAAAGGTAGCAATTGAGAAACGATGTGGCCGAGTGGAAAGAGCATGGGCTTGGGCTTTGGTTCTAAGCCCGGCTCCGCCAATTGCCTATGTGATCATGGATAAAAGTCATTTAACTTTTGTGCCTCAGTTTCATCATTTATAAAATGGGACTTGTAATACCCGTTCTCTAGCCTACTTAGCTAGAGTTATAAACACCATGTGGGACAGGGACTATGTCCGACTTAATTATCTTGTATCTACATTCAGTGCTTGGTTCTTAGCGCTTGTTATTATTTGTGTGTGAATATAATTTTCATCTGCCTACTTCCGCCATTAAACTCCAAGAAGCAGAAACCATAGCTCACTTTTACTGTATTCTCCCAAGTGCCAGCACAATGCTCCTCACAAGGTATGCATGCTATTAGCATTACTGAATAAACAAGCTGATGGATTAAGGAACAATACCTTCAAGAAATACAATCTACACACATAGGTATAAACAAGACTCCATATATTTAAAATTGTATAATTCTTCCTTCCAGAAGGGAAAGCACAAAATAGAAAAGAAACACAACCAAGCAGTTTCCATCCAAGAGAGTTCACTGACTATGATTTTTCTGTTGCTTCACTTAAAATAAGAACAATAACCACTCAGTAACAGTGCTCTGCACACAGTAAGAACTCACTAAATATCACTGATTGAACAAACAATGAAAAATCTACATACCAACACCAACAGCACCAAACTGCTGTCCCACTAATGGACTTGGGCTGAATTGACTATATGCCGGCATCCTACCAAAAGGACCATAGGAACTCACTGACTGGAATGAAGATGATGATGATCCTAGAGAAGACTGAAGAAAGAATTCTGCATTACTTTCTACATCTAATAACATCACTGTCAAAAGAAAGGAGTCAATTGAAAAAAATTCAGAAGTCCTTAAAACTTAGGAACTGGGCTTGAAATTCTCACATTTAACACAATATGGAAACAAAGCATTTCAATATTTATAGGTCCTTTAAAGTCACAGAAGTCAAACTTCTTAAGTCAGAGAAATGCATAATATTTATTTTGAGGTAGTAGGCTTTCACTTAATTTATTAAAAAAACCCAAAGGGGCTTGGTTAAGTAATCTTCCCTTGATTTGGATAAAATACTTATTAGAACTAGAAATTCCTGATTTGAACTTCTTAGGCCAAGGCCTCCTTTTACCCGATCTAACAGTTTAAATGTATTTAGGAAAGGGAAGCATTTGTTTCATGGCATAATTGGCTTCTGTCAATATATTTTTTATTCATTCAATTGTATTTATTGAGCACTTACTGTGTGCACAGCACTGTACTAAGCCCTTGGAAAGTACAATTTGGCAACACATAGAGACAATCCCTACCCAACAACAGGCTAACAGTCTAGAAGGAGGAGACAGACTACAAAACAAGACAAGTAGGCAGTGACTTCCCATTCTAGCCATTCTTTGTGGCTGGCAACAGGAATGACCATCAGCATAAATCCTAAAGTTATCATAAACCAAACTTTTAAACTCTGTACAATTAACTAAAGAAGGGTCGAGGCTACTACTCTGGGACAGCAAGAGCCCAACTCAAAATACACGCCTCCTGGAAGAGGTGGGCAGCCAGGGCAGGCAATTAAAAGATCGCACAGTAATTGGTGAGCAACTGTAAGACTTACTTGAACAATAGCCGGGTCCTGAGGCAAAGAGCATTGTGGTTTCGGTGGCTCACAAACAGTGAGGTCTTTAATGTCACTGCCACGGAAAATAATATATTCAAAGACTTCATCACGAGGCGGTATAGGCCGATCAGTTGGTCGGTCTTCTGTACCAAAGGAACGAACTGAAAAGAAAGAAAAA